>NC_135234.1:310387854-310708623 GCF_051348905.1 Ranitomeya variabilis | reverse complement strand
GACCGTACCCCTTGAAATTTTGTTGGAGCCTAATCATCAGGAGCAACTTTCTTTCTTGCTAATTTCTTCTCCTCATTTTCCTGTGATTTTAGGCATTCCTTGGTTGCGTTCTCAGAACCCAATTATCAACTAGGAGACCAAGGAGATTATCTTTCCAACAAGGAGCAACTCAGCGTTAACAGAAGCTGTCCCTGAGTCCACGGCTACGGAACCACATGTACAGGTATTTTCTTTACCTCCAGCATATAAAGAGTTCTCTGACATCTGTGACAAGAAGAATGCAGATCAGCTTCCTCCACACAGGCATTATGACTGTCCCATTGAGCTGCTTCCTGGGGCAGCTATTCCTTTTGGTAACGTATACCCTTTGGCGGCACCTGAGCTTCAAGCCTTAAAGGAGTATATTGATGAAAATCTGGCCAAAGGCTTCATACGTCCTTCTTCCTCACCAGCAGGGGCACCTATATTTTTGTAAAAAAGAAGGATGGGACCCTGAGACCCTGGGTTGACTATCGGGAACTCAATAAGGTAACCGTACAAAACCGTTACCCTTTGCCTCTGATTCCCGCATTACTGGAAAGAGTCCGCCATGCTAAGGCGTTCTCTAAACTGGATCTTCGTGGGGCTTATAAGTTGGTGCTTATTCGTCCAGGGGATGAGAGGAAGACAGCATTCCGATGCCGGTATGGACACTTTGAATATCTCGTGATGCCCTTCGGGCTTTGTAATGCCCCTGCAACGTTTCAACACCTTGCTAATGACATTTTCAGAGATTTGTTGGACCAGTTTGTGGTGATCTATTTGGACGATATTCTAATCTTTTCTGACTCTCTAAAGGAACATGAAGAACATGTCAAAGCTGTTTTAAGACGTCTGAAAGAGAACCATCTGTATATCAAGCCAGAGAAATGCGAGTTCCATCGTTCTGAGATACAGTTCTTAGGTTATATCATCTCTCCCCAGGGGCTGAACATGGAATCTGGTAAGATTCAGGCTATCCTTGACTGGCCGGTACCCAAGAACGTTAAGGAGGTCCAACATTTTATTGGTTTTGCAAATTTCTACAGACGCTTCATTTGAAATTTTTCTGATATTGTCCGTCCCATTACTTCCTTGACAAAGAAGGAAAAGCCCTTTAAGTAGTCATCACAGGGTCAAGAAGCTTTTGATCGGCTTAAGATCTGTTTCACATCAGCACCGCTGTTGATACACCCAGATCCAACACTTTCTTTCATTGTGGAGGTGGACGCTTCTGATAATGCTTTGGGGGCTATTCTCTCCCAAAGAACTGGAGAGAAGGGTCTGCTACATCCTTGTGCTTTCTTTTCCCATAGACTAACCTCAGCAGAGAAGAATTACGACGTGGGAGACAAGGAATTGCTGGCTATTATTGCGGCTTTCAAAGAATAGAGGCATCATCTGCAAGGAGCTGCACAACAGATCATAGTGCTAACTGACCATCACAATTTAGAGTTCCTTAGATCCGCTAGATGTCTTTCTCCTCATCAGGCTCGTTGGAACTTATTTTTAAATCAATTTAACTTTGTTATCTCGTACCGTCCAGGTTCTCGTAATGGGAAGGCTGATGCTTTATCCCGAATTCATGCTGCGGATTCCGTACCTGGAGCCCCATCCAAGACCATTCTATCTGATGCCAATTTCATCGGAGTTATCCACGATCAGGATATGTGGAAGGAGTGCAGGGAGGCCTATGACGGTGATGTATTTCTGGCCAACCCACCTGTGGATATTAATCTTCTCTTTAAGGGTGGCATGTGGTTCAGAGATCGACGTATCTACGTCCCTGAGGTCGTCCATCTGCAGATCCTCAAGTTGGTACATGACTCCAAGTTGGCTGGTCACAGGGGGGTACAGAAGACACAAGAGTTCCTGAGCCGATTCTTCTGGTGGCCAACTTGCCTGAAGGATACCAAGGACTATGTTCTCTCTTGCAAGGTATGTGCCCATTACAAGACTCCTCATGTGGCACCTACGGGTCTTCTACAACCATTACCTGTTCCGTCCCGCCCTTGGGGGTCTATATCAATGGACTTTATTGTGGAGCTGCCTACATCGGGTGGCATGAATACAATCATGGTGGTAGTTGATCGCCTGACTAAAGCTGCTCATTTTGTTCCATGCATCGGCCTCCCCTCAGCTAAAGATACAGTGAACTTGGTTATACAGAATGTCTTTCAGTTCCATGGGGTTCCGGATCAGATCATCTCTGACCGTGGAGTACAGTTCACTTCAAGATTCTGGAAGGGGTTTTGCTCTGCACTCAATATTAATGTCTGTATCTCTCTTCTGCTTACCATCCCCAGACAAATGGTCAGACTGAGCGGACCAACCAGACGCTGGAACAATATTTAAGATGCTATGTCAGCCATCTCCAGGATGATTGGTTGGAGTTGCTGCCGTTAGCTGAATTTTCATATAATAATTCTCAGAGCGCCTCCACTAAATTTACACCTTTCTTTGCCAATCTGGGTTGTCATCTGTGTATTTTACCTAGGTCTCCAATTAATTCTCCGGTTCCCACAGTGGAGGAAAGGCTGACTGCGATGAGACAAAATCTGGAGGTTCTGAAGGAATCCCTGACCACAGCTCAAGAACGTTATAAGAGATCAGCTGATAGATTCCGTAAACCTGCACCCATGTTCAAGGTAGGAGATTCCGTGTGGTTAGCAACTAAGAATCTGAAGTTAAACGTTCCTTCACAAAAACTTGGACAGAAATTCATTGGCCATTTCAAGATCAACGGTATTGTGAGCTCTGTTGCCTGCCGGCTGAAGCTGCCTAGGACTATGAAGGTACACCCAGTTTTTTATGTATCTTTACTAAAGCCTGTTTCTCCTAATACCTTCCAGGGACGTGTTGTGCCACCTCCGCAGCCTGTGGTGATTGATGGGCAAGAACAATTTGTGGTGGAGGAAATTATTGATTCCAGGATTCGCAGGAATCGGCTCCAATATCTGATAAGATGGCAGGGATATCCCCCTGAGGAAGACTCTTGGGAACCTGTGGAAAACATCAATGCCCAACAGAAGATTTCTCATTTTCATCAGAGATTCCCTGAGAAACCAGGTCCAGGATCGTCCTGAGGCTGCTTCTAAGGAGGGAGTAATGTCAGAACATTTTTTACCTTTTGTGCATTACTGCTCTTTTCCAAGATGGCGTCTTTGGTCTCATGTGCACTGTGTCTTCCTGCTATAAAACTCCACCCTAGCCTTCAGTCTGTGCTAGAGTATTCTGCCTTGCTTCCAGCTCCTGACCTCTGATTACTCCCTGGCTATATACCTGCTCCTGTGAACCTGTGTGGTGATCCTGCTACTCTGCTCTGAGTTCCTGCTGCATACACCAGTTCCAGTAATCCTCCTTCATCTGCTGCTCGTGTTTGCTTCCATCTGCATTTGCTGGACATGTAAGCTGTTTCTGCTCTGCAAAAAACCTGAGACTATTAACTAGGCCTCCCTGGTTGAGCTAAGATATGATTTGAACTGCCTCATAAGCTTATCTATCTGTGTTTGGACTAAGACAAGGATTTATTCATATCAAGTATCCTCAAGAATAACTGTGCTTCATAGACTTTCTGCTTGATTGCATTTTCCTCTGAAGTTTCCTAGAAACTGCTAAGCTGCGTTTAATATTTAGACCAAGTGTTGTGGACTTGAGTTTCTCTCTGCACTTGTTTGAATCTCCGTGTGATAATATAGACTTTATCACTTACTAGCTGTACTACCCGGCTTCGCCCGGGTTAATGACTGCTGTTAGCAAAATAGAATGTGTTAACAAAAATGTATTCTGCACACAAAAACCACAAAACAAATAGATAGAAATGTAATTATTAAAAGGCAAAAACTAAGCTAATAGAAGCATTTCACAACATATATTAGCTTTGTTATACTGAGAATGTCTTTGTTGCCTATATTAACCAATCAGAGCTCAGGTTAATTAACTGTAGCAAAATAGAAGCTGAGCTGTGATTGGTTGCTATTGGCAGCCTGATAAATCCCCAGCCAACAGGAAGCCCACCCCCTGGCAGTATATATTAGCTTACACATACACATAATAGACAGGTCATGTGACTGACAGCTGCCGTATTTCCTATATGGTACATTTGTTGCTCTTGTAGTTTGTCTGCTTATTAATCAGATTTTTATTTTTGAAGGATAATACCAGACTTGTGTGTGTTTTAGGGCGAGTTTCATGTGTCAAGTTGTGTGTGTTGAGTTGCGTGTGGCGACATGCATGTAGCGACTTTTGTGAGATGAGTTTTGTGTGGCGACATGCGTGTAGCAACATTTTGTGTGTCGAGTTGCATGTGACAGGTTAGTGTAGCAAGTTGTGTGCAGCAAGATTTGTGCATGGCGAGTTTTGCGCGTGGCGAGTTTTATGTGTGGTGCGTTTTGAGTATGTGCAAGTTTTGTGTGAGGCAACTTTTGCATGTGGTGCAACTTTTGTACATGTGGCAATTTTTCTGTGTGTGCAAGTTTTGCATGAGGTGAGTTTTCCATGAGGTGAGTTTTGCACGTGTGGCGAGTTTTGCGTGAGCCTAGTTTTGCATATGGCGAGTTTTGCATGTAGCGAGTTTTGCGCGTTGCGAGTTTTGAGTGGTGACTTTTGTGTTTCGACTTTTATGTGGCGAGGTTGGTGTGTGTGTGGTGAAATGTGTGCTGAGGGTCGTATATGTGTTCAAGCACGTGGTAGTGTGTGGCGCATTTTGTGTTTGTGTTCATATCCCCGTGTGTGGTGAGTATCCCATGTCGGGGCCCCACCTTAGCAACTGTACGGTATATACCCTTTGGCGCCATCGCTCTCATTCTTTAAGTCCTCATTGTTCACATCTGGCAGCTGTCAATTTTCCTCCAACACTTTTCCCTTCACTTTTTCCCCATTATGTAGATAGGGGCAAAATTGTTTGGTGAATTGGAACGCGCGGGGTTAAAATTTCACCTCACAACATAGCCTATGACGCTCTCGGGGTCCAGACGTGTGACTGTGCAAAATTTTGTGGCTGTAGCTGCGACGGTGCAGATGCCAATCCCGGACATACACACATACATACATACACACATTCAGCTTTATATATTAGATATACCTGTATGTAATCTCCTGTATATAGTATATACCTGTGTGTCATCTCGCCTATATATAGTATATATCTGTGTGTCATCTCCTCCTGTATATAGTATATACCTGTATGTCATCTCCTCCTATACATAGCATATACCTGTATGTCATCTCCTCCTGTATATACTATATACCTGTAGGTAATCTGCTCCTGTATATAGTATATACCTGTGTGTCATCTCCTCCTGTATATAGTATATACCTGTATGTCATCTCGTCCTGTATGTAGTATGTACCTGTATGTCATCTCCTCCTCTATATAGTATATACCTGTGTGTCATCTCTCCTGTATATAGTATATATCTGTGTGTCATCTCCTCCTGTATATAGTATATACCTGTGTGTCATCTCCCCTGTAAATAGTATATACCTGTGTGTCATCTCCTCCTGTATATAGTATATATCTGTATGTCATCTCCTCCTGTATTAGACCTCGTTCACACGTTATTTGGTCAGTATTTTTACCTCAGTATTTGTAAGCTAAAATGGCAGCCTGATAAATCCCCAGCCAACAGTAAGCCCACCCCCTGGCAGTATATATTAGCTCACACATACACATAATAGACTGGTCATGTGACTGACAGCTGCCGGATTCCTATATGGTACATTTGTTGCTCTTGTAGTTTGTCTGCTTATTAATCAGATTTTTATTTTTGAAGGATAATACCAGACTTGTGTGTGTTTTAGGGCGAGTTTCGTGTGTCAAGTTGTGTGTGTTGAGTTGCGTGTGGCGACATGCATGTAGGGACTTTTGTGAGATGAGTTTTGTGTGGCGACATGCGTGTAGCAATTTTTTGTGTGTCGAGTTGCATGTGACAGGTTAGCGTTGTGTGCAGCAAGTTTTGCGCATGGCGAGTTTTGCGCGTGGCGAGTTTTATGTGTGGTGCCTTTTGAGTATGTGCAAGTTTTGTGTGAGGCAACTTTTGCATGTGTTGCAACTTTTGTGCATGTGGCAATTTTTCTGCGTGTGGCAATTTTTCTGCGTGTGCAAGTTTTGCGTGTGGCGAGTTTTCCATGAGGTGAGTTTTGCACGTGTGGCGAGTTTTGCATGTAGAGAGTTTTGCGCGTGGCGAGTTTTGAGCGGCGACTTTTGTGTTTCTACTTTTATGTGGCGAGGTTGGTGTATGTGTGGTGAAATGTGCGCTGAGGGTGGTATATGTGTTCGAGCACGTGGTAGTATGTGGCGCATTTTGTGTGTGTGTTCATATCCCCGTGGTGGTGTGGTGATTATCCCATGTTGGGGCCCCACCTTAGCAACTGTACAGTATATACTCTTTGGCGCCATCGCTGTCATTCTTTAAGTCCCCCTTGTTCACATCTGGCAGCTGTTAATTTGCCTCCAACACTTTTCCTTTCATTTTTTCCCCATTATGTAGATAGGGGCAAAATTGTTTGGTGAATTGGAAAGCGCGGGGTTAAAATTTCACCTCACAACATAGCTTTGATGCTCTCAGGGTCCAGACGTGTGACTGTGCAAAATTTTGTGCCTGTAGCTGCGACGCCTCCAACACTTTTCCTTTCACTTTTTCCCCATTATGTCGATAGGGGCAAAATTGTTTGGTGAATTGGAAAGCGCGGGGTTAAAATTTCACCTCACAACATAGCCTATGACGCTCTCGGGGTCCAGACGTGTGACTGTGCAAAATTTTGTGGCTGTAGCTGCGACGGTTCAGATGCCAATCCCGGACATACATACATACATACATACATACACACACACACACATTCAGCTTTATATATTAGATAAAACTATGTCCTGTAGTTGTCTTGTTCCACGCAAAGAGTCCCCTGAGTTATCCCCTATAATTATTACAATACTGTGGTATTTAATCTTCATTCGTTTGCAAGATTGGCACATATTCTGTTTAGATTCCAGCAGCTGGGGGCTGTCCCTTCTCCAAAAACTCCTTTCCCGTGTTAGTCAACTCACCTAGTGGTGAGCGCCAGTATGATTAAGTATCTAGTATCCATATCCATGGTTGGCGATGGATGAATGGAGAGGGTTCAGAAGCAGATGAGGGCTGTGTAGCCATCATCTGCCTCTAACAGCCACATTCTGTGACATTGGTATTTACAGCACATGTCTCAAGGGGCACTCTGTTCTAATTGCTCATCGGCGCCTCCATGATGCAATTGTGGGATGCCGATAGGTTGCTGAAGATCTCTGTGCCTGCCATGATGGTACTCCTGTGATTACCAGCTTCTAGCTGGAATTCACAGGAGACCATGGTTTGTGTTATTATACTATTAGGCCGGCGTCACACTTAGTGTAGGGAAATACGGTCCGTTTTTTACAAGCGTAATACGCAGAAATTATCTAAAACAGTGATCTGTATGTCATCCGTAGGCAGGGTGTGGCTGCATATTTTGCGCATGTCATCCGTCATCCTCCGTATGTAATCCTAATGGCATCCGTCCTGCGTTTTTTCTCGCAACCTTGTAAAATAGACATATAATGGATCCATGGGCTCAAATATTTGTGAAAACATATATACAGTCTATATACAGTGGGGCAAAAAAGTATTTAGTCAGTCAGCAATAGTGCAAGTTCCACCACTTAAAAAGATGAGAGGCGTCTGTAATTTACATCATAGGTAGACCTCAACTATGGGAGACAAACTGAGAAAAAAAAATCCAGAAAATCACATTGTCTGTTTTTTTATCATTTTATTTGCATATTATGGTGGAAAATAAGTATTTGGTCAGAAACAAAATTTCATCTCAATACTTTGTAATATATCCTTTGTTGGCAATGACAGAGGTCAAACGTTTTCTGTAAGTCTTCACAAGGTTGCCACACACTGTTGTTGGCCCATTCCTCCATGCAGATCTCCTCTAGAGCAGTGATGTTTTTGGCTTTTTGCTTGGCAACACGGACTTTCAACTCCCTCCAAAGGTTTTCTATAGGGTTGAGATCTGGAGACTGGCTAGGCCACTCCAGAACCTTGAAATGCTTCTTACGAAGCCACTCCTTTGTTGCCCTGGCGGTGTGCTTTGGATCATTGTCATGTTGAAAGACCCAGCCACGTTTCATCTTCAATGCCCTTGCTGATGGAAGGAGGTTTGCACTCAAAATCTCACGATACATGGCCCCATTCATTCTTTCATGTACCCGGATCAGTCGTCCTGGCCCCTTTGCAGAGAAACAGCCCCAAAGCATGATGTTTCCACCACCATGCTTTACAGTAGGTATGGTGTTTGATGGATGCAACTCAGTATTCTTTTTCCTCCAAACACGACAAGTTGTGTTTCTACCAAACAGTTCCAGTTTGGTTTCATCAGACCATAGGACATTCTCCCAAAACTCCTCTGGATCATCCAAATGCTCTCTAGCAAACTTCAGACGGGCCCGGACATGTACTGGCTTAAGCAGTGGGACACGTCTGGCACTGCAGGATCTGAGTCCATGGTGGCGTAGTGTGTTACTTATGGTAGGCCTTGTTACATTGGTCCCAGCTCTCTGCAGTTCATTCAGTAGGTCCCCCGGCGTGGTTCTGGGATTTTTGCTCACCGTTCTTGTGATCATTCTGACCCCACGGGGTGGGATTTTGCGTGGAGCCCCAGATCGAGGGAGATTATCAGTGGTCTTGAATGTCTTCCATTTTCTAATTATTGCTCCCACTGTTGATTTCTTCACTCCAAGCTGGTTGGCTATTGCAGATTCAGTCTTCCCAGCCTGGTGCAGGGCTACAATTTTGTTTCTGGTGTCCTTTGACAGCTCTTTGGTCTTCACCATAGTGGAGTTTGGAGTCAGACTGTTTGAGGGTGTGCACAGGTGTCTTTTTATACTGATAACAAGTTTAAACAGGTGCCATTACTACAGGTAATGAGTGGAGGAAAGAGGACACTCTTAAAGAAGAAGTTACAGGTCTGTGAGAGCCAGAAATCTTGATTGTTTGTTTCTGACCAAATACTTATTTTCCACCATAATATGCAAATAAAATGATAAAAAAAACAGACAATGTGATTTTCTGGATTTTTATTTCTCAGTTTGTCTCCCATAGTTGAGGTCTACCTATGATGTAAATTACAGACGCCTCTCATCTTTTTAAGTGGTGGAACTTGCACTATTGCTGAATGACTAAATACTTTTTTGCCCCACTGTATATACATATATATATATATATATATATATATATATATATATATATATATATATATATATATGTCATTGAGACACATATATATAAATATATATATTTATATTTAATACAGCGCTAGATAGCAGAAAAGCCGGTAATTCAGTTACCAGCTTTTGCTATCTCCTTATCAAACCTGACAGGATATGAGACATGGTTTACATACAGTAAACCATTTCATATCCCTTTTTTTTGCATATTCTTCACTAATAATGTTAGTAGAGCCTGTGTGCAAAATTTGGGGTCTCTAGCTGTTAAAATAAAGGGTTAAATCACGGAAAAAACTGGCGTGGGCTCCCGTGCAATTTTCTCCGCCAGAGTGGGAAAGCTGGTGACTGAGGGCAGATGTTAATAGCCTAGAGAGGGACCATGGTTATTCCCCCCTGGCTAAAAACATCTGCCATAAGCCACCCCAGAAAAGGCACATCTGTAAGATGCGCCTATTCTGGCACTTAGCCACTCTCTTCCCACTCCCCTGTAGCGGTGGGATATGGGGTAATAAAGGGTTAATGTCACCTTCCTATTGTAAGGTGACATTAAGCCTGGTTAATAATGGAGAGGTGTCAATAAGACACCTATCCATTATTAATCCAATAATATTAAAGGGTTAATAATACACACACACATAAAGAATAAAGTATTTTATTGAAATAAATACACACATGGGGTTGTAAAATCTTTATTATACACTTAATCCACCGGAAGACCCTCGTTCTGTAAAAGATAAAAAATAAAAAAGCAACAATATCCCATACCTCTCCGGCACTCAGTCACGTCCCACGCTGTAAATCCATCTGAAGGGGTTAAATAATTTTACAGCCAGGAGCCTGCTAATGCAGCTGTGCTCCTGACTGTAAAATCTGGGGAATTAATTGAAAGCAGGGGAACGTAGCATAGTAGACTTGGGGTGATGCCCCCCCTGCTGGCATAAACTCATATGAACTCGAGCGTGGGAATTTTTCTGAATATTTTCTCATGCTAGAATTATAGCAAGGTGACCTTAACCCTTTATTACCCCATATCCCACCGCTACAGGGGAGTGGGAAGAGAGTGGCTAAGTGCCAGAATAGGCGCATCTTACAGATGTGCCTTTTCTGGGGTGGCTTGGGGCAGATGTTTTTAGCCAGGGGGGAATAACCATGGTCCCTCTCTAGGCTATTAACATCTGCACTCAGTCACCGGCTTTCCCACTCTGGCGGTGAAAATTGCGCGGGAGCCCACACCAGTTTTTTTCCGTGATTTAACCCTTTATTTTAACAGCTAGAGCCCACAGACTCTACTAACATTATTAGTGAGGAATATGCAAAAAAAGGGATATGAAATGGTTTACTGTATGTAAACCATGTCTCATATCCTGTCAGGTGTGATAAGGAGATAGCAAAAGCCGGCAAATGAATTACCGGCTTTTCTGCTATCTAGCGCTGTATTAAATATAAATACATATATATATATATATATATATATATATATATATATATATATATATATATATATATATATACAGTGGGGCAAAAAAGTATTTAGTCAGTCAGCAATAGCGCAAGTTCCACCACTTAAAAAGATGAGAGGCGTCTGTAATTTACATCATAGGTAGACCTCAACTATGGGAGACAAACTGAGAAAAAAAAATCCAGAAAATCACATTGTCTGTTTTTTTATCATTTTATTTGCATATTATGGTGGAAAATAAGTATTTGGTCAGAAACAAAATTTCATCTCAATACTTTGTAATATATCCTTTGTTGGCAATGACAGAGGTCAAACGTTTTCTGTAAGTCTTCACAAGGTTGCCACACACTGTTGTTGGCCCATTCCTCCATGCAGATCTCCTCTAGAGCAGTGATGTTTTTGGCTTTTTGCTTGGCAACACGGACTTTCAACTCCCTCCAAAGGTTTTCTATAGGGTTGAGATCTGGAGACTGGCTAGGCCACTCCAGAACCTTGAAATGCTTCTTACGAAGCCACTCCTTCGTTGCCCTGGCGGTGTGCTTTGGATCATTGTCATGTTGAAAGACCCAGCCACGTTTCATCTTCAATGCCCTTGCTGATGGAAGGAGGTTTGCACTCAAAATCTCACGATACATGGCCCCATTCATTCTTTCATGTACCCGGATCAGTCGTCCTGGCCCCTTTGCAGAGAAACAGCCCCAAAGCATGATGTTTCCACCACCATGCTTTACAGTAGGTATGGTGTTTGATGGATGCAACTCAGTATTCTTTTTCCTCCAAACACGACAAGTTGTGTTTCTACCAAACAGTTCCAGTTTGGTTTCATCAGACCATAGGACATTCTCCCAAAACTCCTCTGGATCATCCAAATGCTCTCTAGCAAACTTCAGACGGGCCCGGACATGTACTGGCTTAAGCAGTGGGACACGTCTGGCACTGCAGGATCTGAGTCCATGGTGGCGTAGTGTGTTACTTATGGTAGGCCTTGTTACATTGGTCCCAGCTCTCTGCAGTTCATTCAGTAGGTCCCCCCGCGTGGTTCTGGGATTTTTGCTCACCGTTCTTGTGATCATTCTGACCCCACGAGGTGGGATTTTGCGTGGAGCCCCAGATCGAGGGAGATTATCAGTGGTCTTGAATGTCTTCCATTTTCTAATTATTGCAACCACTGTTGATTTCTTCACTCCAAGCTGGTTGGCTATTGCAGATTCAGTCTTCCCAGCCTGGTGCAGGGCTACAATTTTGTTTCTGGTGTCCTTTGACAGCTCTTTGGTCTTCACCATAGTGGAGTTTGGAGTCAGACTGTTTGAGGGTGAGCACAGGTGTCTTTTTATACTGATAACAAGTTTAAACAGGTGTCATTACTACAGGTAATGAGTGGAGGAAAGAGGAGACTCTTAAAGAAGAAGTTACAGGTCTGTGAGAGCCAGAAATCTTGATTGTTTGTTTCTGACCAAATACTTATTTTCCACCATAATATGCAAATAAAATGATAAAAAAAACAGACAATGTGATTTTCTGGATTTTTATTTCTCAGTTTGTCTCCCATAGTTGAGGTCTACCTATGATGTAAATTACAGACGCCTCTCATCTTTTTAAGTGGTGGAACTTGCACTATTGCTGAATGACTAAATACTTTTTTGCCCCACTGTATATATATATATATATATATATATATATATATATGTGTCTCAATTACATATATATATTTATATATATATATATATATATATATATATATATATATAGACTCAAAAAAGAGGCAGCACTCCATACTCATGGTGAAACATGTGGTAGGTTTAATCGACCCACATAGCCGGGCTATGTGGGTCGATTAAACCTACCACATGTTTCACCATGAGTATGGAGCGCTGCCTCTTTTTTGAGTCTCTGTGAATCTAAGTAATCGTTGGACTGATTACCTGGGGCCCTGCACCCGAAGATAAGTACCATTGTTGTGCTGTTCCTTTTTTCTTACTATATATATATATATATATATATATATATATATATATATATATATACCTATACTACAGTATGTGTAGACATTTATTTGATCTATTCTAACCTGTCAGTGTGATTTTACTGTACACCGTGCTAAATTACCGGCTTTTCTCTTGAACACCGGTGCGTATTTCTCACAAGTCATACTGATGGTTCGTGTGTAATCCGTATTTTCCTCGCCCCCGTAGGCTTTCATTGGCGGATTGTTTGCGCAATACGCTGACAAACGCAGCATGCTGCAATTTTCTATGCACGTAAAATACAGCTGCGAAATATACGGCAGATAGGAGCTGCCCCATAGAAAATCATTGGTCCGTGTGCAAAGCGTAGTTTTTGCGCCTCTCATACATCCGTAAAACTCTCTAGTGTGACGCCGGCCTTATACTGTGCTATTGCTTTGTATAGTACAAGCAATCAGATGATAGCAGATTCAAGTCCCCTTACAAATATAATAAAACCTATCCTATGCATTCTTTTCCTTGATTTTGTATAAAGTATTTATGGAGATTTGTGACAGTAGTAGTAGTAGTCTTTTTTGACAATGAGATTATTATGATCTATGTGGATATATAGTGAATATAGTTCCATAATCCCAGATAATGAGAACAGCTTTTGTCTGAGAACAATCATGTATTTTTTTTTCTTAAAAAAGAATTGTTTAATGCCACTTCGTACTTGAGTGCACCATGTATTGTCCAATCATGTGCTACCCTATAATTTATGTGGTTTATTAATTATTGTGCTTAATAAAGATTTATTCATTTTAGGAAGAGTTTTCCAAGCTTTTTTGATAGGATAGTATAACTGTTTCTCTAGAGACTTAGTACTTTGTGCCCAAAAGCATCTGATATTTATTTCAAATATACCGTAATAAAAACTGGGGAAAAAAGGGTTTAAAAATTAAAAACGTAAAAATTCAAATTACTCCCCTTTCCCCATTTAAACTAAAGATCTTTTAAAAAAATGCACATATATATTGATCTACATTCTTAAAAGACCAATCTACTAAAATATACAATTGAAGGGGTTCTTTGAGAAATATAATAAAATAAATAGATATAGCAAAAACGTCTGCTTAAGCTACTGCATTCGGTTAGTATTCCGAGATAGCAACTACCATGTCATGCAAAAGGACAAAAGCAAGAGAAAGAAGCACTAAAACTGTCAGGATGACTAGGGTGGATGTTCATTCTCAGTCAACTAAAGAAAAAAATATTTGTTCAAAATCTCCAAATAAAGAACAAAAAAAAAGAAACAAATATTTTTCCTATAAATACATTTATTTATGTAAAAAAAACCTAGAAAAAGTACACATATTTGGTATCGCCGCATCCAAAATGACTCGCTCTATAAAACTGTCCCACGAATTAACCCCATCAGAGAACACTGTAAAAATATTAATAAAAACGAGGCAAAAGCTATGCTTTATCATTATGTCAACGAACAAAAAAAAAGTTTAAATAAAAGTTAATGCAAAAATTAATTATTTCTTCTATAAAATAGTTTTTATTGTGTAAAAGCGTCAAAATATAAAAAAAATAAAAATGGGGTATCACTGTAATCGTACTGACCCGAAGAATAAAGCTGCCTTATCAATTTTACCACATGCAGAATGCCAGAAAAGAAAAAAGTCCCTGAGATGCTGATTTTAGTTCATTGTGCCTCCCAAAATTCAGAATAGAAAGTGATCAAAAAAGGTCATGTGCCTGAAAATGGTACCAATAAAAGCGTCAACTCGTCCCTTAAAAAACAAGCCCTCATATGACTCTGTGGGCCGAAATATGGAAGAATTATAGGTCTTAAAATGTGGGGATGCTGCATTAAAAGGCATCCTTAAGTGTGTGACAGCAGCAAAACATAAAAACCCGATATACTGTAAGTCTAGTATTGCTGTAATCACACCAACCCAAAGAATAAAGTAGCCTAGTCACTTATACCGCATGGGGAACGGTGTAAAAAGTAAATAAAACCAATTCTTTACCTGCTGTTGATTTGTTTATTCCGCGTCCCAAAGATGGCAGTAAGGCTCTCACACATTTACCATGCACTCAGCGCTGAACACTTACTCTGGGGTTTCCGTGTAAATCTCTGAAATACATGATTCAGATGGAACCTGTGGAGAAAGATTCCCTATGATGAGACAGATGGAGGCATTGTGGATGCCATAGGACTTGTGATCCGGCGGTGTCTATCTTTTTAGAATTGCATAAAAGTGCCGCCGGTCACAGTTTTGAGCCTTTCGGAAAAGAAGGAGGGCCTCATAAAAAAAGTGTCCCATTACAAAGGATCGGGTCTCCTAGACTCGTAATGCCCACACACTAAGTGCATGGGCTGATAAACATTTCCCCATGGGGGGTACATTTTTGAAAATTTTTTTATGGGGATCATAGACACCATGCCAAAAAATCGACTGGCTATAGCAGCATGGAACAGGTTAACCCTGGTGATCTAGTGGCGGTGGATGATGAGACGTGGATGAAGGCCTCATTAAAAAATAGGCCCAAGTTAAAGGAGCGGGTCTCCTAGACTTGTAATGCCCATACACAAAATGCATGGGCTGACAAACATTTCCCCATGGGGGGTACATTTAAAAAAAAAAACTTTTATGGGGATCATAGACACCATGCCAAAAAATTGTCTGGCTGTAGCACCATAGAACACATTCACCCTGGTGTTCTAGTGACAGTGGATGATGAGATGTGGAGGAATGCTTCATTAAAAAATAGACCCAATACACTAAGTGCATGGGCTGACAAACATTTCCCCATGGGGGACACATTTTTTACATTTTTTTTATTGGGATCATAGACACAGTTGCCAAAAGATTGACTGGCTGTAGCAGCATAGAAAATGTTCACCCTGGTGTTCTAGTGACTGTGGACGATGAGGTGTGGAGGAAGGCCTCATTAAAAATAGGCCCAATTTAAAGGAGCAGGTCTCCTAGACTTGTAATGCCCATACACTAAGTGAATCGGCTGACAAACATTTCCCCGTGGGGGGTACATTTAAAAAAATTTTTTTTATGGGGATCATAACCACCCTTGCCATAAAATTGACTGGTTGTGGAAGCATAGAACACATTCACCTTGGTGTTCTAGTGGCAGTGGATGATGAAATGTGGAGGAAGGCCTCATTAAAAATTGGGCCCAATTTAAAGGAGCTGGTCTCTTAGACTTGTAATGCCCATACACTAAGTGCATGGGTGGACAAACATTACCCCATGGGGGTACATTTAAAAAACATTTTGTATAGGCATCATAGACGCCCTTGCCCATAGACACCCTTGCCAAAAAATTGACTGCCTGTAGCAGCACGGAACACGTTAACCCTGGTGATCTAGTGGCGGTGGATGATGAGACGTGGAGGAAGGCCTCATTAAAAAATAGGCCCAATTTAAAGGAGCTGGTTCCTAGACTTGTAATGCCCATACACAAAGTGCATGGGCTGACAAACATTTCCCCATGGGGGGTACATTTTTTAAATTTTTTTTTATGGGGATTAGAGATACCCTTGCCAAAAAATTGACTGGTTGTAGAAGCATAGAAAACATTCACCCTGGTGATCTAGTGGCAATGGATGATGAGACATGAAGAAAGGCCTCATTAAAAATTGGGCCCAATCTAAAGGAGCGGGTCTCCTAGACTTGTAATGCCCATACACTAAGTGCATGGGCTGACAAACATTTCCCCATGGGGGGCACATTTTTAAAAAGTTTTTTATGGGGATCATAGACACCCTTGCCAAAAAATTGACTGGCTGTAGCAGCATGGAATACGTTAACCCTGGTGATCTAGTGGCAGTGGATGATGAGACATGGAGAAAGGCCTAATTAAAAATAGGCCCAATTTAAAGGAGCTGGTTCCTAGACTTGTAATGCCCATACACAAAGTGCATGGGCTGACAAACATTTCCCCATGGGGGGTACATTTTTTAAATTTTTTTTTATGGGGATTAGAGATACCCTTGCCAAAACATTGACTGGTTGTAGAAGCATAGAAAACATTCACCCTGGTGATCTAGTGGCAATGGATGATGAGACATGAAGAAAGGCCTCATTAAAAATTGGGCCCAATCTAAAGGAGCGGGTCTCCTAGACTTGTAATGCCCATAAACTAAGTGCATGGGCTGACAACATTTCCCCATGGAGGTACTTTTTTTTTAAAAAAAAATGTATGGGGATCATAGACACCCTTGCCAAAATATTGACTGGCTGTAGTAGCACGGGACACGATAAACCAGGTGATCAAGTGGCAGTGGATGATGAGACATGGAAGAAGGCCTCATTTAAAAATAGGCCCAGTTTAAAAAAGCTGGTCTCCTAGACTTTTAATGCCCATACACTAAGTGCATGGGCTGACAAGCATGTCCCCCTGGGGGAGTAAAAAATTTTTTAAAAGGCATCGTAAAAACGCCATTGCACAAAAATTGAGTGACTTTTGCATCACGGAATATGTTGACCCTGGTGTTCTAGTGGTTGTGGATGATGAGGATGAGGATAAGGAGGAGGATAACACCAAACAGACAAAATCAGGAAGCGTATACCCATGTGTGGTTGTGAAGAGGTGCATTAGAATACACCTCCACAAAAACGACAATGTATTTGAGGTTATGTTTCACTGTTTTCATTCGGTGGTGTACAAAAGTCTTGCCCAATCCAGCCCTTGTTCATTTTTATAAGAGTCAGCCTGTCAGCATTTTCAATTGACAGGCGGATGCACTTATCAGATATAATTCCACCAGCGGCACTAAAAACCCGCTCTGACAGAACGCTAGCAGCAGGGCAGGCCAGGACTTCCAAGGCGTAGAGAGACAGTTCATGCCACGTGTCCAGCTTGGATACCAAATAATTAAAAGGCACAGAGGAATCACGGAGGACGTTTGTACGATCAGCAAGGTACTCCCTCAGTATCTTCCCAAACATTGCACTTCTTGTGACAGCACCCCTCGCCTCTGTGCCGGCGCGATGGCAAGGTCTGAGAAAACTGTCCCAGAACTTTGCCATTGTTCCCGTCTGTGCTGGATTATAGTTCTACCTCTCTCGCTTGTTCTCCTTGGTTGTACAACAATCTCTGAAGTCTGCTGCCAGTGTTCTCATTTGGGAATTTTTTTAGTAATTCTACTACAAGGGCCCTCTGGTACTGCAACATCTTAGTACACCTATCTGCCTCTGGAAGAAGAGATTGAAAGTTCTCCTTATAGCGTGGGAAGTATAGAATAGTATAGAAGTGGCACCAACCAGTAATAAGTGTCATCAATAATTTTAATAATGCAAGGGTCACAGGAAATGCAGCGCAACATAAAGTCAGCCATGTGTGCCAGACTGCTAACAGGCAAGACTTCCGTGTCCTCACCAACAGGACGACTGACCTTGCTGTCCTCCTCCTCCTCCCTGTCCTCAGGCCATCCATGCTGAACAGACCGTATTACAGCTGTGCTTGTAGTACAGTCTATAGCACATGAAAGTAGCTCCTCTTCTTCCTCCTCTTCCTCATTGTCTACGAATCCATGTTGGGACGACATGAGGCTGGGCTGTGTGTAATCACCATATCACCGTATAGTTCCTTGCTCCATGCCCTCATGCTCCGTCTGCAGTGCATCCTCTTTAATTGTTAGCAGGGAGGTTTTCAGAATGCAGAGAAGCGGGATGGTGATGCTAATTATGGCGTCATCGCCGCTCACCACCTTTGTGCAGTCCACAAAGTTTTGGAGGATGGTACATATGTCTAATGCAGCGCCCCCGTAAAGCAATGGGGTACTCGTGCCGGGTCCTTCGGTATTCTGCAGGGATGTCATGGTGGCTGACCCGGTCCATGGCCCTAGGGGACGTCCGTTGATAAATTGGGGGAAAGGTCTTTAAAGGGATAATGTTCGTGACGCCACCTGTGGTATTCGGTTAGGGTGACCGACCCTGCTTAGGGGTCCGCTGGGGTGATGTTATGGCAGCTAGATGGTATACCTTCCCACAGGTGAAGTGTGTTCCCAGGGCTTCCCAGAGTGTAGATGGTGAATGGTGTGAGGCACAGTGAAGAACGAGGACACAAGGTTGCAGTCTCTTTACCTTTAATGAAGGCTTCAGTGTCCACAGTCCAGGGTACGGACCACAAGGTAGGCAGAGTCCAGCTGGTCTGAAGGCAAATCCAGAGTCCCCTTATCCAGGTGGAATTCAATAGCCTTCCTCTAGCGCCTGGGTTTTGTAGTACCTCCCTGCTGAGCTTCTCGGTCCTCACAACTATTGGAGATGTTAAGTCTCTTTCTCTCTGTCCCCTGATGGATAGGATAGGACAAAACCCATATGACTGGTAGCCTGAGGCTTTTTACAGGGACCCTACAACGCCCCGGCCCCCACAAGTTGCCACCGTGCCTCCTGGGTATATGGTTGGGCAGCTAACATGGAATTAACTGTCCTGCCAGTCTCTGAAGTAAAGCATAGAGATCCTTACTCCCTCGGTATGCTGGCCACCGGGATTCCTGCGCCTCAGAAGGAGGCAGCCTTTCACAGGGCAGAACTCCTTCTGGTTTCCTCTCCTTTTGCTATGACTTCATTTCTCACCCTCTGCAATACACTTCTCTTCTAATGTCTCTTTCTTAGGATGCTGCCGCACGTGGGGCAGACGCAGCTCCGTAGACCCTCGTCCTCCTCAGACCGTAGTCTGTATCTGGCTGGAGCTCACTCCTGCCAGATTCTGCCAAACTCCATCAGGCTCTGACTAGGTGAAGCCCAGTCAGCTTCTGACTAACTTCCTGACCAAGCCACCAGTTTTACCTATCCGTGAGGAGTGCCCTAATAGATAGAAGCGTAGCTCCCCCTGGCGGAATGGAGTGTGAAGTGTGTTGTGTGGTTTGTGATACCTGGCAAGAGATCTCCTTTATTGCCTTCAGACGTAATATCACTCCCCCTGGTGGAAGAATGACATTACTGCAACGACCAGGACTCTGGGGCGCTGCACTAACATACATGTCCACTCCTGAGGTGTTATGTGTGGAGTCTGAACTAAATAATGATGGCCTTGTTGATGTTGCTAGTCAACAACTGACCTCTTCTGCTCACAAATCCTTTCCAACATATGCAGTGTAGAGTTCCAACGTGTGGGGACATCACACACACCAGTCGACGAGCTGGAAGCTGCAAACGCTGCTGAAGCATGGCAAGGGCAGCTGAAGCTGTAGCTGACTTTCTAAAATGGGCAGACAGGTGGCATACTATCACTAGCAGATCTGGCAGCTCCAGGTAGCTTTTGAGAAAACGTTTAAGGATGAGGTTAAGCACATGGCAAGGTACGTGTTTGAGCTCACCTTGCCTTAGAGCCGCCACCAGGTTCCGGCCATTATCACACATGACCATGCCTGGCTCTAGATTCAGCGGTGTCAGCCAAAATTCTGACTGCTCTTTCAGCGCTGTCCACAACTCTTCAGCATTGTGCGGTTTGTCATCTAAGCATATTAGCTTCAGCACAGCCTGATGCCACTTGGCTCAGGCAGTGCTGCAGTGCTTTCAGCTTCTGACTGATGTGCTCATGTCAGAGATGGAGGCTGAGGAGGAGGAGGAGAATATGCAGCTGTAAACTGTGGGGGCAATACTGATTGACGTAGGGTCTGCAATCCTCGGCGTCGGGAGGATGTGTTCCATCCCAAGGTCTGACTTGGTCCCAGCTTCCACTATGTTAACCCAGTGTGCCATCAGTGAAATGTACCATCAGTGCCCACAAGCACTTGTCCACGTGTCCTTGGTTAGGTGGACCTTCCCAGTAACAGCATTGTTGAGGGCATCTTCGCATGCACCATGGACTGGGGATTGGCTTGTACGCAAAACAGTGGAAGAAGCAGTGATGTCACCTGCAAGCAGTGGTGTCACCTGCAGACAGTGTTCCTGGAGCCTGGGGTTCGGCCCACAAAGTCGGGTGCTTTGCTGCCATGTGCCTGATCATGCTGGTTGTGTTAAGGCTTTTAGTTTTGCTGCCCCTGCTGATGCGAGCATGGCAAGTGCTGCAAATGGCCTGTTTGGGTTATTGTCAGAGTCTTTAAAAATAAGCAGACTCGGGAAGATCTAACAGTTGGAATGGCAACTTTCATCATGTTGGTGTTATGGGGAACGGATGCACGCCTTCTGTCTGCGGGCACCACACTGCTTCTTCCTGCCTGTTGGGGTGCTATGCCTCATTCTCCATGTGTGCTGCTGTCCTCGCTCTGCGTGTCCTCCTGCCAGGTTGGGTCAGTTACTATGTCATCCACCACCTCGTTTTCCGCATCCGCACCCTGTCCCTCCTCCTGACTTTCTGGCAATTGTGTCTCATCATCATCCACCTCTTGTGACACTTTCCCACCATCGCCTTCATGTGACCGTGGCTGCTCAAATCTTTGGGCATCATTACATGCGATCTCATCTTGCCCCACTTCAAGTTAAT
Source organism: Ranitomeya variabilis (assembly GCF_051348905.1). NCBI lineage: Eukaryota > Metazoa > Chordata > Amphibia > Anura > Dendrobatidae > Ranitomeya > Ranitomeya variabilis. Next base: position 310,687,496 of record NC_135234.1, on the reverse strand, counting down.
CGGCCGGTAGTCTGGAATCTGCTAGAATCTATTTAGTTTTGACCATCTGCATCTTGTTGTGGTTTTCAGGCTGCTGGTCTTTTTCCTCTGGTGCTGGGTTTGTCCTAGGTCAGGTGATTGTATCACCCTTTATTACCCAGCACCTGCCTTCCAGTCCTCGCTGGACAACAGTGTTAATCGGCTAGTGTTCTGGCTTGGTGCCTTGTTAGCTTTCTGTGTTTGATATTGCGCAATTCTGGGATCTCTAGTTCTGCGAGTTTTGTTTTTGGTTTTCCATTTGTTTCTGCATATTCCTCTATTTTCCTACTAAGAGGTTATCTGTTTTTGTTTCCAGTTCCTAGATCATTCAGGGACACCCTTTCCCCCTACCTGTAGGTCTTCGCTTGAGTTTAGCCTAGGAAACGTCAGTGGGTCTATTCACAAGGAATAGGTTTCCCACTCCATCCTAGGGTTAAAGCTTAGTCCTAGTACAGGGTCAGGTTTTCTTCCTTCTACCCTAGTCCTGAGTTGCAGATACGTAACAGAATCTTTAAAGGGAAAAGTGAACAGCTTTTCGGAGTGCCCAAGTATGGGATCAGTTGTCTCAAGGCACTCAGCATGGTGGGATCAGGGTGAGTAATATGTGGTCCAGACTCACGCCTACTCAGACTTGACCCTGTGGAAGCCGTGGTGGTGGTGGCTAAGTGACTGGAAGCATTATCCGATATCCAACCAACAACCATTTTACATTGCTCTGGCTTCAATTGTGGTGTGCTGAGGTCCCCTAGAAACTGGGACAGGAAGGTCGAGCGAGGAGATGTGGGTCTTTGTTGTGGCCCACTTTCAGCTTGGCCACAGCCTCGTCTTCTGCATGCACCATCAGCATCACATCCACTTCCCCGTCCCTTGCCTTGCACATTTTAAATAGACTACTGAAATATTTTAAAAGTTCAATACAAATGGATTAATTTTTTGAAAACTTATATGTGATCAGTGTTAAGAAAAAACACAGTTTTAATTAAATGGAATGTTGGTAATTTTATTAATAACTTGGGGAAGACACAAAAAAACAGTTCAAAGGAGCACTCAAATGCAACAATTTTTAAACCACAGATAGAGGAGGTGTCTGACAGAGAAACCACAATGTTAAATATGTGGCCTTTTTTATTTTTTGAAAAGAAAAAGAAAATTACTGTCACGATGTAGGCTAACACAATGCCAAAAAAGTGGAATGTATGCCTGAAGAGCAAGCATTTGTACAGCACAGATAGACCAGGCGTCGGACAGAGATAACAGACTGTTGTATATGTGGCCTGGAGTTTTTAAAAAAAATTTCAACCACAAAATACTGTATAGACCAAGGGTAGCAAACAAAAAAGTGGAATGTGTGCCTGAAAAGCAAGTATTTGGAGACCACAAATAGACCAGGCGTCGGACGGAGATAACAGACTGATCAAAATGTGGCCTTGATTTTTTGGGGCCCACCAAAATTGTGTCAATAAGTAGGCTACGACACTATAAAAAATTTGAACTACTAAGATTGTAAAATATTTAGCGCAATTATATGCAATGCATGTGGCGTACAAATCACAGTGATAAATATAAGAACTGTAGCTAAATATTTTTGGGCCAGGTAAAGATATTTTGGTCAGCAAAATGGTGCCCAAAATTGTTGTAAGACACTCCAAAAAATACTATAGTACCAAAAAAAAAGGCCAGAATTTTCTGCCCACTCACATCTGATGCCTGGGACAAAAAAAAAAAACCCTTTATAATTGTCAGATTTTCATGTCGTTCTTGTATTGAAATGACCTGGCTGTATTCTTCAGTGTGACCAGGGAAATAAATGTAGAAAAAATGGGGCTATGGATTGCTTTGTAATAAAATAAGCAGGTATAAGGTGCAAAAAAAAAAAAAAATCCTAGCCGCGGATACTTGCAGCTACGTATATATAAAATACTCAGCAGCACACAGTAATGGAGCCTTTTGATGTATGCAGCCAGTGAGATCTATATACTTACATAGAGTGCCTGCAGGCCTTGTGTGATGTGATATGTGCACATAGTCTCCCCTGCCTACCAAGCACTGTAATCTATGTACCCCCGAATTAGCCCTAAAAAGGACTGTTGGTTTATTAGGATTTGTGGATTGAGCACTAGTAGACCCACACTAACTTATAAAAGAACAAATCTGACCCTATCTCAGCAGCAGCTCTCCCTACACTAGCTGAGTTGGGAGCAGAATACGCCGAGCAGGGCTGCGCCAGGTCTTTTATAGACCTGATGATGCTGTGCGGTAAGCCAATCACTGTAATACCACAACAAAGATAGCTGCGGCATTACAGTGCATGGCAAACAATCCCTGCATGTTGATTGGTGCTCTAAAAAGCACCAAAATTAAAAGGAGAAGACCCGAGCTCCGGCCGAATAATCCTGGAAATACTCGGTGCTCGCCGAGTACAGTGAGCACAGTGATACTCGGGCGAGTACTGAGTAGTGGAGAGCATGTTCGCTCATCACTAGCTATTGGCATACTCAGGAGAATTTGAACAACAAATAGTATGGTGCAATTTATCCTTTTACCAATGTGAAAATGCAAAATTTTGGGCTAAAAAACTCTTTTGTGGGAAAAATGTGTTTTTTTTATTTTCACGGCTCATTGTTATAAACTTCTGTTAAGCAACTGCGTGTTCAAGGTGCTTACCACACATATTGATAAGTTCTCTGAGGGGTATAGTTTACGAAACGGTGCCACTTGTGGGGGTTTCCACTGTTTAGGCACATCAGGGTCTCTTTAAACCTTACATGGTATCCACTAATTATGCCAGCAAATTTTACATTAAAAAAGTCAAATGGCGCTCCTTCTCTTCTGAGCCCTGCCATGTGCCCAAACAGTTGTTTTCCCCACACATGTTGGGTATTGTTTTGCCCAGGAGAAATTGCACAACAAATGTTATGGTCCTTTTTCTCCTGTTACCCTTGTGAAAGTAAAAATAATGGGCGTAAAGAGAAATTTTTGTGAAAAAAATTTACATGTTCATTTTTTCATCCACACTTTGTTATTGCATATGAAGCACCTAAACTTCTTGAATGTGGTTTTGAGCACTTTTAGAGATGTAGTTTGTTATTATTATTATTATTATTTATTGTTATAGCGCCATTTATTCCATGGCGCTTTACATGTGAGGAGGGGTATACATAATAAAAATAAGTACAATAATCTTAAACAATACAAGTCATAACTGGTACAGGAGGAGTGAGGACCCTGCCCGCGAAGGCTCACAATCTACAAGGGATGGGTGAGAATACAGTAGGTGAGGATAGACCTGGTCATGCAGCGGTTTGGTTGATCGGTGGTTACTGCAGGTTGTAGGCTTGTCGGAAGAGGTGGGTCTTCAGGTTCTTTTTGAAGATTTCGATGGTAGGCGAGAGTCTGATGTGTTGTGGTAGAGGGTTCCAGAGTAGGGGTGATACGCGAGAGAAATCTTGTATGCGATTGTGGGAAGAGGAGATAAGAGGGGAGTAGAGAAAGAGATCTTGTGAGGATTGGAGGTTGCGTGTAGGTATGTACCGGGAGACGAGGTCACAGATGTATGGAGGAGACAGGTTGTGGATGGCTTTGTATGTCATGGTTAGGGTTTTGTACTGGAGTCTCTGGGCAATGGGGAGCCAGTGAAGGGATTGACAGAGGGGAGAGGCAGGGGAATAGCGGGTGGACAGGTGGATTAGTCGGGCAGCAGAGTTTAGAATAGATTGGAGGGGTGCGAGAGTGTTCGAGGGGAGGCCACAGAGCAGGAGGTTGCAGTAGTCAAGGCGAGAGATGATGAGGGCATGGACTAGGGTTTTTGCAGATTCTTGGTTGAGGAATGAACGGATTCGTGAAATATTTTTGAGTTGAAGTCGGCAGGAAGTGGAAAGGGCTTGGATATGTGGTTTGAAGGAGAGATCAGCGTCAAGGATTACCCCGAGGCAGCGAGCTTGTGGGACTGGGGAGAGTGGATAAGTTGGTATAGTATTCAAACACTTTTTGAACAATATTCTCTTATCTGGTATTCATGTGATCCTTTAACGCCTCAACGCAACGAAAGTACTGCTTTCTGATGGCCGTATGCTGTATCCATGGACAACGGTCTCTCCATTAGCCTCCTGATGAACTGTTATCATGGCAGCGAAACGCGTTGAGGCGTTAAAGGATCACATGAATACCAGATAAGAGAATTTGATTCAACTGTGGTTTTTGGTTATATGCTGGGTAGAGTGCAATAGGGGAGATACTCTGATGTGAGTAAGTGTTTAAGTACGGTTTCACCCGCTTACTCTATAACATCCTCTACTATCTAGTATGTTTCCCCTGTATCTTGGTCCCTAGGGAGATATATATATGAGAAATGTGTGGATATATATTTCATACACATTTTAGAGGGTAACTGTACAATAATAAATTACCGTACTTACTGCTACTCTGTTGATTGTAAGGAGTATGCTGGAGGGCACATGTGCAATAAATCTGTGCAATAACTTGCTGTATATAATACTATCTTTGAAAGCAGCTTGCTGGAGGGCATATGTGCAATATCCTGTGCAATAGACCGTTGTACATATATACTGCTACTCTGTTGATTGTAAGGAGTATGCTGGAGTGCACATGTGCAATAAATCTGTGCAATAACTTGCTGTATATAATACTATCTTTGAAAGCAGTTTGCTGGAGGGCATCTGTGCAAAATCCTGTGCAATAGACCGTTGTACATAAGATTACCTTGACAAATTCGAAGTGGTCTGCATGGTATCTGTTATGCGGCACCTCAGCTAAGTTAATACTATTGAAAGCAGTCTGCTGGAGGGCATCTGTACAAAATCCTGTGCAAGAGACTGCTGTACATAATACTACTTATAAACTATAAGCGGTTTGCACAATATTTGCAATGCGGCACTTTATTTAAAATTATAACTTCATTACACACAGAGCAAAATACTCCCCTGACCCAGCTTGGTTACATATCTTTTACTGTCCCCTTTCTTTTCCCCCCCTCCCTCCTCCCCCCTCCCCCTCCTTCCCAAGTCTGTATCGGTCCATTTGGGCTGGATGGTTAGACGGGATAGGGTGAGTGGATAGGGCTACTGAGGAGCAGCCGACGAGAGCGTGGGCGCCACTGGCGTGTTTATTTAGGGGTGCCAACCTCCGCAGCCAGGTCAGTTATACTAGGCCTTTCACAGCATATCATACTATCACTCTATATCTTGATTGTAGTGTTTTTGTGATCATGAGTTGATACAAGGGCTACCCTAATTTTCTGGTAGTGTAGGCCAATTAATTATATTTATCTATTGCTGTGGCCGTCACATTTAACATTTATCCCTTATTGTTCACCACCCCCCTTTCTATTTCATTTTCCAGCGGCACGTGTGTTGTGGATACGGGCCTTTTCTTGCTGTCCTGCTGTTTAGTAGGGTTTAGTAGATTATATCAGGACGAGCCGCCGGTGAGTGGGGGTGCCATTTTGCGTACAAGCTAGGGTGCCAACCTCCACTGTTAGGAAGGGTGGACTAGGGATTTATAGGGATTAATAGGAGCCCAATCTTTTATATTTAGTGTAGGTTTGCGGGTTTTTTGTCTATTATAATTTTTAAATATTTTTCTAATAAAGTATTTTTAGGTATTAGTCGGTCTTTGAAATAAACTGGGGAGAGTGGGCAGCCATTTACTGTAATGGTTAGGTTCGTTGGGGGGGTCGCGTGAGATGGGGGAAAGATGATGAATTCTGTTTTGTCCATGTTAAGTTTCAGAAATCTAGTGGAGAAGAAGGATGAAATAGTGGACAGACATTGAGGGATTCTGGTTAGTAGGGAGGTGATATCTGGTCCAGAGATATAGACAGTGGCGTAACTACAAAGTTATGGACCCCGGTGCGAACTTCCAAATGGGGCCCCCCCCTGCAGCCCTGCCATACAACTCAATGTAACCCACATAGAATACAACGCAGCCCCCCTCATAGTATAATGCAGCCTCTCCGTACAGGGGCAGTGAGAGACACGAGCAAATGGTGACGAGGGGGCAAAATGGTGATGAGGGGGCAGGGGAGAGGGCACAAGGGGGTTAGGGGAGACAGGCATAAGGGTAACATAGGGGGGCTAGGGAGCAAGGAAGACAGGCACAAGGGGACACATGGGGGCTAGGAGGCAGGGGAGAAGGTTACAAGGGGACTAGTGGGCAAGGGAGACTGACACAAGGGGCACACGGGGACTAGTGGACAAGGGATACAAGCACAAGGGGACACAGGGACAAGTGGGAAAGGGAGACTGACACAAGCACAAGGGGACAAAGGAGACAGGCACATGGGGACACACAGGGACTAATGGGCAAGGGAGACTTTCACACGGGGACAAGGGACACAAGCATAAGGGGATAAGGGAGACAGGCTCAAGGGGACACACGGGCCCCTGACCTGCCAGAGCCGCTGGCAGTGGCGACCGCTGCGACTGTGGTAATTACGCCCCTGCCTCACACACACACACACACACACACACACACACACTACGATATCACACACACACACTACAGATATCACACACACACACTACAGATATCACACACACACACTACAGATATCACACACACACTACAGATATCACACACACACTACAGATATCACACACACACTACAGATATCACACACTCACACACACACACACACTACAGATATCACACACACACTACAGATATCACACACACACTACAGATATCACACACACACACTACAGATATCACACACACACACACGCTACAGATATCACACACACACTACAGATATCACACACACACACTACAAATATCACACACACACTACAGATATCACACACACACACACACACACACACACACACACACAACCTCACAATCTCCTCTCTGGTACAGGGGTGGCTGATGTAAAATCGGCTGCAGCTCCTCAGCTTCCCCTGACTAAAGCGGCTCTGTCCCGCACCTCCCCCATGCTCTCACCTTCTGTCCCGGGGATGCAGAGCAGAAGCTGACAGTCTCACCATGCTGACTGGAGCTGCTTCCTGTCTCTCACGTGCCCCGGCTGCCCCCTCCCCCTAGATACGCCTCGGACTGTTGCCGTGCAGGAGGAATCTCCTGCACTGCAACATGGTGTTCGGTGCCTCTGACCTGCCGGGCCCGGGCCCCTGACCTGCTGGGCCCGGTCGCACTGGCGACCGCTGCGACCGCGGTAGTTACACCCCTGGATGTAGATCTGTGTGTCATCAGCATAGAGGTGATACTGAAAGCCATGAGATTCTATGAGCTGTCCCAGGCCAAAGGTGTAAATGGAGAAGAGCAGGGGCCCAAGGACTGAACCTTATGGGACTCCGACAGATAGGGGGCGAGGTGAGGAGGTGGTGTGTGAGTGGGAGACTCTGAATGTCCGGTCTGTTAGGTATGATGAGATCCAGGATAGGGCCAAGTCTGTGATGCCAAGGGATGAGAGTGTCTGTAATAATAGGGAATGGTCCACTGTGTCAAAGGCAGCCGACAGGTCGAGGAGTAGGAGAACAGAGTAGTGTCGCTTCTGGAATGGTGTCACTTTTGGGTATTTTCTGTCATATATGCCCCTCAAAGTCACTTTATATTTGATGTGGTCCCTAAAAACTATGGTTTTGCAAATTGTGTTGTAAAAATGAAAAATTGCTGGTAAACTTTTAACCCTTATAACTTCCTAACAAGACAAATTACATTTCAAAAATACTGATGTAAAGTAGACATGTGGGAAATATTACTTATTAACTATTTTGTGTGTCATGACTCTTTGATATAAGGAACACTGAAGACAGATGGAGGGTAAATCCACCTGCTAAGAAGAGATTCCCAACAGTATAGAGTTAAAATAATATGTTTTTATTGACATACAACATTAAAACCATTTAAAAAGACAGGGTATAAGACCTCCAAAAAAGGGAGGGGCATCTGCTGCACGCCAAATATTATGTAATTGATAATGGGGAGGTAGAAACCAGGAAAGCAAGTGAAAAGAAAGTGAATTGCCCGCCAGGGCCTTGGGTACTCGGTACCGGGTTTGGTAATTAAAGGAATGTGTCACGGCGGCTGTGACCCGGTCCGTGACCCTGGGCACCCATGTAAAAGGGAATGTCTTTAAAGGGATTTAAATAAAGTTTGTGTTCGTGACACCACCTGTGGTATTCAGTCAGTGGGGACTGATGCTGCTTAAAGGGGTCCTCTGGGGTGATGTTATGGCAGCTAAGATGGTATAACTTCCCACCGGTGAAGTTGGGTCCCCAGGGCTCCCGGTGTGCAGCTGGAGATGATGGGTAGTGTATAAAAAACCGTAGGACACAGATTTGCAGTTTCTTTGCCTGGTTTGCTGAAGACTTCAGGCAGCCACAGTCCAGGGCACCAGATCACAAGTACAGACAGGGTCCGGCCTGCTTGGAAGCAATTTGGGAGTCCCCCTTACCAGGTGGGGTTAGAATCCTTCCCTCTAGTGCTGTGGTGTAGTTCCTTGCTGCCCTATGCCTCTCACAAGGTCCTCACTGTTCTCTCTGTCCTCCTTGAAGGTAGGACACTAACCTGTATGACAGGTGGCTCGAGCCTTTTTACAGGGTCTCTATCACGACCTGGGCTCTATGAGCCACTGTGTCTCCAGGTGTTAGGGCAGGCAGGTGACGTGTAGTCCAGCTGTCCTGCCAGTTTCTGCTGTGAGTCTTAGAGTCCCTCACAACCTCAGTCTTCCGGCTACTGGTGTCTGTGCTCTGCAGGGAGGTAGCCTATTCGCAGCTATTCTCCCCAGGTCTTAACTTTGCCTTCACTTCCTTCCTCCTTCACACTCTCTACAAAATGTTCTTTTCCTTTCTCTTCCTTTTCCCGGAGTTTCAGCACCCTCGTGGCTGCACGGCCCCTCTGACTCTCTTCAGACTGCTCCAGTCTGCTGTCTGGCACTATCTGACTTTCCCTCCAGACCAGAATATATATATAGGGGAGCTACCCACAAGCTGGATCAGAGCTCCCCCTTCTGGCCTGGAATGTGAACATGTTGCCTGCTTGTGATTACCTGATGAAAGAGATCCTTCCTTGCTTTCAAGCGTGACATCACTCTCCCCGTGAGGAAAACAATGCCACTGTAACAACCAGGACCCTAGGGTGTTACAGAAGCATTGTAGAATGAAGCTGTATACTGATAGCAAGTAAGCAAGTGTACCAGTAAATGCCATGCAGTCCCTTGTGGGGCTCTGCAAAATGTGCAAATATAATTACTTAATGCCACATAAAAGGAACCTATGAATAAGACATAAACATAATCTATTCCCTCAGTGATGTATATATCACTATAAGGGCATAGAATATTTATTAATGAACTCCACACCGATGGTAGTGCAGTCAGGATTGCATGTGGTGTTCCCCTCACAACTGACGGACTCCGTTTCACTATTGCTTCTTACGGGGCGTGATATATACATCACTGAGGGAAGGGATTATGTTTATACCTTATTCATATGTTCCTTTTTTGTGACAATAAGTAATTATATTTGCTCATTTTGCAGAGCCCCACAAGGGATTACATGGCATTTACTGGTACGCTTGCTTACTTGCTATTAGTATACAGCTTCATTCTACAACCCTCCCTTTTGACTTTGGCTTTCCTGGTGTCTACCTCCCCATTATCAATTACATAATATTTGGCATGCAGAAGTTTCCCTTCACTTTTTGGTGGTCTTAGACCCTGTCTTTTTAAATGGTTTTAATGCTGTGTATCAATAAAAATATATTATTTTAGCTATAATGTTAGGAATCTCTTCTTAGCAGGTGAATATACCCTCCACCTGTCTTCAGTGATTCTAATGAATTTTTGAAGTGCCTAACGCTCATTTTGTGCATTTGAACTTAAGATTTTGATCTCTGATATAGAGGCATAAAAATTAAAAGTTTGAAAATTGAAACATTTTCAAAATTTTTTGCCAAATTTCCGATTTAAAAGAGCTGGAGCCGAGAGTCATTAGCATATCGCATCGGATGCCATACACTATTCTGACCCAGGCCTAAGCATGTGATTTATGGAGGTAATTGCTAGCACCATAAACCATTTAGGGGTTTCATAGCAAAAGAAGTATATACGGTACATATGAACAGGACAATTTTTAGTTATTTATTCCAATAATTTCATTAATATTTTTCTCACTTCACTTCACTTCACCAACTTAGACTATTTATTGCCATTGTATCACACTCAAATTGGATAACAAAAATATTTAAACACAGATTGTAATGTAAGAAAAAAGTAAAAAGCCAAGGGGGTAAATACTTTTGCAAGACACTGTAGAAAACATGAGTTGTCATTGGGAAAAATTGTAAAATCAAAGAGATCCTTCAAATGACCATTCGCTTTCTCATATGGATTAAGGCCTGATACATCATTACCTTTCCGGCTGTTTTTGTTTAGTTCTGTGTCTCTTTTTGTTTGCACCCAATTGAGTATTGTATGTGCGCCTTTCTACAGTGTATTTAATATGTGCTTTACTATTTTCGTTTTTGGCTTTGTGGGCAGATTCTAGTGATACTAGATGTTTTAGGTCTGATTCACCAATTGCAACTTTTTTAAAAGTTACAATATTTGTTGTGTTTACTCCACTCCCCCTTGGAGTGGTTTTCTGCATGTATGTCAAAAGCTGCATATTTTTACAACATTTTGAAAATAAATGTGACTTTTTGCTGAAACAGTAGCAAAATGATGGGGCAGGAAAAAAGACTATTTTAAATTCATGAACTGTGTGCGCCATTTTGAAGAATTTGGTGCAATAAATGTCAGCAAATTCCACAAAGCAAAAAAGAAAAATTACTTAAACACTCCCAGCAATGATGTATTGGAGCCGTACAATGCACAAGGGCTAAAGCATGTATAGGAAATGACTACAGATTTCTTGCCTCTTCAATCCTATTGTTATTGCATTCTATTATCAATATTTATTCTCTGTGTGAAATTATTATAGGATCGTATTCTGGATCTATTAAAGGAGCTGCAGAGATTTCAAATGACTGTCACACTCCTGAGGGTAAGAGTGGCACCTCCTCCTACTTTAGAAGCCTACACAGACCATTAGAGAGTAAGGGGTTGTTAGAATTTAGAAGTGAGTGAGCAGCATATAGTTTGTTAGGGGGATTTCTTTAAAAAAAGAAAAAAATATGTAAGTGCATTTCCCTCCCTCTCCCAGAGCACTAGGATTGGAGTGACTGTGAATAAGTTAAAAAAGCAAAGCAAGGATCGAGAGATTGGAGAGCTTGCCAAAATAATCATCAAGAGCTGGAAAAGATTTCTGGGTAAGTAGGTTCCAGGTTTATGTGAACAAATAAAAAAATGTTAATTAATTGACAGAAGGTATATAAAAAAAAGTTCATGTATATTTCTGTGTGTTTCTTAGAATCTTCATACAAGAACGATGGAGCATCAGATGCTGGAGTTATGGCTTCTCCTACCAAGACAGAACCCGAAAAGTAAGAAAAAAAATGAGGCGACCGAATCTTGCTCTAACTTTAATAAACCCCACAAATATAACTTTTCTCTCAATTTCATTTCCACTTTTTTCTCTACTTGAATGAAAATTTAAGAAAGCAGAAAGAAGAAAAGAAGTTGCGTTTAAAAAAGTAAGTTTGTATCATGAAAGTAGAGCTCTGTGCTCAGTGTCATGACTTCCAATCATAATCTAGCAATGATGAGCCCCTTAATAATCATCAGGTTTCAGCAAGGATAGTGCAGCCGGCTACACTGTCCTTGGCATCAAATAGCACCTGACAGAATGTGAAAAACATAAATGAGCAAATTCTCATATTTTCAATAGAAACTATATCCTGCCCCTGTCTCTTCCCCTAGTGCTGCTCAGGCTATATTCACACCTGAATTTTCACATTGTATTTGTCTGTTACATTTTTTACAATGTCAAACATTTTTTATTAACGTCAAAAACAAATCCGTTCCACAACTGCTGAAAACGGAAGCATAGGACCTAATTTATAAAGTTGGTAAAGGCCTGTATGACGCACTTTATCTAAAATGGACACAGTGCATAACAAAAACCAAATTGACCAAATAACAATCAGTGGTGTCTCTATGCTTCTGTTCACATTAGTTTTGCAACGGATCTCTTTTTTTCATTAATTCTGTTTGTCTTTTCCTATAATTGAACAGATAAATGGAATGTCAAAACGCAAGTGTAAACAGAGCTTTATTGGGTTGCCACAATCATACTTCAATTTTATTTATCAATAGTTATTTGACTATAAATGAACAATGTACATTGTATCTGTCCCATGTTATTTCTTCATTTATGCAAGTAAAACACAATGGACAGGTAAACTGGTTTATATAGCCTAGTGTGCGATAAATACACCAAGCACCAGATGGTTTGGTGGGTGGCATGTCATGTCATGGCAAGACTGTCGGTTTTGCTTGTCATCTAAATCCAAATTATCTAATATATAATTGCCTAGAATACTACTTCCTGCAATTTGTGCCAACTTCCGTGGCTTTGTTCGGAGATAATCTTCGGAGCTAATGTTCGGAGCTAATGTCCGGAGCTAATGTCCGGAGCTAATGTCCGGAGCTAATGTCTGGAGATTAATTGCCTAGAATACTACTTCCTGCAATTTGTGCCAACTTCCGTGGCTTTGTCCGGAGCTAATGTCCGGAGATAATGTTCGGAGCTAATGTCCGGAGCTAATGTCCGGAGATAAGTGACGTCACCAGTGTCCTACACCCAGGCAGAGCACAGGGGCCCCAGGCAGCATATGGGGCCCCAGGCAGAGCACAGGGGCCCCAGGCAGCATATGGGTCCCCAGGCAGAGCACAGTGGTCCCAGGTAGAGCACAGGGGCCCCAGGCAGCCTATGGGGCCCCAGGCAGCATATGGGGCCCCAGGCAGAGCACAGTGGCCCCAGGCAGAGCACAGGGGCCCCAGGCAGCATATGGGGCCCCAGGCAGAGCACAGTGGCCCCAGGCAGAGCACAGGGGCCCCAGGCAGCATATGGGGCCCCAGGCAGAGCACAGTGGTCCCAGGTAGAGCACAGGGGCCCCAGGCAGCCTATGGGGCCCCAGGCAGCCTATGGGGCCCCAGGCAGAGCACAGGGGCCCTAGGCAGCATATGGGGCCCCAGGCAGAGCACAGTGGCCCCAGGCAGAGCACAGGGGCCCCAGGCAGCATATGGGGCCCCAGGCAGAGCACAGTGGCCCCAGGCAGAGCACAGGGGCCCCAGGCAGCATATGGGGCCCCAGGCAGAGCACAGTGGTCCCAGGTAGAGCACAGGGGCCCCAGGCAGCCTATGGGGCCCCAGGCAGCCTATGGGGCCCCAGGCAGAGCACAGGGGCCCTAGGCAGCATATGGGGCCCCAGGCAGAGCACAGTGGCCCCAGGCAGAGCACAGGGGCCCCAGGCAGCATATGGGGCCCCAGGCAGAGCACAGTGGTCCCAGGCAGAGCACAGGGGCCCCAGGCAGCCTATGGGGCCCCAGGCAGAGCACAGTGGCCCCAGGCAGAACATGGGGCCCCAGGCAGAGCACAGGGGCCCCAGGCAGAGCACAGGGGCCCCAGGCAGCATATGGGGCCCCAGGCAGAGCACAGGGGCCCCAGGCAGCATATGGGGCCCCAGGCAGAGCACAGTGGCCCCAGGCAGAGCACAGGGGCCCCAGGCAGAACATGGGGCCCCAGGCAGAGCACAGGGGCCCCAGGCAGCATATGGGGCCCCAGGCAGAGCACAGGGGCCCCAGGCAGCATATGGGGCCCCAGGCAGAGCACAGTGGCCCCAGGCAGAGCACAGAAGCCCCAGGCAGCATATGGGGCCCCAGGCAGAGCACAGTGGTCCCAGGCAGAGCACAGGGGCCCCAGGCAGCCTATGGGGCCCCAGGCAGAGCACAGTGGCCCCAGGCAGAACATGGGGCCCCAGGCAGAGCACAGGGGCCCCAGGCAGAGCACAGGGGCCCCAGGCAGCATATGGGGCCCCAGGCAGCATATGGGGCCCCAGGCAGAGCACAGTGGCCCCAGGCAGAGCACAGGGGCCCCAGGCAGAACATGGGGCCCCAGGCAGAGCACAGGGGCCCCAGGCAGAGCACAGGGGCCCCAGGCAGCATATGGGGCCCCAGGCAGAGCACAGGGGCCCCAGGCAGCATATGGGGCCCCAGGCAGAGCACAGTGGCCCCAGGCAGAGCACAGGGGCCCCAGGCAGCATATGGGGCCCCAGGCAGAGCACAGGGGCCCCAGGCAGCATATGGGGCCCCAGGCAGAGCACAGTGGCCCCAGGCAGAGTACAGGGGCCCCAGGCAGCATATGGGGCCCCAGGCAGAGCACAGTGGTCCCAGGCAGAGCACAGGGGCCCCAGACAGCATATGGGGCCCCAGGCAGAGCACAGGGGCCCAAGGCAGCATATGGGGCCCCAGGCAGAGCACAGTGGCCCCAGGCAGAGCACAGGGGCCCCAGGCAGCATATGGGGCCCCAGGCAGAGCACAGTGGTCCCAGGCAGAGCACAGGGGCCCCAGGCAGCCTATGGGGCCCCAGGCAGAGCACAGTGGCCCCAGGCAGAACATGGGGCCCCAGGCAGAGCACAGGGGCCCCAGGCAGAGCACAGGGGCCCCAGGCAGAGCACAGGGGCCCCAGGCAGCATATGGGGCCCCAGGCAGAGCACAGTGGCCCCAGGCAGAGCACAGGGGCCCCAGGCAGAGCACAGGGGCCCCAGGCAGAGCACAGGGGCCCCAGGCAGCATATGGGGCCCCAGGCAGAGCACAGGGGCCCCAGGCAGCATATGGGGCCCCAGGCAGAGCACAGTGGCCCCAGGCAGAGCACAGGGGCCCCAGGCAGCATATGGGGCCCCAGGCAGAGCACAGGGGCCCCAGGCAGCATATGGGGCCCCAGGCAGAGCACAGTGGCCCCAGGCAGAGCACAGGGGCCCCAGGCAGCATATGGGGCCCCAGGCAGAGCACAGGGGCCCCAGGCAGCATATGGGGCCCCAGGCAGAGCACAGGGGCCCCAGGCAGCATATGGGGCCCCAGGCAGAGCACAGTGGCCCCAGGCAGAGCACAGTGGCCCCAGGCAGAACATGGGGCCCCAGGCAGAGCACAGGGGCCCCAGGCAGAGCACAGGGGCCCCAGGCAGCATATGGGGCCCCAGGCAGAGCACAGGGGCCCCAGGCAGCATATGGGGCCCCAGGCAGAGCACAGGGGCCCCAGGCAGCATATGGGGCCCCAGGCAGAGCACAGGGGCCCCAGGCAGCTTATGGGGCCCCAGGCAGAGCACAGGGGCCCCAGGCAGAGCACAGGGGCCCCAGGCAGAGCACAGGGGCCCCAGGCAGCATATGGGGCCCCAGGCAGAGCACAGTGGCCCCAGGCAGAGCACAGGGGCCCCAGGCAGAGCACAGGGGCCCCAGGCAGAGCACAGGGGCCCCAGGCAGCATATGGGGCCCCAGGCAGAGCACAGGGGCCCCAGGCAGCATATGGGGCCCCAGGCAGAGCACAGTGGCCCCAGGCAGAGCACAGGGGCCCCAGGCAGCATATGGGGCCCCAGGCAGAGCACAGTGGTCCCAGGCAGAGCACAGGGGCCCCAGGCAGCTTATGGGGCCCCAGGCAGAGCACAGTGGCCCCAGGCAGAACATGGGGCCCCAGGCAGAGCACAGGGGCCCCAGGCAGAGCACAGTGGCCCCAGGCAGCATATGGGGCCCCAGGCAGAGCACAGGGGCCCCAGGCAGCATATGGGGCCCCAGGCAGAGCAAAGTGGCCCCAGGCAGAGCACAGTGGCCCCAGGCAGAACATGGGGCCCCAGGCAGAGCACAGGGGCCCCAGGCAGAGCACAGGGGCCCCAGGCAGCATATGGGGCCCCAGGCAGAGCACAGGGGCCCCAGGCAGCATATGGGGCCCCAGGCAGAGCACAGTGGCCCCAGGCAGAGCACAGGGGCCCCAGGCAGCATATGGGGCCCCAGGCAGAGCACAGGGGCCCCAGGCAGAGCACAGTGGCCCCAGGCAGAGTACAGGGGCCCCAGGCAGCATATGGGGCCCCAGGCAGAGCACAGTGGTCCCAGGCAGAGCACAGGGGCCCCAGGCAGCATATGGGGCCCCAGGCAGAGCACAGGGGCCCAGGCAGCATATGGGGCCCCAGGCAGAGCACAGTGGCCCCAGGCAGAGCACAGGGGCCCCAGGCAGCATATGGGGCCCCAGGCAGAGCACAGTGGTCCCAGGCAGAGCACAGGGGCCCCAGGCAGCCTATGGGGCCCCAGGCAGAGCACAGTGGCCCCAGGCAGAACATGGGGCCCCAGGCAGAGCACAGGGGCCCCAGGCAGCACACAGGGGCCCCAGGCAGCATATGGGGCCCCAGGCAGAGCACAGGGGCCCCAGGCAGCATATGGGGCCCCAGGCAGAGCACAGTGGCCCCAGGCAGAGCACAGGGACCCCAGGCAGAGCACAGGGGCCCCAGGCAGAGCACAGGGGCCCCAGGCAGCATATGGGGCCCCAGGCAGAGCACAGTGGCCCCAGGCAGAGCACAGGGGCCCCAGGCAGCATATGGGGCCCCAGGCAGAGCACAGTGGTCCCAGGCAGAGCACAGGGGACCCAGGCAGCTTATGGGGCCCCAGGCAGAGCACAGTGGCCCCAGGCAGAACATGGGGCCCCAGGCAGAGCACAGGGGCCCCAGGCAGAGCACAGGGGCCCCAGGCAGCATATGGGGCCCCAGGCAGAGCACAGGAACCCCAGGCAGCATATGGGGCCCCAGGCAGAGCACAGTGGCCCCAGGCAGAGCACAGGGGCCCCAGGCAGAACATGGGGCCCCAGGCAGAGCGCAAGGGCCCCAGGCAGAGCACAGGGGCCCCAGGCAGCATATGGGGCCCCAGGCAGAGCACAGTGGTCCCAGGCAGAGCACAGGGGCCCCAGGCAGCATATGGGGCCCCAGGCAGAGCACAGCGATATTTTGGACCACTGTGCGGTGTTTCAGACCCCCTGTGTGATGTCTGGGGCCCTGTTCTTAAGTATATTAAAGATTAAAGTAACGTATATTAAAGTATATTATAGATCAAATTTGACACGTTTATGAGCACCATTGAGTGATATACTCAAGAATGACATAATTTTTCAACATTTTATGGTTTCAAACTGTAAACACTCAGAGTTTTTTTTTTTACTTCAACCAGAAAACCTTAACGGTTCATAAAAAACTTGACTGTTCAGGATATGATAAAAGTCATAGTATTCTGAATCTTTAACTTATAAAGATACCTTTACATGGGGTGATTATTGGTTCCAGAGAGGTTTTCGGCCGATAATCGTACACATGGCTGGTGACAGGACAATACAATATAAACGTTCAAAGGTAAACACTGATAACATTAAAATCTAATATATAATTGCCTAGAATACTACTTCCGGCAATTTGTGCCAACTTCCGTGGCTTTGTCCGGAGATAATGTCCGGAGATAAGTGACGTCACCAGCGTCCTACACCCGCTCAGGGTGAACAAAGATATATGCCTTCGTGGTGCGCGGCACTTTTCTGATTGGTTGCCGCCTGCCGCGAGCGACCAATCAGAAATGTGCCGTACTGTGACACACTCCGCCCGCCATTTTGGTGTGATTTTTGAATTTTTACCTCACAGCAAGTTTCTACTGCGTGGAGGCGGTCCCAGTGACGTCGCTCTTCAAGCTCCTGCCGAATTTCGTCAAAAAAATGATAATACCATTTACCAAAACTATATATATTTAGTTGTGAAGTGGTTCAGTGACATTTTCACACCAATTTTGAACTTTTGTTTGGTGTTTTCTCCATATACTGCCTATTATTCACTGACTGTTATACTGAGAGACTGCCGTTTATTAACCTCTTCTTTGCCACACTGGGTATATTGCTCTATTATTTGCCACATAAGGACATTGTCCATTATTGCCCAGCAATTTCTCTGCAATATAAACTGCCTATTTATTAATATCTGTATTCCTGCAAAGAACTATTGCCTATTATTAACTGGCTATTTTCCTACTACCTGACACTGCCTCTTATTAACCTGTTGTTTGCCACCACCACGCTTAAAGCTGTTTAGCTTAGCCAACATGAGCTCTAATAGTAAGGATACTAATGACACAGAGCCCAAAGCTGCTGATGGCGCACGTAAGATTAGGTCTGATATAAAGTATACTAATAATGCAGAGCAAAAAGACACCGATGCCGCACGTAAGCGTAAACAGCGTGCTAACAAGAGTACAGAGGATAGATGCAAGCGCCTGGACACTGTTAAGTATAGTAATGACACAGAGTCCAAAGCTGCTGATTGCGCATGTAAGCATAAACAGCGTGTTAACAAGAGTACAGAGGATAGATGGAAGCGCCTGGATACTGTTAAGTATACTAATGACACAGAGTGTAAAGCTGCTGATGGCGCACGTAAGATCAGGTCTGATATAAAGTATGGTAATGATGCAGAGCGAAAAGCCGCCGATGCTGCACGTAAGCGCAAACAGCGTGCTAACAAGAGTACAGAGGAGAGATGCAAGCGCCTGGACACTGTTAAGTATACTAATGACACAGAGCCCAAAGCTGCTGATGGCGCACGTAACATCAGGTCTGATAATAAGTATACCAATGACGCAGAGCGAAAAGCCGCCGATGCTGCACGTAAGCGTAAACAGCATGCTAACAAGAGTACAGAGGATAGATGCAAGCGCCTGGACACTATTAAGTATACTAATGACACAGAGCCCAAAGCTGCTGATGGCGCACGTAACATCAGGTCTGATAATAAGTATACCAATGACGCACAGCGAAAAGACACCGATGCTGCACGTAAGCGCAAACAGCGTGCTAACAAGAGTACAGAGGATAGATGCAAGCACCTGGACACTGTTAAGTATACTAATGACACAGAGCCCAAAGCTGCTGATGGCGCACGTAACATCAGGTCTGATAATCAGTATACCAATGACGCAGAGCGAAAAGCCGCCGATGCCGCACGTAAGCGCAAACAGCGTGCTAACGAGACTACAGAGGACAGACAGAAGCGCCTGGACACTGTTAATGCTGCTTGCAATAAACGCATTACTAATGAGTCTTTTGAGGACAAAACTAATCGATTAAGTAATAAAGCTGCTGCTGCACGCTCTCAAAGTTGCAAACATAATATTTCCACGTCCTCAGTCATAGATTCTGCCCACAATACAGCTTCTTTGTCTCCATTCATAGAATGTGTGCAGCCTGAAGCTCCTTTAACCGTTGGTAAATCTGCACGTAAGCGCAAACACTGTCCTACTTACACTCCAAATGATAAACGCCGTCGCCTGTACACCGTTAAGTCTGCTTATAAGACATGCTTCACACCTGACTCTTCTAAGGCAACAAACAAACCATTACCAAATGCAGCTGGTGCACGCCGTGAACGGCGCAAAAAAACCGCTTGCACCTCCATATTAATAAACCCTGATCACGATACACCTTCCAACTCCTCAGTGATTGAATCTGTGGACAGTGAAGATCCTCTACCAGGTCCATGCTTTATATATGTTGGCTTAAAGAAACATTCCAATGCTCCGTTACCACAACCTGTACCTCAACATCCTACAGGTTTTACTAATGATGACAGTACCATAGTAGAACACTCCTGTGGTCCTATGAACTATTTATGTGAACATTGTCAAGCATTACATTTTAATGCTGAGATACCAGCAGATAAAAATTTTACTCTGTGTTGTCACAAGAGTAAAGTGCATATACCTATACACCAATATCCCGAGGTCTTTAAACGATTGCTGACAGGGGAGAGTGAGTTCAGTAAGAATCTCATGGAAAATATTCGTAGTATTAACAGCTCATTTGCTTTCGCCTCCATGGGTGCCAATATATCCCCTCCACCTGGACATGGCCCTTACTGTTTCCGTATACATGGACAAATATATCATCGTACTGGAACCCTACATCCCAGTGATGATCAAGTTCCAGCTTATGCCCAACTGTATATTTTGGATACCGCTACCGCGAATGAACAACATTTAAACTGTGAACAAAATCAAAAATGTCATCCCACTTTGATGAGTATAATTGCTCTTCAGTTAGACAATGTGAATCCCTTTGTTGCTGCCTACAAAATGTTACGAGATGTGGAACATGAAGAACATCTTAAAGCTGAAGCTAATGGCACTTTCATGCCAAATATCATCATGGCCCTTAAACAAGATCGGAATCAAGACCCTCGCCGATATAATAATCCAACTGTCAATGAAGTTGCTGTCGTATTTGAAAATGACAATGGAGAGCCACCATTTAATCGTGATATTTTAATACATTTACAACCGGACCGCAAAAATCCTTTGGCGCCAAGAACACAACAGGTCAGCATTCTACACAGTAATTTAGATGCTTTACTCTATCCTTTATTTTTCCCTTATGGAGACCAGGGCTGGCATGATGGCCTCAAGCAACAAGGGCAAAGTCCACGCAGAGTTACACAACTGCAATATTACTGCTATGTGCTGTCTGTCCGTAATCAGTTTAATCCACTCCTGAATGGTGGCAAACTCACTCAGCAGTACTTAGTGGATGCTTATGTGAAAATCGAGGCAAATCGCCTAAATTATATCCGTCAACACCAAAAGGATTTGAAAGTAGAGGATTATTGTGTACTCCAGGAACATCTCTAGAAAAAAATCCATTGAGAAGGGCATCCCCATTGGAAAAACGGTCATTTTACCATCTTCGTTTGAAGGCAGTCCCAGGAATATGCAGCAGCGGTACCAGGATGCCATGGCTATTGTGACTAAATATGGTCGTCCTGATCTATTCATCACCATGACCTGTAATCCGAAATGGAATGAGATTACTGAGAATTTGGAACCTTGGCAGCGTGTGGAACATAGACCTGATTTGGTGGCACGTGTTTTCAAAATAAAACTGGAAGCACTCTTAAAAGACATTAACAACGGATTATTTGGGAAAGTCTGCGCTATGGTTCATGTAATTGAATTTCAAAAACGTGGCCTTCCACACGCTCACATTTTGATTATTCTGGACAGCAACTCCAAATTAAGGACTGAGGAGGACATAGACAATACAGTGTGGGCTGAAATTCCCAATCCTACCCACTACCCTCAGCTCCATAAAATTGTTCTCCAACATATGATTCATGGTCCGTGTGGAGAACACAACCCAAATTCTCCCTGTATGGATCTGGGGAAGTGTACAAAAGGTTTCCCTAAAGATTTGCAACCAAGAACCATCATAGCTAAGGACGCCTATCCTACTTATCGCAGACACTTTGGCCCATCTTTTCAACACCATTCTAACATGATTGACAATTCATGGGTGGTTCCATATAATCCGTTCCTGCTATTAAAATACAAGTGCCATATAAATGTCGAAGTTTGTGGTTCCATTCAGGCTGTGAAATATTTATTTAAATACGTCTACAAAGGACATGATAAAGCCAATCTTGAAATCTGCCAGACTAACATCCAACATGATGAAACACACCAATTCATGGATTCAAGATATGTCAGTGCACCAGAGGCAGCTTGGCGAATATTCTCATATCCAATGCATAAACAATCTCATAGCATCATTCGCCTTGCTGTACATCTACTGCATTCTCAGCCACTCTATTTTCATGAGGATGACTCTATTGGAAACATCAAACAAAAGCTCCATCAAAATTCTACACTTATGGCCTACTTCAAGCTTAATCAGAACGACCATCATGCTCATATTTATTTATACCGTGAAATTCCCGAAAACTATGTTTGGAAAGAAGGTTCTTGGGAAGTTAGAAAGCGAGCAGGTGGTTCTGTGATTGGACGAATGTATACTGTCAGTGTGAAAGACCAAGAACGCTACTATTTAAGATTGTTATTGTTACATGTCAAAGGTGCAACCAGTTTTGACAGCATAAAAACTGTACACGGAGTCACACATGAAACCTTCAAAGATGCGGCATTAGCTCTTGGCTTACTATTTGATGATAGTCTGTGGAGAAATACATTACTTGATGCCAGTATTCTCAACATGCCAGCACAGCTACGTGACATGTTTGCCTACATTTGTATTTTTGGTCCTCCAGCTAAACCTCGGGACTTATGGGATGAATTTAAGGAACACTTTGTAGAAGACTACTGCTATGCATACCACTCCGACACTCTGGAGTGTGTCAATTGTGAAGGCTATGCTATGACAGATGTCCAACATGTTCTTAAAGCTCATGGCAAAACTTATACTGATTTTAATTTGCCACGTCCAGTCAAGAAACAACACCTCCTCCCACAGTATGATAAAGATTATGAGTTATCAGCAGCTGCTGAAATGAAAGCTACTCTAAATGAGGACCAACTTTTTGCTTTTGATGCTATCACTCAAGCTTTAGAAGACACTAATTCTACAGCAAAGTGTTTTTTCCTTGATGGTCCTGGTGGCAGCGGAAAAACGTACCTATATCATCTACTCCTACATTAGCTAAGAGGACAAGGAGACATTGTGTCACCTGCTGCCACTACTGGAATTGCCGCCAACTTGCTACAAGGTGGACGAACCATTCATTCTCTTTATGGGATTCCAATTCCTGTGAATGAAACATCTGTTTCCAGGATTAAGAATGATACCGATGCAGCAAAAGATTTGCACAGCACTAAACTTTTTATTATTGATGAGTGCACAATGCTATCCAAATATGCATTGCATGTCATTGATAGAGTTTTACGTGATGTCATGACAACAAATGTAGCTCACAAAGAAAAAACACCATTTGGAGGTAAAGTGATTGTTTTTGGAGGCGACTTTAGACAATGTCTTCCTGTCATCCCTCATGGGACAAGAACTGATGTTGTAGAGAGCTGTATAAAATATTCACAACACTGGCAACATTTTACTCGCCTGCCACTTATTAACAACATGCGCTCCATTGATCCTCACTACAGCAGTTGGTTGCTTCAACTGGGAAATGGTGAACTATCTAATGAACATAACCTTGGAGATGATGTAATTGAAATTCCTCCAGACATGGTATGCACTGGCTCTTTAATAATTGAAATTTTTGGAGATAATCTTTGTATTGATGTGAATGACACCGAAAGCATAAATACAGCTGCATCTCATGCAATTTTATGTCCAAAAAATGAGGACGTTGAGAAAGTCAATTCCCAAGTCATGGATTTATTGATAGGTGACTATACTGAATATATCAGTGATGATTCCATCGATCCTGATGAAGCTGATGACCTCTATCAATACCCACTTGAGTTTTTGAATTCACTAACACCAACTGGAATGCCTTCACATCGGCTGAAACTTAAAATTGGCACCATTGTCATGTTATTACGTAATCTGAACACGAACAAAGGTCTCTGCAATGGTACGCGGCTCATTGTCACTGCCTTACATGCCAATATCATACTGGCTAAAGTAATTAGTGGGTCAGCAGCAGGAAATGTGGTATTCATTCCATGAATTGATTTGTGTCCATCAGAGACTGGATTACCTTTTAAATTAAGACGGAGACAATTTCCCATCAAGCCCGCATTTGGAATGACCATAAATAAATCTCAAGGCCAGACCCTCCATCGAGTTGGCATTTATCTACCAGAACCTGCTTTTGCCCATGGTCAATTGTATGTTGCTTTTTCCAGGGTGAAGTAATGTTGCAATGTGAGGGTTAAAGTGGTTAATACACCACTTCAAGGACAATTATTGGCTGATAGTACTAAAGTCTTCACACGTAATATTATCTACAAAAATATTTTAGTTTAAAGTTACTTTTCTTTTTTTTCATTATTCAGTTTTTCTAATAACATAGACAGCAATAGGCAAATTCTATGTATAGAGATAAGGAAAAAAAACAAAAACAAAAAAAAATTAGTGTAGCCATAGACATATAGATTTTAAGTACTTATGTAGGAAACTAGACTGTGGCCCGATTCTAATGCATCGGGTATTCTAGAATATGCATGTCCCCGTAGTATATGGACAATGATGATTCCAGAATTCATGGCAGACTGTGCCCGTCGCTGATTGGTCGAGGCAACCTTTATGACATCATTGTCGCCATGGCAACCATTATGACATCTACGTCGATACTGTGCCCGTCGCTGATTGGTCGAGGCGAATTCACGGCAGACTGTGCCCGTCACTGATTGGTCGAGGCAACCTTTATGACATCATCGTCGCCATGCTGTGCCCGTCTCTGATTGGTCGAGGCCTGGCGGCCTCGACCAATCAGAGACGCGGGATTTCCAGGACAGACAGACAGACAGACAAAGACAGACAGACAGACAGACAGACAGACGGAAAAACCCTTAGACAATTATATATATAGATACGTATATAACATACGTACTCATTAGCATATAGGGTTAATAACTCTATATCATATCTACATAAATTTAGAAATATGATATATCAATACATATTTTTATAGGTAAGTAGAACACACATTAAGTACAAGATGTAAGATGTGTATCATCCAAATGCCTGTATTTGGTGATAGGAACCTGTATTTGAAGCTCCAGCAGTATAGCTGCTGAGAGATTTCATTTTGTTTTTAAAAAGGGTGAGGTTTTTGTGAACAGGTAAGAGACGGGTGGGATGGCTGTTCACACACATCTCTATCTCCAGGTGTGTTCTGTACATAGAAATAGATATATAGATAGGTACATATTTAGATAGATAGGGAAAGAATAGAGATTTTGCTTTCACATCAACATTTTTCTGCTATTTGGAGAATTTATGGTGGAAAAAAGGCTATTTCTGCACTTCCTGCCTAAGGGCTGACCCACGCCACTCTTGCTGTAAGTTGCATGCAATGTATACGGAATTTGTACTTCACTTGCGGCAGGTGCGGCACATGTGGTTTCTGCAGTTTTCGCCACAAAATCTCCACTTACCAGTGTTTTTGTTGTGGCTGGATTTAATGCAATTGTCGAAGCCGCGTTTGCCGCATTTACTGCAAGTTAACTCCAAGCTTCATCTACATTGCATGGCACTTGCTGAAAGTGTGTTGTAGGTCAGTTCTTTGGTGCCAAGTGTGGAAGCTGTATTGTTTTTAACATTACTTCTGCAAATATCAGAAACATGCAGATGTGAAAGAGGTTTGAGTATTAAGAAATAGGAATCAGTTAGTTAGGACCCATCAGTTCAAAGGCTACCGTGACGTGGTTGATGGGCATGCTTATATTAGCCCATCGGTGTACTATGAAAGTTGATTTCTTAAATTTTACACTTCTGTAAAAATAAACACAAAAAATTTGGATACACAAAAAGGCTTTTATTTCTGTTGTACTTATTAGAATTATTTAAAATGAAGGCTTAGCTAAGCCCAAGAGATGATTAAAAACATTTCATACCAACCCATCAGATGTAAAATTACTGTGAAAATACCTGATGGGCACACAAGTATGCGCCAGTATGGGTACTAAGAGCTTTTCCACATAATAATGAAATATTTTAAAATGTCATAGAACATACCAATATACATAGTTATTGATACATATTATTTATTATTTACATTATTGTTCTTAAGCAAAGAACCGTTGTTGTGGCATTTGCCACAACACGCAAAGTTGTTGTCTGATGTCTTTCATCACTCCCCTCATAAGCATGTTCATGGATCCTGTGTAACTGTACCTTAAATAACAAGAATTGTCAAGAGCTGGTGAGTGCAGCCATTTTTTGTTCTTTCTTACTATTATTTATTAATTGTATTATTCTTACATTTGAATAAATAAAGTATATATGGATTCTAGACTCCCGATTCTTTAGAATCGGGCTGCCATCTAGTTATCATATAATGTGATTATTTTAAAACAACTCTGTAAATTTAAAATGCGAGTACAATAAAAATAGCTAAAAAAAATAATGCTCTTAAAAGGGAAAATGATCTGATTTCCAGAAGTCATATGGTTGAGTTGATGTCATGGATCACCAGATAACTCTGTCCTGACCCCAGGTACTGTAAGGGAACTGAAGGTACACTAATGAAATTTGCAGACAATGCAAAGCTAGGGAAGATAGGTAACACTACAGAAGAAATTATTCAGATGGATCTAGATAAGCTTGACCAATTGACAGAGACTAATAGAATGGTATTTAACAGGGAGAAATGCAAGATTCTACATCTAGGCAAGAAAAACAAAAATTACATCTATAGAATGGAAGGAATAGAACTGAGCATCAGCACGTGTAAGAAAGATTTGGGTATACAAATAGATCACAAACTGCACATGAGTCAACAGTGTGATGGAGCGGCAAAAAAAGGGAAACACAGTTCTGGGATGTATTAAAAGGAACCTGTCACCATGTACTCACCTACAGGTCGGTCGGATCTGATGGGCGTTGCTGTCTTGGTCCTGTGCCTCCCTTCTTCCTACATCACACACACAGTGTCCCCCGACTAGGGCAGAGTAAAGTACTGCTGTCAAGCTGTGTCAGTCTTCGGTAAGGAAGGGGAGCTCAAACTGTCCCTGGAACTGGGACCCTAACTATCCCTGTTCCGGTGATACTCTTAAAGAAAGGGAGGCCTAAGTCTTTGACCTTACTATGCTCCAGGTAAACAAGACACAAAGACAAAACAGGGATAACAGAAAACCTCTATCATACAAAAGCACTAACTAACAATAGGGAGGAGGATAAGGACAGGGAGGAATAAAATAAATGGGAACAGGGATCAGGAGATAAACCCAGAAGCACTACAGCAAACCACAGGACACTACTACAACAGCTCTACTTCAACCACTTAACTTTAGCACACAGCACAGGAAGATGAATCTTTTACCTGCAGGGACAAGAAGTTCTGACTAGTTTTTATAGGAAGAGGTAATGACCAGATCAGAAGCAGCTGAAATAGAGCTGCATGTTTTTGACAGCACTAAAAGGGTTGTTAACCTCTTCAGCACCAGAGGAAACTAAAACTATTAAACATGGGACACAAATCCCACCATCTCTAAAGAAGACCTGCCATTCATTACCCAGAAAAGTATGCCCGCACAGGAGCGCAATACAGAAGCTGTTACACCCAGTGCTGGTCCCTCACCCGCTCCTGTTCCCGAGGCTGCTCCTGTACCTCTGCGAGGTCCCTGTCTGGATCCTCACTCTCTGTCTGTCCCTTCGTGTCCTGCTGCTTCTCTCTCCCCCACTTCCTGGCATGCTGCCAGCAGGCCTCCAGGAAGAAATCTTAGGTCACGCGCACGCTTACCTCCAGTCTCTTAAAGGGACAGCATGCATTTTAAAAAAATCTCAGTTAACCAATGGCAGCACACTGATTACTACTTCTGGCCCCTCCGTCATAGAGAGGGTGGCGGAGCAATGAATATCTACTCTTGCTATTTCCGGTTCTGTTTCTGTTCTGACTGCGCTGTTATAGCATTCCGTTTTGCACTCTGATTATACTGTTTGTTTCAGCAGAATATCAGTGACCAGTTGTTTGGCTTTCCTAAGATGACACCTGCACCTTTATACTCAAGTGCCATCCCATTCCGCCACTCACCATCCGTACCCCTGGACAACGCTAAAGGTGCCGGAGCCAGCTTCCTCCTATCTGCCCAGAATCAGACTTCCTTCACCAGAGCCAGCTTCATATCTCATACCCAGTATCCGCTGGTCAACTCCACCATCTCTGTTATATCTGTTTACCTGTTTGTCCCGCTGGGGCAGCTGCCACGTGTCCGGGATCTAGCTGGAGGTAGCACCTGTGTCCCCCAGGTATTCCACTCTGGTCTTGTTCGAGGGATCTTACTACGGATACCTGGGGCTCACTAGTTACGCCCCCTTTGGAGCCCCCAAAATGAATGTGAACTTCATCATCTGTGCCTCCACTTCCATTCGTTACAAATTGCTCAGGCCATGGTACCCACTGGATCCCAGAGACCTTCGAATGTGGAGCTTTGCCAAGAGATGACCCATCTAAAGGATCAACAGGATAAGATCATGACTTATCTTCGCAGCTTGTCTACATGCATGGATTCCCTGCTTTCCCCGACTTCAACTGACTCGTCTACCAGCACCCAGGTACCCGCCTGCATGGCAAGTACAGGTCCTTGCCTGGCAGCCCCCACCCGCTTCCATGGTGACCCCACTCATTGTCGGGGTTTCATCAATCAGTGCATGCTGCACTTCAAAATCCTGGGTCATATGTTTGCTTCTGACCGAGCCAAGGTGGGCTTCATAATGTCACACCTTGCCAGAGAGGCCCTCGCCTAGCTGAACCCTCTATGAAAGAGAGAGGGGACCCTCAAGTTAATGATCTCCAGTCTTTCCTAGAAGCATTTCACAGGACCTTCGATGAACCTGGTCATGTTACGTCGACAGTTTCAGCTCTGCTCTGCCTACGTCAAGGAACGCTCATGGTGGCTAAGTATGCTGTTCAGATCCGCACTCTTTCGTCCCAATTATCCTGGAACAATGAGTCCTTGCTGGCTACCTTCTGGGAGGGTTTGTTGGGAAGAATCAAGAATGAGCTGGCGGGATGGGACAGGCCTACCACCCTGGATGACCTGATTTCCCTTGCAAATCGAATAGATTTGCGTTTTCAGGAATGTGCCAAGGAGATCAAACGAGACAAAAGGCCCTACCACTTAGGCTCTACTTCACCTAAGTCGGCTACCTCATCTTCTTCCCCTGAGCTCATGGAGGTTGATCGTGTAAGTTTGGCCAGCAGCCACCAGGAGGCGCTTCGCAAAGAGGGAAGTTGTCTCTACTGCGGTAGTCTTGAACACCTGATTCGTACCTGTCCAAAGAGGTTGGAAAACTCCAGTGCCTAGATTCAGTTGGAGAGGCCACTCTAGGTAGAGAACATTCCACTCCATCTTTGCAAATCTCAGTCACTGTGACCTTGAGAGCAATAGAATTCTCTGAACTCTGATGGATTCTGGAGCCGCAGGGAACTTCATTCAGCAGGCGGTTGTGGATCATTATCGCATACCAGTCCAGTGTCTTCCTAATCCGTTGTGGGTGACCGCCGTAGATGGTAAACTACTGACGGAGCCCGTTGGGTTTCAGACCAAGTCTGTGGAACTCTGGGTAGGTCTAATGTATTCTGAAAGAATCCATTTTTATGTGTATCTAGGTTTGTCTCATCCCTTACTTTTAGGTCTAACATGGCTTCAGATGCATGAACCGGTCCTAAACTGGAGAACAGGAGAGGTTCTGCATTGGGGAGATGCTGCATGGAGCGATGCTTAACCCGGATTCACCCCATTTCACCTTAGGTCCAACCAGTTTCCTTGACAGGGTTACCTTCCTCTTACTGGTCCTTCTCTGATGTTTTTGGGGAAAAAAAGTCTGAGAAACTACCTCCACACAGGTCGTATGACTGTCCGATAGATCTTCTCCCCGGAACATCTCTCCCTCGCGGGGGAGTTTATCCTCTTTCTCAAGCAAAAACTCAGGCAATGTCAGACTACATCCAAGAAAACCTGGCAAGAGGATTTATCTGAAAGTCATCTTCGCCGGCAGGAGCAGGATTCTTCTTTGTGAAGAAAAAGGACGGATCCCTGCGGCCGTGTATCGACTACCGGGGCCTAAACCAGATCACGATAAAAAACAGATCTCCATGACCTCTTATTTCAGAACTGTTTGATTGTCTCTGAGGGGCCAAGATCTTTACCAAATTGGATCTCAGAGGGGCCTACAACCTGATCCGAATCTGAGGAGATGAATGGAATACAGCCTTCAACACCTGTGATGGCCACTGCGAATACCTGGTAATGCCGTTTGGCCTAAGCAATGCACCTCCGGTCTTTCATGAATTTGTTAATGACATTTTCAGGGACCTGCTCTATACTTGTGTCATTGTCTACCTGGACAACATTCTGATCTTCTCTGCAGACTTGGCCTCGCATCGGAGGCAAGTGCGTCTGGTCCTTCAAATACTCAGAGAGAACAGGCTTTATGCCAAATTTGAGAAATGCCTCTTTGAACAATCTTCTTTGCCTTTCCTCGATTACATTGTATCCTCCACAGGATTAAAGATGGATCCAGAGAAGTTGTGTGCCGTCCTCAAGTGACCTCATCCGTCTGGGCTAAAAGCCAAACAACGATTCCTGGGGTTCGCCAGCTACTACCGACAATTCATCCTACACTTTTCCACCCAACTGGCACCCATCCCAGCTTTAACCCAGAAAGGGGTAAACTCCAAGGAATGGTCCTCCGAGGCAGACGAGGCCTTTGTTTCTCTCAAAAAGGCCTACGCTTCCGCACCCGTTCTCCATTGTCCGAATTCCAATGAGCAATTTTTTCTTGAGGTAGACAC
This sequence comes from Ranitomeya variabilis, assembly GCF_051348905.1. Lineage (NCBI taxonomy): Eukaryota > Metazoa > Chordata > Amphibia > Anura > Dendrobatidae > Ranitomeya > Ranitomeya variabilis. The sequence goes on along the minus strand of NC_135234.1, from coordinate 310,657,285 downwards.
TTCCTCCATAGGTGCAGGAGCAGTTCTCACCCAGAAATCGTCTACCGGTCGGATGATCTCGTGTGTTTTTTTCCTAAGGTTTTTTTCCCCTGCAGAAAGGAAATATTCCATTGGAGATCAGGAATTGTTGGCTCTCAAATTAGCTTTGCAAGAATGGAGACATCTTCTTGAGGGAGCTCTTCATCAGGTAGTCATATTCACCGATCATAAAAACCTTGCTTATCTCCAATCCACACAGAGGCTGAATCCCCGTCAGGCCCGGCATGCCTTGTTTTTTGCTCGTTTTAACTGTGTCCTTCATTTCCATCCAGTGGACAAAAACTTCAAGGCAGATGCACTCTCCAGAGCCTTTTTGCCTCCTGAGCTGGAAGAAGAACCTCAGCACATTATTGAACCTTCAAGGTTACTTTCAGTTGCCTCTATTGATCTTGCCCTGCTTTCCCCAGGGAAAACTCTCATGACCGCCTCGGAACACAATCGTGTCCTGTGGTGGGGTCATTCTTCCAAGTCAGAAAAAGACTCAGCAACTCATCACCCATTACTACTGGTGGCCTGCCATGGGTAAAGATATCCAGGAGTATGTCGCAACTTGTCCTTCATGTGCCCGTAAAAAGATTGATAAACACCTACCAGCCGGTAGGTTACAGCCTCTTCCGATTCCGTCCGCTCCCTGGCAGCACATTGCGATGGATTTCATCACGGATCTTCCTATTTCTTCCGGCTGTTCAGTGGTATGGGTTGTGGTGGACCGCTTCTCTAAGATGGCTCACTTCATTCTGCTACACAGTCTCCTGTCTGATCCTGATCTTGCAGATCACTTCATTCAGCACATCTTCCTTCTCCATGGATTTCCTTTCCACATCGTGTCCGACAGGGGCGTCCAGTTCACCTCAAAGTTGGGGCAGCACGGTGGCTCAGTGGATAGCACTGCAGCCTTGCAGCGCTGGAGTCCTGGGTCCTGGGTTCAAACCCCACCAAGGACAACATCTGCAAAGAGTTTGTATGTTCTCTCTGTGTTTGTGTGGGTTTCCTCTGGGCACTCTAGTTTCCTCCCACATTCCAAAGACATACTGATAGGGAATTTAGATTGTGAGCCCCATGGGGTACAGCAATGATAATGTGTGCATACTAGGGTTGAGCAAAACGGATCGGTCAATTTCATAAGTCGCTGACTTTTGGCAAAGTTGGGTTTTGTGAAACCCGAGCCTATCCCAGTGTGGGATCGGCCATGCGGTCGGCGATCTTCGCGCCAAAGTCGCGTTTCGTATGACGCTTTAACTGCCATTTTTTCAGCCAATGAACAAGTGTGGGCAGCATGATGACATAGGTCTCGTCTTGCTTTCTGCGGCGTCACAGGGGGTGGGGGTATAAACGCCATCTTACCGTTTTGGATGTAGCGATTTACACAGTCCGAGAAATATAGCAATTTACACTGTCTGAGGAGAGAGAGAGAGAGAGGAAAAAAAAATCCCCATTGACTTGCATTGGGTTTCGTGTTTCGGTAGGCCCCCCGACTTTTCATAATAATCGGCCGATTTCACACGATCCGACTTTTGAGAAAGTCGGGTTTCACAAAACCCGACTCGATCCTAAAAAAATAAAAGTCGCTCAACCCTAGTGCATACTGTTAGTGCTATATAAAAATAAAGATTATTATTATTAAAAGTTCTGGAGAGCGGTGTGTAAACTGGTAAAAATAGAACTGGATTTTTTTTTTCGGCATACCATCCCCAATCCAGTGGGCAAGTGGAGAGGACCAATCAAATCCTGGCCGGATTCCTGTGCCACTTCATCAGCGCACACCACGACGACTGGGTAGAGTTTCTGCCCTGGGCGGAATTCTCCTACAATAACCAAGTGAGTGAATCTTCTGGAAAATCTCCCTTTCAGATTGTGTTTGGACTCCAACCCGGAATTCCTCTTCCTATCTCTGGACCATCTGGCATTCCAGCAGCTTATACCTTTACCGAAAATTTCTCGAAAGTTTGGAGAGATGCCAAGACTGTTTTGGAGAAAGCATTTCAACATATGAAAAGGCATGCGGACAAAAGACGCCTGGATGCTCCCACCTTTAGCCCCAGAGACAAGGTATGGCTCGCCTCCAAGTACATCCATCTAAAGTTGCCTTCCTACAATTTGGGTCCCCAATTCATTGGGCCCTTTGAAGTCTTGAGATAAATCAACCCAGTCTCTTACAAACTGAAATTGCCTACTCCTTTCATGTTTCCCGCCTCAAACCAGTAGTTTTGAGTTCCTTCTTTAAGGACCCAGGTACCACTCCAGATCCTGTCTCTGAGGATGTTTTTGAGGTAAAGCATATCTTGGCCACTAACAAAGCAAGGGGTAAGACCTATTACCTGGTGGACTGGAAGGGATTTGGTCCTGAAGAGAGGTCTTGGGAGCCTAAAGAGAACATTCAGGCCCCTCTCCTTCTTAAAAGATTTCAAACAGGCTTGAAAAAGAGGGGGGTAAAGAGGGGGATACTGTTACACCCGGTTCTGGCCCTGCACCCAGTTCTGGTCCCTCACCCGCTCTTGCTCCCGAGGCTGCTCTTGTACCTCTGCGAGGTCCCTGTCTGGATCCTCGTTCTCTGTCTGTCCCTCGGTGTCCTGCTGCTGCTTCTCTCTCCCCAACTTCCTGGCAGGCTGCCAGCAAGCCTCCAGGGAGAATGCTTAGGTCACGCGCATGCTTACCACCAGTCACTTAAAGGGAGAGAGTGCATTTTTTGAAAATCTTAATTAACCAATGGCAGCACACTGATTACTACTTCTGCCCCCTCCATCATAGAGAGGGTGGCGGAGCAACGAGTATCTACTCTTGCTATTTCTGGTTCTGTTTCAGTTCTGACTGCGCTGTTATAGCATTCCGTTTTGTACTCTGATTATACTGTTTGTTTCCACAGAATATCACTGACCAGTTGTTCGGCTTTCCTAAGACGATACCTGCACCTTTATACTCAAGTGCCATCCCGTTCCACCACTCGCCATCCGTACCCCTGGACAATGCAAAAGGTGCCGGAGCCAGCTTCCTCCCATCTGCCCAGAATCTGACTTCCCTCACCAGAGTCAGCTTCATATCTCATACCACCATCTCTGTTGTATCTGTTTACATGTTTGTCCTGATGGGACAGCTGCCAAGTGTCCAGCATCTAACTGGAGGTAGCACCTGTGTCCCCCAGGTATTCCACTCTGGTCCTGTTCGCTACCCTTATATGCTATGTTGTAGGGGTCACTATCACCATTATGGGTTTCTATGGTGACGGATGTACACTTCCGGGTTACGCCGGATGATTTCCGGTACATGGCACTATATAAGCTGGGCTTTTTGTAACATCTTACCATGCCCCCTGAGGAAGGTGTTTGACCAAAACGCGCGTCGGGGTGGGCACACGGATCCTGGGAGTCTCATATCTTGCACTTTATTGATGAGGTAACTAAGAGCTGCTTACTCTTCTCTATTTTCAGGACTTTGCGATGTTTGGTATGTTACAGGTGGGACTGCATTTGCATATTTCCCATAAGGGATGGGGGCAGTGTTCTGGATCACTGCGTTGAGAAACACGTGATGGTGTCTTCGCAGTGTTGGATGTTTTGATCTCCCCGAGGTCATTCACCCTTATGTTTATAGTCTTTTCACCAGGCACTGCTCCTAATAGCCAGTTTCCTACTCCACACTGATGAGGGGCAAATACCCCGAAACAGCTGTCTGTGGATAGATACCATGTTTTGTCATAAGTGGTTTTCCTTTATTGGATGCTGCCCTTCCCGTGGTTGTTTCCTTCCCGGTGAAATACCTGGCTATTCATTGCTTGCGTTGAGAAACACGTGATGGTGTCTCTGCAGCTTTTCTACATGCATTTGCATATTTCCCATAAGGGATGGGGGCAGTGTTCTGGATTACTGCGTTGAGAAACACGTGATGGTGTCTCCGCGGTGTTGGATGTTTTGATCTCCCGGAGGTCATTCACCCTTATGTTTATAGTCTTTTCACCAGGCACTGCTCCTAATAGCCAGTTTCCTACTCCACACTGATGAGGGGCAAATACCCCAAAACAGCTGTCTGTGGATGGATACCATGTTTTGGCATAGGTGGTTTTCCTTTATTGGATGCTGCCCTTCCCGTGGTTGTTCCTTCCCGGTGAAAGACCTGGCTATTCATTGCTTGCGTTGAGAAACACGTGATGGTGTCTCCGCAGCTTTTCTACATGTATTTGCATATTTCCCATAAGGGATGTGGGCAGTGTTCTGGATCACTGCGTTGAGAAACACGTGATGGTGTCTCCGCGGTTTTGGATGTTTTGATCTCCCCGAGGTCATTCACCCTTATGTTTACAGGTGGGACTAAGACTTTATATTGTATTTTGCATTGTGCATTTTGTGTCCCCCATGTAATATGTATATATATATATATATATATATATATATATATATATATATATATATATATATACACACACATTTTTGTGCCATAGGGAGTGCTAGTCCTGTTTTTTACATATTATTAGCTGCAGGTTTTTTCTCCTTGACTCCGTGCGCCCTTGGTCTGCCTACACGTCTGTGCGGTATTGGTATACACCATGTGGCATTTTACCCTACCTGTTCTCTGTTTTGTCTCTTATTAGCTTCCTGGTTTGTGGCCTCCCCTCTAACACTCTCGCACCCCTCCAATCTATCCTAAACGCTGCTGCCCAGCTAATCCACCTGTCCCCCCGCTATTACCCAGCCTCTCTTCTCTGTCAATCCCTTCACTGGCTCACTATTGCCCAGAGACTCTGTTCAAAATTCTAACCATGGCATATAAAGCCATCCACAACCTGTCACCTCCATACATCTGTGACCTAGTCTCCCAGTACTTACCTGCCCACAACCACCGATCCTCACAAGATATTGTTCTCTACTTCCCTCCCCCCATGCATCCATACCCCTTACTCTGGAAATCTCTCCCCCAACATATCAGACTCTCGCCTACCATGGAAACCTTCAAAAGGAACCAGAAGACCTAGCTCTTCTGACAGGCCTAAAATCTGCAGTATCCATCATTCTACCATACTGCAGATACCATTCTATCATTGCTAGCTCTACCCTCACCTACTGTATCCTCAACCATCCCTTGTAGATTGTGAGCCCTTACTTGCAGGGTCCTCTCTCCTCTTGTAGCAGTTTGTGACCCGTTTTGTTCAAGATTATTGTACTTATTTTTCTTACTATGTATACCCCTTTTCAAAGGTAGACAAAAAGGGAAATGATCCAGCTGGAGGTGGAGGCAGTTCAGACTTTGTGAGACTTTATTAGACAACTAAAGCGATAAATAGTTCTTCAACAAGAAAAATCTTTACATAGCAAACACCTGGCACACCAGTGAGGAGGATCAACGCGTTTCAACTATGAAGTAGATCATGAGTAAGACTTCATAGTTGAAACACGTTGATCCTCCTCACTGGTGTGCCAGGTGTTTGCTATGTAAAGATTTTTCTTGTTGAAGAACTATTTATCGCTTTAGTTGTCTTATATAGTCTCACAAAGTCTGAACTGTCTCCACCTCCAGCTGGATCATTTCCCTTTTTGTCTTCATTTGCTGTGGGCGCTCACCCCGAACCGTGCTGGGCGTTGGCAGGTCTGGGGATTTCGTCTTAAGACCGGTAAGCTGACTACATTCCTTTTTCCTTTTCAAAGGTAACGCGTCAAGGAATAAATGGTGCTGCTATAATAACAACAACAATAATAATAATAATAATAATAATAATAATAAAATATAAGAGACAGAACCATACTTAAAGGGAATCTGTCAGTAGGATCAAACCCTCTAAGCTGTCTATATGTGTATGTAAGTCATAGGAAGCTGAATAAAATGATGCCTTGATGTCTGCGATCTTATGTCTTATTACAAGGAAATCCACATTCCACATATGCTTAATATGTAAATGAGCTGTTAATATCTATTGGTCGTGAAAATCAGCCTTCAGAGATTATTTTAAATTAAAGAGTTACAAGTGTGATGTGTAATGGCTGACAAACTGTTCTCCCGATCTCACTGTAGAGCTGTGTGTGATTATAATTAGCATATTCCCCTGAGGAGCATTGCGGCTTTAAGGGCTCATACTTACCTGCAAGAAACTCGGATGAGTCTCGCACGTCAATACCCAGCACTCAGATCGGAGCATGCAGCCGCATAGCAATACATGCAGCCTCACGCTTCGCTTCTGAGTTGCATGTCAATCTCCGCAAGGAGAAACGATACTTCTTGATTATAACTGACACAGTACAGCATTAGACACCTCTCCAGTTGTCCTCTTATAGAGCTTCAGCTTCTATCTCAGAGGCATCCAGTGTTGCAACACAGGAGAATGGTGAGAGCTGTTGTTGCATGTCAGTTACGTGACTCACAGTGGCAATTCCCTCTTTTTTATTTCAAATAAGCTCTGGAGAACGATGTTTATGCAGATATGAGTTCGGCCCATATATCTAAACAGCTCATTTACATATTCCGAAAATGTAGTTTTCTCTGGAATAAGACATCAGATCACAGATACAATGTTCTTCAGCTTCCTATGACCTACATTCCAATATAGACAGTTTAGAAGGTTTGATTATGCTGGCAGATTCACTTTAATTGGACTTGGGTCCAAAACCCAATGGGTCATAGTAACCTTATGGGCCCCACTAGTATCTAGAGAGTCTGCACCTCTGGTCACTGATTTGGTTTACAATTGCCTTCATTTAAGCTTGTTTCCAATAGTAGCTATAATTAACTTTGCTTAAATGTTTCATTTCAAGCCATCACAGACTCTCATTTATCATTTTTTTATACAGTCCCTGTTCTGAGAGCTCCCAGACTCTTAGCCAGCAACCTGCCACCAAGGAGCCAAAAGTCAAATGGTAAAGAACTAAAGCCTTTCCATTATTGTTTCATGTAATCTCCTGTGCACATATAAAAAGGTCACCAGATCTCTTTTGTCCCTTATACTACATTTCTGTACTGATATGCATGCCTCACACCACCTTTATTATACGGTATGTTTTGGACACTTTAGCTGCCTTGTTAAATATTGTGTAAATAAGGCATTGCTTAGAATGAAATATGATTTGGCAATATATTTTTGGATAAACCTATCAAGGGCTTTGAACTAGTTTTCTGGCATAAAAAAAGTCACTTGCACAAAAGTTTGTATTTTTTTTTATTTTACGCCACTTTTGAAATATACATGGGGTAAATAAGTTGCAACTTATTAAAAAGTTACAATTCCCATTCCAGTAGAGTAAAAATTGGAGAAACAGCTCTAGACAGAAGTGTGTTATGGCTAAAGATTTGCCAAATTTATAAAACATGGCATGATGCTTTGATATATTTGGCTCAAATGACAGCTATGCAGCATCAAACTAAATGGACGACATAAAAAATTCCCTCATAATCAATTTTACCATAGCATGTACTACCTGGAATACTTGTATCAGGGGTTGAGAGCATAGGCTCCAGATAACTGAAGTATGTAACAAATCTTAAAAGGGTTTTCTCATTATCAAAACTTGTCCCCAAAGGCTTTTATAGATATAAAATAACCAACCCTGCAGGTATTCACCCTCCTGGAGTCCAGTGAAAGCTCTCCACCACTGCTTCGATCGCTGTGCTTTAGGTGCAGTGTTGATGTCAATGACTACTGCGCACATCCCCACTGCAACCAATCAATTAGCTCAATGGCTTGTCATTCTCATCAGGAGATCCATTCAGCTCATTGATTAGCTGCAGTGGGGATGTGTGCTTTAGTTATAAAAGACAGCGCTGCAGCCAATGCATAGATATTGGAGGAGCTATGGAGAGCTATCACTAGACCAAAGGAGAGTAAATACTGTGTTTGCTATTTTATATGCATAAAAGTGTTTGGGGACAAGTTTTCTAGTATGGAAAATCTGTTTAACATTTGTAACATACTTCAGTTACCTGGAGTCGAGGCTCTCAACCCTTGATTCAAGTATTCTTTTTTTTATGTCTGTTTTGGTGTTGCTTGATGCTGCATAGCTGTTACTTGAGCTAAATGTATCCAACATCACACAGTGTTTTAAAAATTTGGCACATCTATAGATTTACAGTCATAGCGAAAAGTGTTAGCACCCTTCAATTTGTTCAGGAAAATTAAGGGTTTTTTCCCAGAAAATTATTGCAATTACATGTTTTGCTATACACATGTTTTTTTCCTTTGTGTGTGTGTGTGTGTGTGTGTGTATTGTAACAACACAAAAGAAGCTGAAAAAAAAAGGCAAATTGGACATAATTTCACACAAAACCCCTGAAATGTGCAGGACAAAATTGTTGGCACCCTCCACTTAATATTTGGTTGCATACCCTTTGTAATAAATACTTGCTTCCTATTACCATCACCAAGCTTCTTACACCTCTTAAAAGGAATTTTAGACCACTGTATGCAAACTGCTTTAGATCTCTCTCATATGAAGGGTGCCTTCTCCCAATGAAAAAATATTTAGAATTGAGAGTGCTCAGTGGTTGATACCTTTTAATGGCTAACTGAAAAGATGGTAACAAATTGTAAGATTTCGAGACTACTCAGGTCTCTTCATCAGGCATAGACTAAAAGAAATTCTGGAGAATCACATATTTATGCACAACACATCACAGAAAAAAACAAAAACATGAATAAGACAGGTGACATGAACCAGAATTACCATGAGTTATAAGCAGACAACACATCACAGAAAAAAAAACATGGATAAGACAGGTGACGTGAAGCAGAATTACCATGAGTGATAAACAGTTATGTCCATAAATATTGGACCAGTTCTTAGATAAGGATTGTTTTATTGTCCTCTGTTTGGGGTCTGGTTCTGTTGTGATGACTCCACATGGTCTCAGGGGCAAATTACTTAGTTCCTTAGTTGATGTAAAAAGACATAAATCCATGCGACACATTCATTCCTGCACTAAGACTGTCAAAGGTCATCATCAGTTTATATTCCCATATTCTTGTGTCTCTTTGAGATTTGAAGTTACCTTTTAATACAAGTAATTTCATGTCCATAATGTTATGATTGAGGGACAAAAATGTATTGCCACAGGTAGATCCATTCTTTTTTCTCTTATTGTATGGCGATGAGAGTTCATTCTTGTTCTCAGTTTCTGCCCTGTCTCCCCTACATACAGACCCCCAGTTGGACATTTAGTACAAATAATTAGGTACAACACATTAGAAGTGACGAAGTGACGCAGCTGAAAGTTCCTGGTATCTTGTAGTCCTGATGTGAATTGGGGATCTTTATCTTGTCCATGGTCATTATAAATGGACAGGTTTTACATTTTTTTCTGATTGCAAGGAAAGGTACCTGCAGCTGTTGGAGAGGACAGGGAGCTTTTGACAATGATGCTTCTTAGATTTGGGGGCTGCCTAAAACACAGTAGTGGGGGGTCTGGAAAAATGGATTGTAAGCGGACATCTTTTTGTAGTAAAGGTTGTAATTTCCGTGCAGCTCCCCTTAGCACCTCCAGATTTGAATTGTAGGTGACTACTAGAGGCACCCGATCATTTTCTTCTTTAGCTTTGTAATGTAGCAGGTGATTCCTTGATATTCTGGTGGCTTTTGTAATCTGGTTTTCAATTGTTCTTGGATGGTAGCCCTGATTCAAAAAGGTCTTTCTGAGGCGACCAAGGTGTTCATCCCTATCCATTGGGTTGGAACATATATACGATTGTATCTGATGGCTTGGCTGTAGACAATATGATCCAGATGATTAAAATGTCATCAATGTATCGGTAGTAGGCCAAAGGCCTGATGGGACATGAAAACAAAAAGTCACTTTGAAGCTTGGCCATGAAAAGATTTGCATACTGTGGAGTCATTTTACTTCCCATTGCTGTGCCATTCTCCTGTAGATAGATCTTGTTGTCAAATTCAAAGTAATTGTGGGTGTGGATGAATTTTATAAGTTTCACCACAGAATCCACATCAGTCCCTGCATTTTCCAGGAAGAATTTTCAGGCATTTAATCCATCCTGGTGTGGGATATTGGAGTACAAAGGGATGAAATTGATTAAACTGTTCATGGAATGTCTTTAGCTGTGGCTCAGACTCTGTCCAGATGATTAAAATGTCATCAATGTATCAGTAGTACACAAATCTGGAAATCCAGGAAGACCAATTATTTCATGTGTGGGCACCCTTACTGAGCAGGTATCTGGATGGGTAGAGGGTATTCTTAAACCCCTGGTAAAGGATACACCCAGCTTCATTCAGGACACAACTAACCTATTGAATAAACTATCAGCAATAGGTCCTCTACCAGAAGGAACCATCCTGGCCACCATGGATGTGGTATCTTTGTAATACAATATCCCACACAAGGATGGATTAAATGCCTGCAAATTCTTCCAGGAAAACGCAGGGACTGATGCAGATTCTGTGGTGAAACTTCATCCTCACCCACAATTACTTTGAATTTGACAACAAGATCTGTCTACAGGAGACTGGCACAGCAATGGGAAGTAAAATGGCTCCACAGTATGCAAATCTTTTCATGGCCAAGCTTGAAAGTGACTTTTTGTCCTCGTGTTCCATCAGGCCTCTGGCTTACTACTGCTACATTGATGACATTTTAATCATCTGGATGGAGTCTGTGCCACAGCTAAAGACATTCCATGAACAGTTTAATCAATTTCATCCCACAATCAACTTGACACTCAACTACTCATGTACTGAAATTAACTTTTTGGACACTATCATTAAGCTGCAGAACAATAAAATAGAGACATCCCTGTATCAGAAGCCAATTGACCATCCAACATACCTTAAATGGGACAGTTTCCATCCAAAACACATAAAAAACTCTATTGTCTACAACCAAGCCATCAGATACAATCGTATATGTTCCAACCCAATGGATAGGGATAAACACCTTGATTGCCTCTGAAAGACCTTTTTGAATCAGGGCTACCATCCAAGAACAATTGAAAACCAGATTACAAAAGCCACCAGAATATCAAGGAATCACCTGCCACATTACAAAGCTAAAGAAGAAAATAACCGGGTACCTACAATCCAAATCTGGAGGTACTAAAGGGACCTGCATGGAAATTACAACCTTTACTAGAAAATGATGCTCGCTTGCAATCCATTTTTCCAGATCCCCCACTACTGTGTTTTAGGCAGCCCCCAAATCTAAGAAGCATCATTGTCAAAAGCTCCCTGTCCTCTCCAACAGCTGCAGGTACCTTTCCTTGCAATCAGAAAAAAATGTAAAACCTGTCCATTTATAATGACCACGGACAAGATAAAGATCCCCAATTCACATCAGGACTACAAGATACCAGGTACTTTCAGCTGCATCACTTCTAATGCGGTGTACCTAATTATTTTTACTAAATGTCCAACTGGGGGTCTGTATGTAGTGGAGACAGGGCAGAAACTGAGAACAAGAATGAACTCTCATCGACATACAATAAGAGAAAAAAGAATGGATCTACCTGTGGCAATACATTTTTGTCTCCCCAATCATAACTTTATGGACATGAAATTACTTGTATTAAAAGGTAACTTCAAATCTCAAAGAGACAGAAGAATATGGGAATATAAACTGATGATGACCTTTGACAGTCTTAGTGCAGGAATGAATGTGTCGCATGGATTTATGTCTTTTTACATCAACTAAGGAACTAAGTAATTTGCCCCTGAGACCATGTGGAGTCATCACAACAGAACCAGACCCCAATCAGAGGACAATAAAACAATCCTTATCTAAGATCTGGTCCAATATTTATGGACATAACTGTTTATCACTCATGGTAATTCTTCTTCATGTCAGCTGTCTTATCTTTTTTTTCTGTGATGTGTTGTGCCTAAATATATGATTCTCCAGAATTTATTTTAGTCTATGCCTGATCAAGAGACCTGAGTAGTCTCAAAAGCTTGCAATTTGTTACCATCTTTTCAGTTAGCCATTAAAAGGTATCAACCACTGAGGACTCTCAATTCTAAATATTTTTCTATCTACTGGCTAACACGATACCAAGATATATATCTTTCCTTTATTCTCCCAATAACAATTTTAAGATCTCCCCACAGGTGTTCAATGGGGTTTAGATCAGTACTAATTGCTGGCCACTTCAAGAACTTTCCAGTGTTTTGTTTCCATTCATATCTGGGTGCTTATTGTAGTATATTTGTGGTCATTATTCTGCTGGAAGAATCATGGCCTGGGATGCAAATCCAGATTTCTGACACTGCACACTATATTGCTACCCAAAATCCTTTAAGAATCTTCAGATTTCATGTCACCCAATTAGTCAAGGCACCCAATTCCAGAGGCAGGAAAACAACTTCAAAACATCTTTGAACCTCCACCATGTTTGACTGCAGGTATTGTACTCCTTCTGTTTTTGGTAAGCAGTAGAATGATGTGCTTTATCAAAAAGCTCTATTTTGTTTCTCATCTGTAAAAAAAAAAAATGCTTTCCCAGAAGGATTTTGGTCTGCTCGCATTCATTTTGGCAAACTTCAGTCTAGTTTTGTTATGTGTCTGTGGCAGCAGTGGGGTCCTCCTGAGTCTCCTACCATAGTGTTTGATTTAATTCAAATGTCGATGGATAGTTTGTGCTGACACTGATACACCTTGAGCTTGCAGGACAGCTTGAATTTCTTTGGCACTAGATTAGGTCTGTGTTGTGAACTCTGTTTCCGGGCTCCCTCCTGTGGTCATGAGTGGTACTGTGTGAGTTCTCTCTTTGGGCTCCTCCTGGTGGCTCTTTTTGTTATTTTGCAGGTTTCTGGCAGGATCAGCTGTCTCGTCATCTGCTAGTTAGGTTTCCTATTTAATCCGCCTGGTCCTTCATTCCTTGCCTGTTGCCGTTGTATTCAGTGCTATTCTGATTGCTCCTGTCTACATCTGTTATCAGTCTCTCCAAGAGAAGCTAAGTTCTGTTTGCTTATTTTTGCTCATCTGTGTTCAAGATGTTTCCTAGTATATGATGAGTTTTTGTCCAGCTTGCTAATATGTGATTTCCCTGCTTGCTGGTGCTCTGGGGTGCTGAGTTGCTCCCCCCACATCGTTAGTTGGTGTGGGGGTTCTCGCATTCTCTGCGTGGATATTTTTGCATAGGGTTTTTTACTGACCGCACAGATCCCTTGCTATTTTCTGCTATCTAGCGTTAGCGGGCCTCATTTCTTAACCTGTTTCATCTCTGCGTTTGTCTTTTCCTCTTAACTCACCGTTATTATTTGTGGGGGGCTTCTATATCTCTGGGGGATTTCTCTGAGGCAAGTGAGGTCTTTACTTTCTCTTTAGGGGTAGTCAGTTTCTCAGGCCGTGAAGAGACGTCTAGGATTTCAGGAAACGTTCCACGGCTGCCTATAGTGTGTGCGGTTAGGATCAGGTTTGCGGTTAGTCCAGTTACCACATCCCCAGAGCTCGTCCTATTATTTTCTACTTAGCTGGTTAGATTTGTGATCCTAAGCCACTAGGATCATAACAGTGCAACAGGCCAAAATTGTTAAATGCATCGCAAAAGTGGGATAAGAGAAATCCTGAGTTCAATTTTTTTTTTTCTGCTCTGCAGTCTGTCCTGCTTCTCTCCTCCCCTTAATCTCTGGGTGGCTTTGAGTTCTGCTGCAGACATGGATATTCAGAGTCTGACTTCTAGTGTGGATCATCTTGCTGCCAGGGTACAAAGCATTCAGGATTTTGTTGTTCACAGTCCTATGTCTGAGCCAAAAGTACCTATTCCTGAGTTTTTTTCTGGAGATAGATCTAGGTTTCTGAATTTTAAGAATAATTGTAAATTATTTCTTTCTTTGAGACCTCGTTCCTCTGGTGATTCCGCTCAGCAAGTTAGAATTGTTATCTCTCTGTTACGCGGCGACCCTCAAGATTGGGCCTTCTCCCTGGCGCCAGGAGATCCTGCATTGCTGAATGTGGATGCGTTTTTTCTGGCGCTTGGATTGCTTTATGAGGAACCTAATCTGGAGAACCAGGCAGAAAAGGCATTGCTGGCTCTCTCTCAGGGTCAGGATGAAGCTGAGGTGTATTGTCAAAAATTTCGGAAATGGTCGGTGCTTACTCAATGGAATGAGTGTGCCCTGGCTGCAAATTTCAGAGAAGGTCTTTCTGAAGCCATTAAGAATGTTATGGTGGGGTTCCCCACGCCTGCGAGTCTGAATGAGTCAATGGCTTTGGCCATTCAGATTGATCGGCGTTTGCGGGAGCGCAAACCTGCGCACCATCTGGCGGTGTTTTCTGAACAGAAACCTGAGGCTATGCAATGTGATAGGATTCTGACCAGAATGGAACGGCAAAATCATAGACGTCAGAATGGGTTGTGCTTTTACTGTGGTGATTCAGCTCATGTAATCTCAGCATGCTCTAAGCGCACAAAAAACTTTGCTAGATCTGTCACCATTGGTACTGTACAGCCTAAATTCATTTTGTCTGTTACTTTGATTTGCTCTCTGTCATCCTACTCAGTTATGGCTTTTGTAGATTCAGGTGCCGCCCTGAATCTGATGGATTTGTCATTTGCCAAGCGCTGTGGTTTTATCCTTGAGCCATTACAGTTCCCTATTCCATTGAAGGGAATTGATGCTACACCATTGGCCAAGAATAAACCTCAATACTGGACTCAAGTGACCATGTGTATGACTCCTGCACATCAGGAGGTGATTCGCTTTCTTGTGTTATATAATTTGCATGACGTTGTCGTGTTGGGTCTGCCATGGTTGCAGGCTCATAATCCAGTCCTGGATTGGAAAGCTATGTCTGTGTTGAGTTGGGGTTGCCAGGGAATTCATTGCGATGCTCCCTTGGTATCAATTGCTTCCTCTACTCCTTCTGAAGTCCCTGAGTTTTTGTCGGACTACCAGGATGTATTTGATGAGCCCAAATCCAGTGCCCTACCTCCTCATAGGGATTGTGATTGTGCTATAAATTTGATTCCTGGTAGTAAGTTCCCTAAGGGACGACTGTTTAATTTGTCTGTACCAGAGCATGCCGCTATGCGGAGCTATGTAAAGGAGTCTTTGGAGAAGGGACATATTCGCCCCTCCTCGTCCCCTCTTGGTGCGGGATTCTTTTTTGTGGCCAAGAAGGATGGTTCTTTGAGACCCTGTATAGATTATCGCCTTCTAAATAAAATCACGGTCAAATTCCAGTATCCCTTGCCATTGTTGTCTGATCTGTTTGCTCGGATTAGGGGGTCTAGTTGGTTCACCAAGATAGATCTTCGCGGTGCGTATAATCTTGTGCGTATAAAACAGGGCGATGAATGGAAAACAGCATTTAATACGCCCGAAGGCCATTTTGAGTACTTGGTGATGCCTTTTGGACTTTCTAATGCCCCTTCTGTGTTTCAGTCCTTCATGCACGATATCTTCCGAGAATATCTGGATAAATTTATGATTGTGTATCTGGATGATATTTTGGTATTTTCAGATGATTGGGAATCCCATGTGAAGCAGGTCAGGATGGTATTTCAGGTCCTGCGTGCCAATGCCTTGTTTGTGAAGGGTTCCAAATGTCTCTTCGGAGTCCAGAAAGTTTCCTTTTTGGGCTTTATTTTTTCTCCTTCTTCTATTGAGATGGACCCAGTCAAGGTCCAGGCTATTCATGATTGGACTCAACCTACATCGGTTAAGAGTCTTCAGAAGTTCTTGGGTTTTGCTAATTTTTACCATCGCTTCATTGCTAATTTTTCTGGTGTGGTTAAACCTTTGACGGATTTGACCAAGAAGGGTTCTGATGTGACTAACTGGTCTCCTGCGGCCGTTGAGGCCTTTCAGGAGCTGAAGCGCCGGTTTTCTTCGGCTCCAGTTTTATGTCAGCCAGATGTCTCTCTTCCCTTCCAGGTCGAGGTTGATGCTTCTGAAATTGGAGCAGGGGCTGTTTTGTCACAGAGAAGCTCTGATTGCTCTGTGATGAAGCCATGTGCCTTCTTTTCAAGAAAATTTTCGCCGGCTGAACGAAATTATGATGTTGGTAATCGGGAGTTGTTGGCAATGAAGTGGGCATTTGAGGAGTGGCGACACTGGCTAGAGGGAGCTAAGCATCGTGTGGTGGTCTTGACTGATCATAAAAATTTGATTTATCTTGAGTCGGCCAAGCGGTTGAATCCTAGACAGGCTCGTTGGTCGTTGTTTTTCTCACGTTTCGATTTTGTGGTCTCGTACCTTCCTGGTTCGAAGAACGTGAAGGCTGATGCTCTTTCTAGGAGTTTTGTGCCTGACTCCCCTGGAGTTTCTGAGCCGGTTGGTATCCTCAAAGAGGGGGTAATTTTGTCTGCCATTTCCCCAGATTTGCGACGGGTGTTACAGGAATTTCAGGCAGATAGACCTGACCGTTGTCCATCAGAGAGACTGTTTGTCCCAGATAGATGGACCAGCAGAGTTATTTCCGAGGTCCATTCTTCAGTGTTGGTGGGTCATCCTGGGATTTTTTGTACCAGAGATTTGGTGGCTAGATCCTTCTGGTGGCCTTCCTTGTCGCGGGATGTGCGTTCCTTTGTGCAGTCCTGTGGGATTTGTGCTCGGGCTAAGCCTTGCTGTTCTCGTGCCAGTGGTTTGCTTTTGCCTTTGCCGGTTCCTAAGAGGCCTTGGACGCATATTTCCATGGATTTTATTTCGGATCTTCCGGTCTCTCAGAGAATGTCTGTCATCTGGGTGGTTTGTGATCGTTTTTCTAAAATGGTCCATTTGGTGCCCTTGCCTAAGTTGCCTTCTTCCTCCGATTTGGTTCCGTTATTTTTTCAGAATGTGGTTCGTCTGCACGGCATCCCTGAAAACATTGTGTCTGACAGAGGATCCCAGTTTGTGTCCAGATTTTGGCGGTCCTTTTGTGCTAAGATGGGCATTGATTTGTCTTTTTCGTCGGCCTTCCATCCTCAGACGAATGGCCAAACCGAGCGAACTAACCAGATCTTGGAAACTTATTTGAGATGTTTTGTTTCTGCTGACCAGGATGATTGGGTGACTTTTTTGCCATTGGCCGAGTTTGCCCTTAATAATCGGGCTAGTTCGGCTACTTTGGTTTCGCCTTTTTTTTGTAATTCTGGTTTTCATCCTCGTTTTTCCTCGGGTCAGGTTGAGTCTTCGGACTGTCCTGGGGTGGATTCTGTGGTGGATAGGTTGCAGCAGATTTGGAACCATGTGGTGGACAATTTGATGTTGTCACAAGAGAAGGCTCAGCGCTTTGCTAACCGTCGTCGCTGTGTGGGTCCCCGACTTCGTGTGGGGGATTTGGTGTGGTTGTCTTCTCGTTATGTTCCTATGAAGGTTTCTTCTAAGTTTAAACCTCGTTTTATCGGTCCTTATAAAATTTTGGAAATCCTCAACCCTGTGTCATTTCGCTTGGACCTCCCGGCATCGTTTACCATCCATAATGCGTTACATAGGTCTTTGTTGCGGAGGTATGTGGTGCCTGTGGTTCCTTCTGTTGAGCCTCCTGCTCCGGTGCTGGTTGAGGGAGAATTGGAATACGTGGTGGAGAAGATCTTGGATTCTCGTATTTCAAGACGGAGGCTTCAGTATTTGGTTAAGTGGAAGGGCTATGGTCAGGAGGATAATTCCTGGGTTGTCGCCTCTGATGTTCATGCGGCCGATTTGGTTCGTGCCTTCCATGTGGCTCACCCTGATCGCCCTGGGGGTTCTGGTGAGGGTTCGGTGACCCCTCCTCAAGGGGGGGTACTGTTGTGAACTCTGTTTCCGGGCTCCCTCCTGTGGTCATGAGTGGTACTGTGTGAGTTCTCTCTTTGGGCTCCTCCTGGTGGCTCTTTTTGTTATTTTGCAGGTTTCTGGCAGGATCAGCTGTCTCGTCATCTGCTAGTTAGGTTTCCTATTTAATCCGCCTGGTCCTTCATTCCTTGCCTGTTGCCGTTGTATTCAGTGCTATTCTGATTGCTCCTGTCTACATCTGTTATCAGTCTCTCCAAGAGAAGCTAAGTTCTGTTTGCTTATTTTTGCTCATCTGTGTTCAAGATGTTTCCTAGTATATGATGAGTTTTTGTCTAGCTTGCTAATATGTGATTTCCCTGCTTGCTGGTGCTCTGGGGTGCTGAGTTGCTCCCCCCACATCGTTAGTTGGTGTGGGGGTTCTCGCATTCTCTGCGTGGATATTTTTGCATAGGGTTTTTTACTGACCGCACAGATCCCTTGCTATTTTCTGCTATCTAGCGTTAGCGGGCCTCATTTCTTAACCTGTTTCATCTCTGCGTTTGTCTTTTCCTCTTAACTCACCGTTATTATTTGTGGGGGGCTTCTATATCTCTGGGGGATTTCTCTGAGGCAAGTGAGGTCTTTACTTTCTCTTTAGGGGTAGTCAGTTTCTCAGGCCGTGAAGAGACGTCTAGGATTTCAGGAAACGTTCCACGGCTGCCTATAGTGTGTGCGGTTAGGATCAGGTTTGCGGTTAGTCCAGTTACCACATCCCCAGAGCTCGTCCTATTATTTTCTACTTAGCTGGTTAGATTTGTGATCCTAAGCCACTAGGATCATAACAGGTCTGCTTATCCATAATCCAGACTATCATGTGTTACAACCTTTCATCAATTTTTCTCTGACGTCCACCTCCAGGCAGATTATCTACAATGACATGGGTTGTCAGCTTTTTGATTTTGTTGTTATGTTGCGCACTGTGGACAAAGGAGCATGAAGATCACTGGACATGGACTTGTAAACTTGTTGATATCTTTCAATAATTTTGTTTCTCAAGTCCTCAGACAGTTCTCTTCTCTTTCTGTTCTCCATACTTAGTGTGGCACACACAGGCAAGCAATGCAAAGATTAATTCAACTTCTCCCCTTTTTGTCTGGTTTCAGGTGTGATTTTAATATTACCCACACCTGTTACTTATCACAGGTGAATTTGAATGCGCATCACATGCTTGAAACAAAGTTGTTAACCCACAATTTCTGAAAGGTGTCTTGTCTTGGTCATTTTTGTATTATTTTTTTGAAATGATGTCCAATTTGCCTTTTTTTCATTTTTTTGTGTTGTTCCAATACACACAAAGGTTATTTCCTATGACAAAACATGTGTAATTGCAACAATTTTCTTGGAGAAATACTTCATTTTCTGGAACAATATCAAGAGTCCCAACATTTGGGGCCATGTAACACATTTTGTTTATTAAAGCTTAAACAATAACCATTGTTTTAATTTTTATTTCATAGATCAACAGTACATCTGAAAATAAGCAACTTTGTAGTAAATCTTATCAGAGAAATCTGCTGTTTTCTCTGCCAGACTTGATCAGTCATTATCCAAATTCTCAATTCTGGGGTAAAATCCTTATTCAGTGAAGACAACCTTTCCCTTTACGGAGATCAGAGATGGAGGCTGCTACTGATGAGACACAGGTCCTTCTCACAAAATTAGAATATCATCAAAAAGTTAATTTATTTCAGTTCTTCAATACAAAAAGTGAAACTCATATATTATGTAGAGTCAGTACAAACAGAGTGATCTATTTCAAGTGTTTATTTCTGTTAATGTTGATGATTATGGCTTATAGCCAATGAAAACCCAAAAGTCACTATCTCAGTAAATTGGAATAATTAACAAAAAACACCTGCAAAAAAGCTTACTAAGCATTTATAAGGTCTCTTAGTCTGTTTCAGTAGGCTCCACAATCATGGTGAAGACTGGTGACTTGACAGATGTCCAAAAGGCATTTATTGATACACTCCACAAGGAGGGTAAGCCGCCACAAAATTTAATTGCTAAAGAAAATGTCTGTTCACAGAGTGCTGTATCCAAGCATTAATGGAAAATTGAGTGGAAGAAAAAAGTGTAAAAGAAAAAGGAGCACAAGAAACCGGGATAACCGCAGCCTTGAAAGGATTGTTGAGAAAAGGCCATTCAAAAATTCACAAGGAGTAGACTGCTGCTGGAGTTATTGCTTCAAGAGCCACGACACACACAGACATATCCAGGACATGGGCTGCAAGTGTCGCAATCCTTGTGTCAAGCCACTTATGACCAATAGACAACGCCAGAAGCGTCTTACCTGGGCTAAGGGAAAAAAGAACTGGACTGTTGCTCAGTGGTCCAAGGTGGTGTTTTCAGATGAAAGTAAATTTTCATTTCATCTGGAAATAAAGGTCCCAGAGTCTGGAGGAAGAGTGGAGAGGAACACAATCCAAGCTGCTTGAGGTCTAGTGTGAAGTTTCCACAATCAGTGATGGCTTGGGGAGCCATGTCATCTGCTGGTGTAGGTGTACTTAGTTTTATCAAGACCAAAGTAAGTGCAGCTTTTTGGAGATGGAAATTTCATTCTCTAGCAGGACTTGGCACCTGTCCACACTGCCAAAAGTACCAATGCATGGTTTCAGGGCCGCCATCAGGGCATTACTGCCCTGACTGGCGTATGGGGCCCGGTGGGCAGAGGGGGCCCGCATTGGGCCCTGTCTCTTCTGCTCATCGGGCCCGGGCCCAGGCACCAGCAGCAGGATTCTGGAAAAGCAGTAACTGAACCTGCGTGCAAAACTCTATTGCCTTGCGGGCCTGTGCAATAGTTAAAACCGCCAGCCAATCGGGCTTGGCAGCTGACATCAGCGCGCATAGCGTATGACATCATTGTCATTCGCCAGCGAGTGCGCACTGCAGTGCATGAAACGCCGGGAAGGATCGTTGCCGCAGGAGAACGGCAAGGTAAGGAGAGATTTTTATTTATTTTTTTATTTTTATTGAAAGTGGCAAGCCACAATGTGTTTCACTGGCAGGATGGGGACACATGGACTATGTGTCTCCATCCTGCCCAGTGCAGAATGAAGACATGGGGCAGAATGGAGACACGGGGCAGAATGGAGACAGGGGGAAGGATAGGAGACAAGGGGGAAGAATGGAGACAAGGTGTAGGATGGGAAACATGGGGGCAGAATTGAGACATGGAGGCAGAATGGAGACAGGGTAAAGGATAGGAGACATGGGAGAAGAATGGAGACAAGGGGGTAGGATGGAGAGACGGGGCAGAATGGAGACACGGGGGCAGAATGGAGACACGGGGCAGAATGGTGACATGGGGGCAGAATGGAGACACGGGGGCAGAATGAAGACACGGAGCAGAATCCAGACACGGGGGAAGAATGCAGACACGGGGACAGAATGCAGACATGGGGGCAGGATGGAGACACAAGGGCAAAATTGAGACAAGGGGCAGAATGGAGACAAGGGGGCAGAATGGAGATACAGGGCAGAATGGAGACAAGGGGCAGAATGGAGACAAGGGGGCAGAATGGAGCAAAGGGGCAGGATGGAGACACGGGCAGAGTGGAGACATGGGGGCAGAATGGAGACAAGGGGGCAGAATGGAGACAAGGGGGCAGGATGGGAGACATGGGGCAGAATGGAGACATGGGGCAGCATGGGAGACACAGGGCAGCATGGGAGACACGGGACAGCATGGGAGACACGGGACATCATGGGAGACACAGGGGTAGGATGGGAGACATGGGGACAGGATGGGAGACATGGGGCAGGATACAGACAGATGGGGCTGGATGGAGACAAATGGGGCAGGATCATGGGCAAGATGGAGACAGATGGGGCAGGATCATGGGGAAGGACGGATATGATGGAGACAGATGGGGCAGGATCATTGGGCAGGATGGATATGATGGAGACAGATGGGGAAGGATCATGGGATAGGGCAGGATCATGGGACAGATGAGGCAGGATGGGACATCACATGGGGTAGAATGGATACTCATGAGGGCAGGATGGAAAAACATATGGCTGGAGCCAGGAATGACACACAAGGGGGCCAGGATGGCGATATTATTACCAGAGGAGCTAATTAAGGGATATTATTACTGCAGTGATGTATGTATTTTATTTTTTGTGGTTACTGTTTTAAATGGGGGAGGAGGTTCTGTTACTGTGCAGATAGACACTGTCACCTTTTTTTCTTCATCTGATGTAGTTTAGAATTTGGGAAAAAATTACATAATGTGTTCTGCAAGCGGAGCTTTAGATAACTGTGTTATTTCCTGCAGAGATTAGCCCTGGCTGGAAGAAGTGATGGCTGTCTGTTCTGGATGAAGATGAAAAGGAAAGATAAAGGACTTTACCTAGAGACGTCACTGGTGAGTCAGTGTTTTACTTGTACACTGACACTATACACTGCAGACGATATACAGCGGTCCTGTGTACAATGTCACCAGTGATCACTGTATTACCTTTACACTGACACTATATACAGAGCCCTGTTTATAATGTCATTGATCACTGTATTACATATACACAGACACTGCATACCAATTACAGATCTCCTGTGTATAATGGCACTTATAGAGATATTAGTATTGTGTTTTTTATTAATGATCAGTATTGTAGTATTCAGTCACTATGTGATGGTAATATGTTGTCCGGCCATGGTGTGGCGGTATTTGTACCTTGTATGTGCTATTATTTGGTCACTATGTGGTGGTAGTTTATGGTCTGGTCATGGTGTGGTGATATTTGTTCCTTGTATGTGGTATTATTAGTCACCATGTGGTGATAATATGTGTTCTGGACATGGTGCGGTGGTAATTGTTCCTTGTATGTAGTATTATTTGGGCACTGTGGTTTTAATATGTTGTCTGGTCATGGTGTGGTGGTATTTATTCATGTATGTGGTATTACTTGGTCACTGTGGTGGTAATATGTGGTCTAGACATGATGTGACGGTCTTTGTTCCTTGTATGTGGTATTATAAGTCTCTATGTGGTGGTAATATGCAGTCTGGTAAGTGTGTGTTGGTATTTGTCGGCTACTATGTGGTGATATGTCTGGTCATAGTGCAGTGGTATTTGTCCCTTGTATGTGATATTATTGTCATTTTAAAAATTGAAAAATTAATAATAATATACCTAAATTGCATTGGCGTATTGCATCCGATGCTAATGACACTCGGCTACTGCTCGCAGCAGAGCAGGAGCCGAGCGTCATGCGTCTGTGCTCCGATTCTCTCGCACAGGGAGAATCGGAGCACAGCTGCGGAGGAGGCGGAGAAATGAATTTCTCCATCTCCTCCATTTCTGGGGTCCGCTTATAACGCACAGCACTCAGATAATATCCGAGTGGTGTGCGCTGTCTCACTCGCACCCATAGGCTTATATGGGTGCGAGTGAGCCGAGAGTTTTCCTCGGTCCGAGACAATCGCAGCATGCTGCGATTGTCTCGGACCGAGGAAAACGGCCGACAAAAAGTCGGCTGGTGGGAGCTGCCCCATAGCTGAACATTGGTCCGAGTGCAGTGCGATTTTTTATCGCATTGCACTCGGCCGTTTAAAACGCCAGTATGACACCGGCCTAACTTACTCTTTGACAATTTACAATCTGGTTTCCGCCCCCATCACTCAACTGAGACAGCCCTGACCAAAATCACTAACGACCTACTTACAGCCAAAGCTAATGGACAATACTCGTACTCCTCCTTCTAGACCTGTCCTCTGCTTTCGACACAGTTGACCACTGCCTCCTACTCACAGATCCTCTCTTCCTTTGGCATCAAAGACCTCGCCCTATCCTGGATCTGCCCATACCTTTCTAACCACACATTCAGCGTCTCCCACTCCCACACTACCTCCTCATCCCACCCTCTCTCTGTTGGAGTCCCCCAAGGCTCTGTTCTAAGACCCCTACTCTTCTCAATCTATACACTTGGCTTGGGACAACTCATAAAGTCCCATGGATTCCAGTACCACCTCTATGCTGATGACACTCAGATCTACCTTTCCGGCCCAGACGTCACCTATCTGCTGTCCAGAATCCCAGAGTGCCTATCAGCCATATCCTCCTTCTTCTCCTCTCGCTTCCTCAAACTCAATGTGGACAAATCTGAACTCATCATCTTTCCTCCATCCCATAGATCTTCCTTACCTATCTATCTATCTATCTATCTATCTATCTATCTATCTATCTATCTATCTATCTATCTATCTATCGCAATCAATGACATCATGCTTTCCCCCGTACCGGAAGTCCGCTGCCTTGGAGTAACCTTCGACTCTGCCCTGTCCTTCAAACCGCACATCCAAGCTCTTTCCACCTCCTGTTGCCTCCAGCTCAAAAATATCTCCAGAATCCATCCTTTCCTCAACCGTCAATCTACTAAAATGCTTGTGCATGCCCTCATCATCTCCCGCCTTGACTACTGCAACATCCTTTTCTGTGGCCTCCCTGCTAACACCCTTGCACCGTTCCAGTCCATCCTTAACTCTGCTGCCCGACTAATTCATCTCTCTCCTCGCTACTCCTCCGCTTCTCCCCTCTGCAAATCTCTTCATTTGCTCCCACTCCCTCAGCGTATCCAGTTCAAATTACTAATACTGACCTACAAAGCCATCCATAACCTGTCTCCTCCATATATCTCTGAACTAATCACCCGATATCTTCCCTCACGTAATCTCCGGTCCTCCCAAGACCTCCTTCTCTCCTCCACACTTAGGCTATGTGCACACGTCAGGATTTCTGGCAGAAATTTTCCTGACAAAAACCGGACATTTCTGCCTGAAATCCGCATGTGTTTTTACCGCGATTTTACCGCATTTTTGTGCGTTTTTTTCCACTGCATAGAATAGCGGGAAAAACGCGAAAAAAATCGCAAATTTAATGAACATGTTGCTTTTTTTACCGGCATGCGTTTTTTTCACGGAAAAAAACGCACCATGTGCACAAAACGTGCAGAATGCATTCTAAATGATAGGATGCATAATGTATGCGTTTTTAATGATTTTTTTATAGCGTTTTTGTCGCGAAAAAACCTAAACGTGTGCACATACCATTATTCGCTCCTCACCTAATCACCTCCAAGACTTCTCACGAATATCCCCATCCTCTGGAATTCTCTGCCCCAACACGTCCAACTATCAGCCACATTTGGATCCTTCAGACGGAACCTGAAAACCCATCTCTTCAGG
Source organism: Ranitomeya variabilis (assembly GCF_051348905.1). Taxonomy (NCBI): domain Eukaryota; kingdom Metazoa; phylum Chordata; class Amphibia; order Anura; family Dendrobatidae; genus Ranitomeya; species Ranitomeya variabilis. Next base: position 310,632,403 of record NC_135234.1, on the reverse strand, counting down.
AAAGCCTACAGCCTGCACTGACCCCGCTGCCTCCTCATCACTACCGAAGCTACCGCCTCACCAACACCGGAGCTCCTACAACCCTCAACCTACTGTCTCTTTCCCCTCCATCCTGTAGAATGTAAGTCCGTAAGGGCAGAGTCCTCTCCCCTCTGTATCAGTCTGTCATTGTTAGTTTGTTTACTATAAGTGATATCTGTAACTTGTATATAACCCCTTCTCATGTACAGCACCATGGAATCAATCGTGCTATACAAATAAATAATAATAGTAATAATAATAATTGGATATTTTAACAAATGTTTAATAGGTTAGAGTAGAGTAGGGCCCAGCCAAAAGAGTCTGCCTTGTCGTTTTGGTGGCTTAAAAAATCTTTTGGTCAAAACTAAAGCTGCTGGCTATATGTGTGATCTGGTGATGGGAACTGTTAATGTGTGATTGGTGAGAAGTGGAGTTTTTCCAAGAGTGGACGGTGGAACTGTGGACAGTACAAGCGGTGGAGCCTGGGTGGAGTCTCAAGGGGGCCCCAAAAATGTTGCCAGTATGGGGCCCCAAAATTCCTAATGGCAGCCCTGCCTGTTTTAAAAACAACAGTATCACTGTGCTTGATTGGTCAGCAAACTCGCCTGACCTTAACCCCAATCTATGGAGTATTGTCAAGAGGATGATGAGAAAACAGCTGCACTCAGAGTATTGATTTTCAAATGCATAACAAAGGTCAGGTATTTATTTAAGTCACCACAGAGGTAAAAAAAAGTGCCAAGGTAACGTTTCGACCCCGTAATGGGTCTTTATCAAACCACACTTTCAAGAAGATAGAGGTAGGAAAAGGGGAGCCGCAGTGGAATATAGGGACTCACATGTAGAACTATATGGAAATATTTGGGTAGATCCGGAAAGGCACGGAAGGGAACATAGGTCCTAGTGGAAACTGCGGATCCCGTATGGTGGGTGCCTGTGGTGATGACATACATTTCAGTAGGCCAACATTTTGTATTTTAAAATCATTTTTCAAGCTGTGTTATATAATATTCTAATTTACTGAGATAATGACATTTGGGTTTTCATTGGCTGTAAGCCATAATCATCAACATTAACAGAAATAAACACTTTAAATACATCACTCTGTTTGTAATGGCTCTATATAATATGAGTTTCACTTTTTTTATTGAAGAACTGAAGTAAATTAAATTTTTGATGATATTCTAAGTTTTTGAGAAAGACCTGTATATCTGCCTACAATTATGCAGCCAGGCTTTGATTCATGCTGTCGGTGGTTTGAGCAGCATGAATCAAGTGAAAGGTTCCCTATAAATTTTGACAACTATGATTGTTGCAGAGATGTACAGAAGTTGGTGCAGCTCTTTCCAACCAGGGAGAATATGACATATTCATTTGATTTCTCCTTTCGTCACAAGACTTCTTTCTCTTGCAGTGACTGTCCTGAAAATCTTTCTCCATCGCAGAGCCAGCACAAAACTTCCAAGGACTCAAAGATAAAGCGGTAAAGCTTTGTATACATGGCAACAACGACATATAGGGCCTATTTCATTTAGACTTTGTGAAGAAGTGCTGGAGTAAGATGCGTCTAATTCATTGCAAGTTCATGCCTGTTAATAAATTAAGTGCGTCTTACAACGGCTATGCACCCCCATCAGAAATGTTACTCCAGCCATGGTATGGCAAAAATTACAGGAGCAATTTGCCACAAAAGTGGCTTAAAGTGTAACCGCCGTTTTAATTTTTATTTCATAAGTCTATATACTACACATGAAAATAAGCAACTTTTTAATATATCTTATCAGTGAAATTGGCTTCTTTCTCTGGCTAATCTATTTATTCTCAAAATTCTCAATTCACATGTAAGATGTGTATTCACTATTCAGTGAAGACAATAGATTTTGACATTACTGAGATAGTAGAAGAAAGGTGCAACAGATAAGATTCTATGTAGAAAGGAGGAGGCGAAAGGAAAGGAGCAGGAAGGACCTATTGCCCCATTTGGTCTAATAGAATCTTATCAGTAGAAACTGTCATCGTCCATCTCAGTAATGTAAAAATGTCTTTATATTGATTGCCTGAATCCAAATTTTACCCAAAAATTGAGAATGAAAAAATTAAAACGATGGTTACTCTTTAAAGAGAACCTGTCAGCAGGATTTTGCAAGTTAAAATAAAGGTATGGCTATAATGGCGCTGCTATACTGATTCAATAGATACATTTAATGAAGAAATTTGTGGCTAGGATGACGCCAGCATGTAATTTCAAATAGTAAGGAGATACGGACAATAGGGGCCGCGGAACGGCCAGGGCAGAGCCGAAGACCCTACCCACAGTCCCAGAGGCGTAGCTAGGGTTTTGGCTCAGGGGGGGCGAAGCTTCTGAGTCGGCCCCTAACCAGGTAACCTTGAATACAGCTGGGTGATGCACCCTAATAGTGGAGGAGAACCTCAGGAGATGACCGCACTGTTACTGAAAATAATCTCTATATAAAGACCAATATTGATATTACCGCCATATGGTCAGTGGTAGATACCAGTCCTACAGAACATATAGGAGATCACTGCACAGTTACAGATAATGACTTACCACTGACATTCTTTCTGATGGAATCGTTCAATTTTCCCGTCTTTTCCATCTGGCCCAGACCAACATGACAACTTCTCCACCCAGGACTCATCTGCAGAGAATACAACAAAGACACATTTCATTTCTCATATTCCAGCCCCATCACCATCTATTCCCAACCTGCACAAACTCCTCATCCTGCTGATACCCCAATAGTGAGCCGCTGCTACCGTATGTGACCCTATTACTGCCCCTGATACCCCAATACTGAGCCGCTGCTGCCGTATGTGTCCCTATTACTGCACCTGATACTCTAATACTGAGCCGCTGCTGCCGTATGTGTCCTTATTACTGCGAAAACATGAAGAAAAACAAAAAGCCAGCTCACCAGGCAGCCATAGCAGGTGCATGGAACTCCACGCTGATCCACGTGGTTGTATATAAGGAAGAAAAAGAAGACTTGGTTCCAGCTCCAATTACTTGAAATAAAACTTGATTCTTTATTAATCCATTGTAAAAGCACAGGCTGTAAAACTCTCCATAGCACACCAGGAAACGAGCAACGCATTTCGATCTTTACAGATCTTTATCAGAGCCTGTGCTTTTACAATGGATTAATAAAGAATCAAGTTTTATTTCAAGTAATTGAAGCTGGAACCAAGTCTTCTTTTTCGACCCTATTACTGCACCTGATACCCCAATACTGAGCCGCTGCTGCCATATGTGTCCCTATTACTGCACCTGACACCCCAATACTGAGCCGCTGCTGCCGTATGTGTCCCTATTACTGCACCTGATACCCCAAATACTGAGCCGCTGCTGCCCTATTTGACCCTATTACTGCCCCTGATACCCCAATACTGAGCCGCTGCTGCCCTATGTGACCCTATAACTGCCCCTGATACCCCAATACTGAGCCGATGCTGCCGTATGTGTCCCTATTATTGCCCCTGATATCCCAATACTGAGCCGCTGCTGCAGTATGCGTCCCTATTACTGCACCTGGTACCCCGATACTGAGCGGCTGCTGCCGTATGTGTCCCTATTACTGCCCCTGATACCCCAATACTGAGCCTCTGCTGCCGTATGTGTCCCTATTACTGCCCCTGATACCCCAATACTGAGCCTCTGCTGCCGTATGTGTCCCTATTACTGCCCCTGATACCCCAATACTGAGCCGCTGCTGCCGTTTGTGTCCCTATTACTGCCCCTGATACACCAATACTGACCCGCTGCTGCCGTATGTGTCCCTATTACTGCACCTGATACTCTAATACTGAGCCGCTGCTGCCGTATGTGTCCTTATTACTGCGGAAACATGAAGAAAAACAAAAAGCCAGCTCACCAGGCAGCCATAGCAGGTGCATGGAACTCCACGCTGATCCACGTGGTTGTATATAAGGAAGAAAAAGAAGACTTGGTTCCAGCTCCAATTACTTGAAATAAAACTTGATTCTTTATTAATCCATTGTAAAAGCACAGGCTGTAAAACTCTCCATAGCACACCAGGAAACGAGCAACGCATTTCGATCTTTACAGATCTTTATCAGAGCCTGTGCTTTTACAATGGATTAATAAAGAATCAAGTTTTATTTCAAGTAATTGAAGCTGGAACCAAGTCTTCTTTTTCGACCCTATTACTGCACCTGATACTCCAATACTGAGCCGCTGCTGCCATATGTGTCCCTATTACTGCACCTGACACCCCAATACTGAGCCGCAGCTGCCGTATGTGTCCCTATTACTGCACCTGATACCCCAAATACTGAGCCGCTGCTGCCCTATTTGACCCTATTACTGCCCCTGATACCCCAATACTGAGCCGCTGCTGCCCTATGTGACCCTATTACTGCCCCTGATACCCCAATACTGAGCCGATGCTGCCGTATGTGTCCCTATTATTGCCCCTGATATCCCAATACTGAGCCGCTGCTGCAGTATGCGTCCCTATTACTGCACCTGGTACCCCGATACTGAGCGGCTGCTGCCGTATGTGTCCCTATTACTGCCCCTGATACCCCGATACTGAGCCTCTGCTGCCGTATGTGTCCCTATTACTGCCCCTGATACCCCAATACTGAGCCTCTGCTGCCGTATGTGTCCCTATTACTGCCCCTGATACCCCAATACTGAGCCTCTGCTGCCGTATGTGTCCCTATTACTGCCCCTGATACCCCAATACTGAGCCTCTGCTGCCGTATGTGTCCCTATTACTGCACCTGATACCCCAATAGTGAGCCGCTGCTACCGTATGTGTCCCTATTACTGCCCCTGATACCCCAATACTGAGCCGCTGCTGCCGTTTGTGTCCCTATTACTGCCCCTGATACCCCAATACTGAGCCACTGCTGCCGTTTGTGTCCCTATTACTGCCCCTGATACACCAATACTGACCCGCTGCTGCCGTATGTGTCCCTATTACTGCACCTGATATCCCAATACTGAGCCGCTGCTGCTGTATGTGTCCCTATTACTGCACCTGATACCCCAATACTGAGCTGCTGCTGCCGTATGTGTCCCTATTACTGCATCTGATACCCCAATACTGAGCCACTGCTTCCGTATGTGTCCCTATTACTGCCCCTGATACCCCAATACTGAGCCACTGCTGCCGTATGTGTCCCTATTACTGCACCTGTGTCACGCTCGCGCCCTGACTGGTGGACGTGAGCTCGGGGGGGTTTGTGGCCCCACTGTGCCACAAACCAGACTACCCTGGAAGAGGCGTGACTATGACAGCTGCCTTGGTCTTCACTGGAGCCTCTGATAGTGAGGTCAGGCTTGTGCGGCAAGCAGCTGCCAGATGCCACTCCAGGGTGGTGTCTGGCTGTGGCTGCTGATCCCACTTGGAGAACAGGAACACTAGGACAGGTGCGGGCATCAGGCAGGACTGGCAGAAGAGCATGGCTGAAACTCAGACGAGTAGGCTGGGACAGCTGAGACACAGGGCTGGCAGAGACACAGGCTGGCAGGTATGGCAGAGACACAGGGCTGGCAGGTACGGCAGAGACACAGGGCTAGCAGGTACAGCAGAGGCAGGGCTGGCAGGTATGACAGAGACACAGGGCTGGCAGGTACGGCAGAGACACAGGGCTGGCAGGTACGGCAGAGACACAGGGCTGGCAGGTATGACAGAGACACAGGGCTGGCTGGTACAGCAGATACACAGGGCTGGCAGGTGTGGCAGAGACACAGGGCTCAGGTACAGCAGAGACACAGGGCTGGCAGGAACGGCAGAGACACAGGGCTGGTTGGTGTGGTGTATGTAGGAACAGGTAGGGACCTGTTCACACAGGAGGTGCAGGTACGGATATGTAGTATGAAGGAACAGGTAGGGAAACAAGCCAGAAGAAAAGGAGAATGAGGGAACAGGTTGGGACCTGTTCACACACAAAAAGAACCGCAAGGCTGCGGATAGGAGCGGTAGAGCAGCAAGAGATAGCGCAGCAACAAAAAGTAAGCAGAGCAGAACGGCAAGGAATGCGGAGAGGAGCTGCAGCAAGAGATTACAACAGCAGAAGAAGCTAAGCAGAGCGGAATCACAAGGAATGCGGAGGAGAGCTTCAGCAAGAGATTTCTGCAGCAGGAGCGGAGTAGAGTAGAACGGAGCAGAACCGCAGGAGTGTGGAGCAGAAGCAAAGCCACAGAGAGACAAGGGTAGAACCACAAAGTGCAGAGCCAAGAGCAGAGTGAAGGCACAGAGTGCAGAGCCAAGAGCAGAGTGAAGGCACAGAGTGCAGAGCCAAAAGCAGAGTGAAGGCACAGAGTGCAGAGCCAAGAGCAAAGCAAGGTAGCAGAGAGTGGAGCTGAGAGGAGAGCAGAGAGGCACTGCAGGGAAAGAAACCACAGACAAGGAGACAGAGATAGGACAAAGTTCAGACAAGGTAATGGCACAAGACAAGGTACAAGAACAAAGACACAGGGACCAGGATATTCTGCCTCCTGGAGGGCAGACAGACCAAAACAAGGCAAAGCAAGAACAAAGACACTGAGACCAGGATATACAGCCTCCTGGAGGGCAGACCAAGAAGAACAAGGCAAAGCTAAGGAGTAGAGCCTCCAGAGAAGGAAAAACAAAGAGCAAGGCCTGGCAGCTCAGAAGTAAAACACTAACTGAGTTAACACATTGCACAGGCCCAGTCCACTGGGTGGAGCTGCTCTAAATGCTGGAGGCCTCTTGGTAATAGGTCAGGAACAGATTAGACAGGTGCACCTGATTCCTATAAGAACCAGAGAGTTCAGGCGCCGCCCCCCCCCCATGCACACAGCAAGGAAGCATGCAGAGAGCAGAGGCACAGAATATGGGGCTGGCAAGAAACAGAAACCACAACATGACCTGGAGCAGTGGGTAAGATAGGGTGAGAGTTAAGAGGCCATGCCGTGATGCCAGCAGAGTTGTTACAACCTGATACCCCAATACTGAGCCGCTGCTGCCGTATGTATCCCTATTACTGCCCTTGATAAGCCAATAATGAGCCTCTGCTGCCGTATGTATCCCTATTACTGCACCTGATACCCCAATACTGAGCCGCTGCTGCGGTATGTGTCCCTATTACTGCCTCTGATACCCCAATACTGAGCCTCTGATGCCGTATGTATCCCTATTACTGCCCCTGATACCCCAATACTGAGCCACTGCTGCTGTATATGTCCCTATTACTGCCCCTGGTACCCCAATACTGAGCCGCTGCTGCCGTATGTGTCCCTATTACTCCACCTGATACCCAAATACCGAGCCGCTGCTGCCATATGTGTCCCTATTACCGCACCTGTTGTGTGGTTCTCTGTGCCCTCTAAATTATAAAGCACCCCTCTCTAATATAGTAATGCCGGGTGCAAGTGCAATAGAAAACAGTGCCCATATTTTGCCCCCTAGAAAGTAATAGTGCTCTGTGTGCCCCTTTGAAAGTCACATTATCTGAGTTCCCCTATAACAGTAAGTGCCCACTTTACATTTAATAATGCCCCGAGTCAGCCCTGTACAGCTCCCCTATACACAGTATGATGCTCTTATACACAGTATAATACCCCTCACTGTACAGTACCATCCACACAGTATACTGACCGCTTAGTAGCCTCCAAACTGATGGCTCCAATACGGTATAATGCCCCTTCACTGTAATCCCCTCACTGTAATCTCCACACTGTATGATGGCCCCCTAGATAGCCTCCATATACTATAATGCACCAGATAGTCCTAAATGTAGTATAATGCACTCCCCATAAGCCTCCATGTAGTATTATGCACTCCCCATAAGCCTCCATATAGTATTATGCACTCCCCATAAGCCTACTATATATTGTATATTGCACCCCCCATAGGCAGACTCTATAGCACAAGGCAGCAGTCCCATAGGCAGATCCTGTAGTATAAGGCAGCCCCCCTATAGGCAGATCCTCTAATATAAGGTAGCCCCCCTATAGGCAGATCTTGTAATATAAGGCAGCCCCCCTATAAGCAGATCCTGTAGTATAAGGCAGTTCCCCCTATAGGCAGATCCTGTAGTATAAGGCAGCCCCCTATAGGCAGATCCTGTAGTATAAGGCATCCCCCCTATAGGCAGATGCTGTAGTATAAGGCAGCCCCCCTATAGGCAGATGCTGTAGTATAAGGCAGCCCCCCTATAGGCAGATCTTGTAATATAAGGCAGCCACCGTATAGGCAGATCCTGTAGTATAAGGTAGCCCCGTATAGGCAGATTCTGCATTATAAGGCAGCCCCCCTATAAGCAGATCTTGCAGAATAAGGCAGCCCCCCTATAGGCAGACCCTGTAGTATAAGGCAGCCCCCTATAGGCAGATCCTGCAGTATAAGGCAGCCCCCCTATAGGCACATCCTGTAGTATAAGGCAGCCCCCTATAGGCAGATCCTGTAATTTAAGGCAGTCACCCTATAGTCAGATCCTGTAGTATAAAGCAGCCCCCCCCCTATAGGCAGATCTTGTAATATAAGGCAGCCACCCTATAGGCAGATCTTGTAATATAAGGCAGCCCCCCTATAAGCAGATCCTGTAGTATAAGGCAGTTCCCCCTATAGGCAGATCCTGTAGTATAAGGCAGCCCCCTATAGGCAGATCCTGTAGTATAAGGCAGCCCCCCTATAGGCAGATGCTGTAGTATAAGGCAGCCCCCCTATAGGCAGATGCTGTAGTATAAGGCAGCCCCCCTATAGGCAGATCTTGTAATATAAGGCAGCCACCCTATAGGCAGATCCTGTAGTATAAGGTAGCCCCATATAGGCAGATTCTGCATTATAAGGCAGCCCCCCTATAAGCAGATCTTGCAGAATAAGGCAGCCCCCCTATAGGCAGACCCTGTAGTATAAGGCAGCCCCCTATAGGCAGATCCTGCAGTATAAGGCAGCCCCCCTATAGGCAGATCCTGTAGTATAAGGCAGCCCCCCTATAGGCAGATCCTGTAATTTAAGGCAGTCACCCTATAGTCAGATCCTGTAGTATAAAGCAGCCCTCCCTATAGGCAGATCTTGTAATATAAGGCAGCCACCCTATAGGCAGATCCTGTAGTATAAGGTAGCCCCGTATAGGCAGATTCTGCATTATAAGGCAGTCCCCTATAGGCAGATCCTGTAGTATAAGGCAGCCCCCTATAGGCAGATCCTGTAGTATAAGGCAGCCCCCTATAGGCATATCTTGTAATATAAGGCAGCCACCCTATAGGCAGATTTTGCATTATAAGGCAGCCCTCCTATAGGCAGATCCTGCAGAATAAGGCAGCCCCCCTATAAGCAGACCCTGTAGTTTAAGGCAGCCCCCCTATAGGCAGATCCCGTAGTATAAGGCAGCCCCCTACAGGCAGATCTTGTAATAAAAGGCAGCCACCCTATAGGCAGATCCTGTAGTATAAGGTAGCCCCCCCTATAGGCAGATCTTGTAATATAAGGCAGCCACCCTATAGGCAGATCCTGTAGTATAAGGTAGCCCCTTATATGCAGATTCTGTATTATAAGTCAGCCCCTCTATAGGCAGATCCTGCAGAATAAGGCAGCCCTCTATAGGCAGACCCTGTAGGTAAAGGCAGCCCCCCATATAGGCAGATCCTGCAGTATAAGGCAGCCCCCCTATGGGCAGACCCTATAGTATAAAGCAGCCCCCTATAGGCAGATCGTGTAGTATAAGGCAGCCCCCTATAGGCTATATTTTGTTTCATGTTTTCTGAGTAAATTATCAAAATATCATTATTATTATGGACAGCGAATGTTTCTTTATGAATATAGTGGAAAATCATCATGAATAATGCAGATTGTTAGTTTCCTTCCACAGGGAAACTCCAGTCTAAAAAAGGGAAACGGCTTTGCTAAATGCTAGAAGACATAATGTTATTATTGTAATGTCTGCGCTTACAACAAACAACATTCCAAATCTATCATGTAGTAAATGCAGGAGCCAACAGCGACATTCTCCATCACTCACTGCACTGCAGGCTGAATCATTTTCAATAAAACAACGAACTGAGATTCCTTGCAGTTTATCATGAGGTTACTTTGTTTTCTAAATAGAATGTTTACATATACAGTATATTATTATATGAAAATGAACGGTGCAATCTGACTATGGTGTCCAAGTTTAAACGGGTTGTCTTGAACTTCAACATTGATAGCCTATCTATAGGATAGGTCATCAATGCCTGATCGATGAGGGTGCGACACCCTGCACCCCATTATTCAGCTGTTCCTGATGCTGCGGTGACTGGAACTACTCAGCTGCATATCAACATCAACTGTGGCTGCAGCTCGATATTGCATATTTGACCGCTATTTGCATCAACAAGGGCTGAGTGATGTTCTGTTGGCTGAATTGTGCTGTGCAGCTCCCCAACTGATTAACACAACCACAGATGCACCAATCACTGTATACCAATAACTTATAAGCCAAATAAATAAAATACAATAAAATATGTGTATATTATACCAGTGACTAGTGTTCTGTGGAGAAAAGTGTGGAAAACCACTAATCAGAGATAGCAACCACAGCCAATATAGAGTCACCCAGAAACATTACCAAGCAGAGGTGAGATATAAAAATGCCTTTATTATATTTAGTTTGGCAGCAATAAAATAAAATATAACAATTGTGCGCACAACAGGAACAATATAATAATTTATAATTAAAATCCAAATCAATATGGGATATGGTACAGGCTGACCCAATTATATATTCGAAATATCAGGTTAGTATAACCCCCAAGAAATAAGATGAATAATCCAACAACAAAAAAATTCTATGACAAAAAAATCTATATGTGGGATATAGCATAAATAATACATGCATATGACAATTACATGCATATATATATATATATATATATATATATATATAGGCCCATATATTAACCACTCAAAACGTGAAAAAAATATGTGGGCAAAAAAAATGTTTTAAACAATATTACCAAATTTGTATAGTATGTGTGTAAAACGTTACAATATAAAGTGCCAAATAATAAGTATATATAAAAATATACTTTAAGACATATATAGCCTATATAATATGTTCACAATATTTTGTGCAATTGATGCAGAGGAAATAAAGTGCAGTGTGCAATGATTGTGCAAAAATCATGAAAATTATCACATCCGCACAGAGTGCATAAATGAAACAGGTGTGACTGTTATTGATAGTGCACAGCTACAAAAAAATGTGCAAATAGTGCCAATGAGGAAACTAGGTATAGATAGCTGGAAAATATTTAACAGCACAGCACCAGAAGTGCCTAGATTATATGGTGATGGATGCAGAGTGCAGCGCTGTAATCCAGACACTGCCAAAATCCCACAGCAGGTTATCAAATGTACTATGTAAACAAAGGGGGGAAAGATATATACAATATACCTGTATAGAAAGGGTCAGCCAGGTCCCGTGAGGCGCACCCCAATGCGCGTTTCGGATCTAAGTCCTTCGTCAGGGGGCGAACTGAGCAGTTCCAGCCAGCACCATGAATAGCTGATAAACAAGGGTGCCAGGTGTCACACCCTCATCAATCAGATATTGATGACTTATCCTAGGGATAGGTCATCAATATTAAAGTCCCAGACAACGCCTTTAATGTGGGAGGGGGAGGTCTCACTTTCCTATTAACTGAGGACACAAAACAAATATGTACAGTAGCGCTACGTTCCTGGATACAGTGGACTTCTAACTTTGTTTTTTATTGCTGCTATTTGGTAATCGAACCAGTATTCTTTATTGAAGAGAGGAACTATTCCCATTTTTGCTTATCTGATGTTGGGAAAGATAACCTTGATGACAGATCAGTTTTGCTAATTTACTATCCATAAATGTCCTTATAAAATGAATGTATTTTAATGTATGATAATATTTGCAATATAACATGTTAGCCCTGTGCAAGAAACAGTATGTTCAAAATGTAGAGTGAACAGCAACTAAGTATGCTGCCCCATCTTTTGACTTTTTAATGATATTGGAGAATTGTTGTAATTTGTGCATCTGATTAATCACAATAATTAAAAGAATAGAGATTGAGTTTATAATATATATATATATATATATATATATATATATATATTGCAGTGCAGTGCGGTTGGTGCAGTGTGACAAGTAGTGACCACAGGGAAAGCTCACAGCAAACGTGTTTAATGTCCAAAACTCACACAGTGTACAGCGCACGGTATCCTCCAGACCGCAGCTGGGAAACGAGACAGTCCATATATGCGTCTGGTTGCTGAGGGCGACTGCACCACCGTACCTCATTTTTGGTGCCAGGAGTTTGCTCTGCTGGGCTCTGTGTTAGACCGGGATCACACATACGCGAGACACGGCCGAGTCTCGTAGGTGAAAACCAAGCTCTGGCGCCGGCACTCCGGAGCAGAGCGTGCTGCTCCATGTATTGCTGTGCGACTGCACGCTCCGCTCCGGGGTGCCAGCGCCAGAGCTTGGTTTTCACCTGCGAGACTCAGCCGTATCTCGCGTATGTGTGATCCCAGCCTTACTCTCACACAGGCTGAGCTTTTGCAGAGTTGACTGCTCTGCTCGCTGCAAACTCCACTCTGACACACCCAACCCTCTGCTGCAAGGGTTTTTGCAATAACCTGTGGCCGTAGGCCACATGGAAATCCCGGCCCGGGGGACGAAATGGACAAACACCACTACCTTCCTGTAGTCCAATAAAAAAAAAAAGCCCATGCAGGTTTTCTTAAATTTGCCCTGGACAAATAGCTTGTCCAAGACTACACATACTTTTATTCTGCATTGCAATCACAGCTATACCTGTGACTGCATTGCACTCCTGCAGCCTCAATATGCTTCTGAGTGCTTCCTGAGAAACACGTAGCGACCCTCACTAAAAACACCGGTCGCTGCCTCACATACCCCCCCATTCAAACTTGTGTGGTTGAACATTTGAGACCATACAGGGGGCCCATGACAGGGCATCCGTATTTCCCTGTGACTTTCCCGCTCAATATTCCACGGTAAAATTGAAATTTTGCAAAGACAGGAACCATCGGATGACCCGTGCATTTCTCTCCTTGGCATTCCTCATCCAGACCAAGGGTGAATGATCTGTCACCAAGCGAAACGATCGACCAAGCAAATAATAGCGTAGGGACTCCAAGGCCCACTTAATGGCCTGGCACTCCTCCCCTACGCTATAATTTTTCTCAGCTGGGGTGAGTTTCCTACTTAGGAAGGTGACCGGATGCTTCTCTCCGATCACCTCCTGCGACAGGACCGCTCCTAGGCGCACATTAAATGCATCTGTCTGCACAATGAAGCATTTCTGAAAGTTGGGGCTAATGAGGACAGGCTGTCAGCACAGTGCCACCTTCATGGATTGGTACGCTTCCTCTTCCTGGGGGCTCCACCGAACCATGACCGACTTCTTTCCCTTGAGGATATCAGTAAGAGGTGTTGTTCTCCCCCCAAAATTGGGTATAAACTTCTGGCAATACCCAATGATCCCGTGAAACGCTCTCACCTGTTTAGTGATAACAGGTCGATGCCAGTTCTGAATTACCTCAATTTTATTTATTTGAGGTTTGACCACCCCTCAGCTGATCACATACCCCAAGTACCAGACTTCCTCAAGCCCTAGTGCCCATTTCTTGGAATTTGCCATCAAGCCCGCGGCTCTGAGTGACTCTTCCACCGCTTGTGCCTAGGACAAGTGGGTTTGCCAGTCAGTACTAAAGATGATGATATCATCCAAGTACGCTGATGCATACGTCCAATGGAGTTCTAGCACTATATCCATTAGCATCTGGAATGTGGTTGGTGTCCTATGTAGACCAAAGGGCAAGACTTCATAGTGGTAAAGACCCTCTGGTGTTATAAAGGCGGTCTTTTCTTTGGCCGACTGTAAGCGGCACCTGCCAATAACCCTTGGTCAGATTGAGCGTGGTAAAGTACTGGGCCTGACCCAGGAGCTCGATCAGCTCATCCACTCAGGGCATTGGATAAAGGTCGAACTTTGACACCTTGTTCAACTTGCGGAAATCATTGCAAAACTGTAATGACCCATACGGCTTCAGGATTAGCACAATGGGGCTAGCCAGTCACTCCAGGAATCCTTAATTACTCCCAGCTGGAGCATTTGTCTCAGCTCACTCACAATGACTTGTCTCTGGGTCTCGGGCACCCGGTATGGTTTCATTCATACCCTTACATGAGGCTCAGTGACAATGTCATGCTGGATGATGGAGTTATGACCGGGTAATTCTGAGAATACGTTAGCATTCTCTTGGACTAATTTCCGAACCTCTTGACGTTGCTGTTTCAAGAGAGTGTCTCCTATTTTTACCACTCTCTTGGCCTCGTCCTTGCCCAGTGTCAGAGGGTTCCCAGTTGGTACAACCGGGGTCACCTCTATGACCAAACATTCCCGGTCCTTCCATGCTTTCAACAGGTTGACATGATACAGCTGTTCAGGTTTTCTTCTCCCGGGCTGGTAAACGCTATAACTTACTTCTCCCACCTTCCCCCATATCTCATATGGCCCTTGCCACTTGGTCATGAGCTTGCTCTTTGCGGTGGGCACTGGTACCAACACCTGGTCCGCTTTTTAAAAGGTCCTGTTCGTCGCTCTTTTATTATATACTTGACTTTGCGCGGCCTGGGCATCCTTCAGATGCTCCTTTACTATGGGACATACTGCTGCAATCTGGTCCTGCATGCTTGCCACATGCATGATGACAATCTTATGTGGAGTGGGCTCCTGTTCCCACATCTCCTTGGCTACATCCAGCAATTCCCTCGGGTGCCTGCCATACAATAGCTCAAATGGGGAGAAGCCTGTGGATGCCAGTGGTGCCTTGCGGATACCGATCATTAGATAGGACAGTAACATGTCCCAATCCCTCCTGTCCTTGGCGACCACCTTTTTTTATCATGAATTTGAGGGTTTTATTAAACCTCTCCACCAACCCTTCGGTTTGTGGGTGGTACACTGACGTACATAGCTGTTTAATCCAGAGCAGCTTACATAGCTTCTTGGTCACCTTGGACATAAAAGGAGTCCCCTGGTCTGTAATGATCTCCTTTGGTAGCCCAAGGTGACAAAACATGGCAAATAGCTGGCAGGCTATTAGCTTAGCCAAGGTGTGACGAAGAGCTATTGCCTCTGGGTAGCGGGTGGTGTAATCCACTATGACCAAGATATGTTGATGACCATGTGTGGATTTCACTATGGAGCCTACCAGGTCCATTGCTATCCGCTCAAAGGGTACCGCTATGATGGGCAAAGGTACCAATGGACTCCGGTAGTTTGCAATGCTTGAGGATAGTTGGCACTCCGGACATGTGTCACAGTACCTCTGGACCTCCACGTAGACCCCAGGCCAAAAAAACCACTGCAAAATATGCTCCTGCATCTTTTTGGCCCCCAAGCGCCCTCCTAGCATGTGAGTGTGAGTCATATAGAGCACCGCCTGATGCTAGTATTGGGGCACCACCAGCTCTTACACCACGTTATCCTGGACTTTATCCACCCAGTATAACAACTCCTGGTGGATAGCCATATGGGGGAAAACTGTCTCTGCACCTGGCTGCTGAGCTACTCTATTAATTTCAACCACCCTTTCTCGTGTCCTGGTCAGGGTAGAATCCTGAAGCTGAGCAGTCCTGAATTTACCAGGGGCCACTTCCAGCTCGGGGATCGGTGGGGTCTCCTTGACCTCTCCTGCCAATACCTATAAGGGAATCTTATCGGGGTTACACTGTGTCCTTATGTTGGCAACCCCTATGACAGGTATCTCTGACTCGGGATCTTCGGGTTCCGCACCCGGAATAGCATTTACCTTGGGAGGGTTAACCCTGGTCCTCCACAGGGACCGAAACAGGGGCAAGTCTCTTCCCAAAACAGTGCCGTATGGAAAAGTCTTTTCTACTCCCACCACATGTCTTATCTCTCCACACGGGGTGGAAAACGTAACCTACACTGTCGGGTACTCTCAGAGTTCCCCATGTATGCATACCACACCCACTTTCCATCCATTGGGGTTGTCTCCAGCAACAAGGGACCAACGAACAAGAGTCACTAAGCTTCCCAAGTCCAAGAAAGTGTCAATCTGATACCCGTTAACGAGTACCTTGCACAGTTGGGGTTCGGTACTGACAGTGCCTGTAGTGGCAGTGCAGACGAGCCGGGCTTCCATAGACACACTGCGAGTATACCCACGGTCCAAGGGTTCAGCTGTCATGGGGCAGTTGGCAGCCACTAGTCTGGGGCACTGGCACTGCCAACACTTGATAGCTGTGGCGCGACTGGACCTTAGGGCCGATTTAGGGGACACGGGTCTGCTGTCACTCTCCCTCCGGGATATCCCCTCAGTTCGTACTCAGTCCTGATTGCCCCCAGTGGAAGGCCGCAGACTTTTCCCTGGCTCCTGGGCTGGCGGGGCCTTATGTGACAGCCAAAGTGGAATGGTGTCCCGTATAAAGTCCTGAGTGGCTGTATACCACTCCACCGTTACAACCAACTGGTCTAGAGTGCTCTGGTTCCCTTGCCCCACCCAATGCTGTATGGCTGCTGACAGAGCCCTCACCAGGCAGTTGACCACCACCCTTTCTAACATCTGGGATGGGGTTAAGCCTCTTTTTAAACAAGTGGTAGCAAGTCATAGGCCTGAGACCTGGCAGGGTGAATCTTGGCAAAAGACCACTGGAACACCCGTTGGGCCCGCACATATGTATTAACCCCCAGTCTTGCTTGGATCTCACCTTTCAGCCTCTCATAGTCCAGTGCATCATCCAGAATGAGGTCCAGGTAGGCCTTTTGGGCATCTCCCGTCAGGAAGGGGGTCACTACTTCAGCCCACTGGGTCACTGGCAAGCTATCCCGCTCTTCAGCGCATTCGAATATGGTCAGGAAAGCCTCCATGTTGTTTTCAGGTACCATCTTCCTCAGCGCTGACCGGACTTTGTACAGAGCCTTCGACCGGAACGTGGTCACTGGGGTGGGTGCCTCTCATAGAGCCGAGATCTGCTGTATCAACAGGTTATTTGTCTGCTGCAATTGGTGCTGCTCCTGCTGCCATTGCTGCAGCTCCTGCTGCTGTAGTTGCTATTCCTGCTACTGTTGTTGCTGCTTTTATTGCCTTTGCTCTTGTTGCTGTCGCTGCAACTGCAGCTGCTGCTGCTGCATGAGGGCCAACTGCTTAAGTATTTCCTCCATCTTTTCAGCAGGCTTGAGATGTAGCATTGCAGGCTGGATTACTGACATGCAGCACGCTTTGGGATGTGCCTTAGTTCACACTGCCCACATTCAACCATATTGCCACGGTTCCACCCCTCAGGGTGTCTGAGATGCAGTTACTGACAGCTCGGCCATCCAATCTGGTACAGGGGTGTTCTGAAGCTGTCAGTACTTTAATTGACCGTGCATGCAAGAAAAAAAGAAGGCATTCATTCTGAAGAGCACCCGATCTGAGCATATGTGGCTGGCAGTATAATGACTATTGATTAACACCTGGCTCCAGGAGTGGAGCAGCCTTAGCTTTGTTCAGACAGTGCCATTTTTTTTTTTTTTTGTCTTTTTTGTCTATACTTTAATTGACAGCATGACCATCCATTCTGGGTCTGGGGCATGCTGAGCTCTTGGTGTGTTGATTGACAGCTCAACTAGCCAATCTGTGACTGGAAGGCGTCGGCTGTCTCAGGTGTTCACTATCCCAGGTAATGGCCATGCCTACTTAACTGAGCAGCTTCTCCCAAACCACTACTAGACGTACATTCACCTTGTGAGGTTTGTTCTTATGCTCCCTGTGTCCTGAGTTTTACATGCTTGATCTGTTGCCTGACCTTGGACTTCGTTCTGACCATCCGCAGCTCTGATCCGTTATCCTCCCGGTACTCTGACCTCGAAACATTACCTGACTACGATTTTGCCTTTTCTTTCTGTTTATGACATACCCTCCTGGCTTCTGACCTTGGACTCCCTGACCACTCTGACTCACGGCTTAGACCTGAGAAGTGACTAGCATCATACATATGTAGTGCAGCGGGGATGGTGCAGTGTGACAGGCAGTGACCACATGGAAAGATCACAGCAAAACATGTTTAATGTCCAAAACTCGCACAGTGTACAGCACATGGTATCCTCCAGATCGCAGCTGGGAAACGAGACAGTCCATACATGCGTCTGGTGGCCAAGGATGTCTGCACCACCGTATCACGCTGCAGGGTGCCAGGAGTTCGCTCTGCTGTGTTACCCTCACACAGGCTGAGCTTTTGCAGAGCCGACTGCTCTGCTCGCTGCAAACTCCACTCTGACACACCCAACCTTTTGCTGCTAGGGTTTTTATAATAACCTGTGGCTGTAGGCCACATGGAAGACCCAGTCTGGGGGAGGAAACTGACTAACCCCACTACCTTCCTGTAGTCCGTTTAAAAAATAAATGCCCATTCAGTTTTTCTTAAATCTGCCCTGGAAAAATAGCTTGTCCAAGACTACACTTACTTTTATTCTGCATTGCCATCACATCTGCAACTTGTGACTGCAATGCACTCCTGCAGCCTCAATATGTTTCTGAGCGCATCCTAGGGGACACATTGCGACCCTCGCAAATAACACAGGTCGCTGCCTCACAATTTCTATATATTATCACAGAAAGTTGTAAGTTAGATGTTAATCTATGTATTGCATATAATTTATCACAATACATGCAAAGGTGGCTTATTTCTATTATACATTGATTAGTAATACGGTAAGTTATTTAAAATGAGAAACTAATTGTGATGCATAATTTCATTATTTGAATTTGGGACTACTATCCAATCTGATTGGCATTTTGATATTATGTTTGCAGAAGTCATTCAACTGATGTTCAATCTTCATCATATGTCTCTAAGAAGCTAGAAAGGTGAGACTTTGTAAGGCCTCATGTACATGGGTGTAATAGAGTTCTGTCCAGTCTCAGGCTTATAGCACTCTATCAGATCATGCTGTACCAAGATATGCCATAATTTCATTCAGACACATGCTACATTGGATGCCATGTTCTGTAGGTATTCTCCTCAAGCATTGTGTATGTAGGAGAATAACATAGTGCCATATGGAGGCACCATATGATGGCACACGAGCAGACACAGACAGAAGAGGGCCCCTGTGTAAGAAGAATATGTTCCCTTTACAATCCTATAGCTCATCATAATGCCCAACTCCACTTGCTTTGGAGGTGAAAGAAGGCCCCTCTTGTGCCCCTGTGAGGCTGGAGGGAATGTGAGTCGCCCGCCAGGGCCGGGGGTAGTCGGTTCCAGGTCTGGTCTTAAAGGGGATGTCACAGTGGCTGCGACCTGGTCCGTGCCCTGGGCGCTCAATTAAAGGGGAAAAGTCTTCTAAAAGTAATTGGGAATAAAGTCTATTGTTTGTGACGCCACCTGTGGTTCTCGGTCAGTAGGGACCGACGCCGCTTAAAGGGGTCCTCTGGGGTGATGGAATGGCGGCTGGATGGTGACTCTTCCCTCAGGTGAAGCGGGGTCCCCAGGGCTCCCAAGGTGTGTGGCAGAGATGGTAGTTTGCCAGTAAATAAGTGGAGGACACAGTGTTGTAAAGTCTTTACCTGGTTTACTGGTGGTAATAGTCCACAGTCCAGATTACCAGGTACAGGTGACCTGTGGTCCAGCCGGCTCGGAGGCAATGGGAGAATCTCCTTCTCAGTTGAGGTCCATGAGCCTTTCCTACTTGCGCTGTTGTATGAGGTCCCTGCTGCCTGAAGCTTACTGGCAAAGTCCTCTTTTTCCCTGTCCTGGAACAGGTACCTACATGACGGGCAGCTTGAGCCGTTTTACAGGGTCTCTATCATGACCCAGGCTCTTCAGGTGCTGCTGCATCTCAGGCGTGGTGCGGGCCAATCACTTAAAGTTCTTAGCCCTCCTGTTCTGCTAAGTGTCCTAGAGTCCCACTAAAGCTTTGGGCTCCCGGTACCCGGCTGCTGCGCTCTGGCTCCGAGGGTGCCTGGTCACAGGTCCCCTCAGAGCCCTTTATCTCTCTTCTGCTCCTTTCCTCTGTAGCTCCATCACATTCAATCCCTAGGTTTATCTCTCTTTCCAGAGGCTGCAGCTCCACGTGGCTGCTAGACCTCTCCGTCTGTTCCAGACGTCCTTCCCCTGTCTCACTCTCCTGGAGACTCCTTACCAACTACCTAACTCCTCCTCCAGACCAGGATGCCTCTAGCTAAGGGAAGCTCCCCTGAATCCGGGTCCTGAGCTCCCCCTTCTGGCCTGGGTTTGGAATGTGTTGTGTGTGGGTGCCTTGCCTGGAAAAGAGAATTCCATTGCCTCCAAACATGATATTACCCTCCCCAAGGGGAAGGCAACATCACTGTAACAACCGATTACCTGGGGTGTTACAGATGCACCATAGTATATCTGCCCTGTGATGGCACATTAAAACTCTGTATACAGTTGCACAGTATGACTGCATATAGCAGAGCCAAGGTCTACAGATGAATCAATACCATTTACAGTGATCTATTCTTGCTACTAATTTCTGTCTCCATTAGGCGACTCTCTTTAAACACTTCACTGCCATCATCATCTGGTTCTAAAAATTCCAGTAACAGCAAAGAGGAAAGGTAAAGTTATTATGTTAACTAATGAGTGTGCTAAAGCGGACCTGTTACCTGGTCAAAAGTAGCCAGTTTTTGCTCTTATTTTACTTCTGTTGCTCCCATCAATGTTATGTTTTTGTTTTTTTAAATCTACCATATGGTGTTCATTTTTCTGGCCTAAAGATACAACCTAAAATCACGCTTCCAGAGAATCCTGTGAACCACACACCCTTCGTAAAGACTAGAGATGAGCGGATCTGACACAATTTGACAAATTGGGCAAAATTTCCTGGAAAATTCAATTTACATCGAAGTTATTCTCCACAAATTGAATGACTCCAGAACATAACCAATGTAATGATGTACAAATAGAAAAAATACCTTTATATTTACCTTACCGCACACCTCCCTAGCCCCTCCACTCTTCACTGTCCTCCATCTTGTCCTCAGTGCACCTTCTTATCACCTCTGCTGAACGCTGAACCTCTGAGGCGTTTCTGTGCAAGAGCGCATAAGGTCACAATGTCATGACACTACAACATGTGTCGTGAACTTGTCCACACATGTGCAGAAGCGTGTCGGGCCTCATCAGAGCCAGAAGTCCTGGCTTAGTGTAAAGATGCCCAGGAATAGATCGCTCGGCAGCAGTAATAAAAAGATGCGCTGTGGACCAGATAGGGGAACTTGAAGAACAGAGGGGTCAAACAGGTGAGTATAAGTATTTTATTTATTTTTAACTTTTTGAAGGTCATTTAAAGTTTAGCAATATTGTAGCAGATGGTCATCATTGAGCTAAATCAGTGCAAAAACGAATTACAAAAAAAACTGCAAGTATAGACCATGAAAGTAGTAAATAAAAGGATCCTTGTCTCTGGAATTGTATTGTGGATTTAAAAAAAAAACTAAAACAGTAGACCTAAAGTAGCATTAGGAATAAAACTAGCAAAAACTGGCCTCTATTGACCTAGTTACAGTTGTTGTATAAGGGTTTAAGGATCACCTTCAAACAGCCTCATTAGTAATCTAGCCAGATCTTACATTTTCATCTTTGCAGAAGATTCTCAATCTCTTCACCAACTTCATCAAGTTGCAATGAATCCCACAAAACTTCTAAAAACACTAAGGGTACTGTCACACATTGAAATTTCCATCGCTACGACGTTACGATTCGTGACGTTCTAGCGATATCGTTACGATATCGCTGTGTCTGACACGCTACTGCGATCAGACACCCTGCTGAAAATCGTACGTCGTAGCAGATCGTTTGGAACTTTCTTTCGTCGCTTGATCACCCGCTGACATCGCTGGATCGTTGTGTGTGACAGCGATCCAGCGATGTCTTCGCTTGTAACCAGGGTAAACATCGGGTAACTAAGCGCAGGGCCGCGCTTAGTAACCCGATGTTTACCCTGGTTACAAGCGTAAACGTAAAAAAACAAACCGTACATGCTCACCCGTCGGTGTCCTTCAGGTCCCTTGCCGTCTGCTTCCTGCGCTGAGTGCCGGCCGGAAAGTGAGAGCAGATCACAGCGGTGCTGCGATCTGCTCTCACTGTACGGCTGCACTCAGAGCAGGAAGCAGACGGCAAGGGACCTGAAGGACACCGACGGGTGAGTATGTACTGTTTGTTTTTTTACATTTACGCTGGTAACCAGGGTAAACATCGGGTTACTAAGCGCGGCCCTGCGCTTAGTTACCCAATGTTTACCCTGGTTACCCGGGGGACTTCGGCATCGCTCCAGCGCCGTGATTGCAACGTGTGACCGCAGTCTACGACGCTGGAGCGATGATTATACGACGCTGCGACGTCACGAATCGTGCCGTCGCAGCTATGAAAATTTCAATGTGTGACGGTACCCTAAGGAAGAAAGGTGATAAGAACTTTAAAAAACCAAAATATTAATTTATCTTTGTATTTTGCTTGCAGTAAAACTTTGTTTTTCTTCCAGACCCAGAGCTACATTGGCCTGTTCTCCCACTTGTAGTAGTCCTCCTTCATGTGCTCTTCTATCAAACAGTTATGCGACAGGCGATTCTGTGAGAGACAAGTGTGTAGAGATGATAGCATCTGCTCTAAAGACTGATGGTAAGGTTTGACATTTTGAATTTTTATGTTTGTCAGCTTGACAAGTACCCCACTTATAGTTTTGAAACGTCAACCATAACTACTATGGACAGAGAATAACAAGAATTGTGGAAAAATGGCTTAAAGGAATTGTTTGGTATAGAAAACCCATTTTCATTCACATCTCTTAGCTATGGTAAAAAAAATGGCTACAAAAAGTGTCTCTCACTCTGGAGTACAAGGTACTCTTCATTTCTTCTGCGTTAGAGCAGCAGAAAATTTGCACAATTGCTGTTGGAGCGCCTGCAGCACATCTCTTGGGGGTCTCAACACTAGCACATGCAGTGATCAGTTTATCATAAGTAGAATGTTCTAACAAATTGTAAAGAATTAAGCTCTTTCATTAAGCTCCTTCATTTATGTAATAAATGAATACATTCAACAAATCAACTAAACAATGTTGGAAAGCAACGCTTATATCTGGTAGATAGCAGGTTGTACGCATTATCAGAGAAGAGCTTGTATATTTCTGGATTAAAACTGCATTGTTCACAGTTTTCTAAAACCATAATTACCTGAAAGGAAGATTTGCAGTGCTATCATTATAGAGGAAATCTCTTCTGTTCTCAGAGGGAATATAACTAGGGATGAGCGGACCTGTGGATGTTTGGGTTCATCAGGTTAGGTCGAACTGTGGTTTAAAGTTCGGTTGGGCATCCGACCTTGGCCCTGACCTTGACCCCAAACTCTAACTAAATAGATTTCAATAGGGACCCGAAGTTAGGAGCTTTAAAATGGCTGTAAAATGGTCATAGTAACAGCTAGGAAAATGACTTAAAATAACATAGAATAACAAAAAATTAAAAATTATAATCTTGAATCAGGAGGCCAATGTGCAAGTGGAGGAGGAGATAAAGGAGTTAGCCAACATTGTTTTTGTGTTTTTCTTTTTTTTTTTTTTGGGGGGGGGGGGGTACTCTGAAAACAGTCTCTGTGGGGGAGCTCTGCATACAGGAAGTGTAATAATCTGCTTGCCAATTTCTCTCTGTGTATGGGC
This sequence comes from Ranitomeya variabilis, assembly GCF_051348905.1. NCBI lineage: Eukaryota > Metazoa > Chordata > Amphibia > Anura > Dendrobatidae > Ranitomeya > Ranitomeya variabilis. The sequence goes on along the minus strand of NC_135234.1, from coordinate 310,608,693 downwards.
TTTGTAATACTTTGCACTTTTTTCGGTGCAAAGAGTGAGGAGGGCATCAAATAGGGGACATGGCCATGGTGCTGCTGGTGGTGTTGTAGCTGCTGCAGGGAGAGATAGGATGTAGTCGATCTGTACCTGCTACGTACCCAAATTATACACCTTCCTCTGGTGCACGCAGACGACAGGTCATTCTGCGTCATTTCATAGGCCCGAGTACTTCTGAAAGAATGGTGAGGCCAGGACAAGTATAGGTGGTTTTAGATTGAATGGCTGAGAGTGCCTTCAGTTCATTTACTTTGTCTTCCACTGGTCTCCTGCTAAAAGCACATATTTTGCACCTGCGGCCCATGGGCATCCATATTCCACCTCAGCCTTTTGCAAATCATGCAAGCAGTCTGAGACACATTCATGCAAACACCACTTCTGCTTTTTGATGTCTGGCTGTGTTTCCATGTGCCATCCACCTGGCCCTGCATCATAATTCGAAGAGATTGAGTGCCCTGATGCCCAACCACTTGTTCTGTTTGAGGATGAGTACATAGGAGGGGTAGTACAAATGGTCAGTGGACCACCACAGCACATCTCTGATTATGCTGATGACAAAACACAGGTGCCAACAGCTGCAACTTTCTACCTATGAAAGAATGGAGTAAAAATGTCCAAAACCAAGCACAGATGGGGGAGCAAAAGTAACCATATATCCCCCGGGGGCACCAAGCAAGGAGGGGGGTAACTTACTTCTTATGACCACAATGGGTAAGCCTGATTTTTTTACTGTGATATACACTCACCGGCCACTTTATTAGGTACACCATGCTAGTAACGGGTTGGACCCCCTTTTGCCTTCAGAACTGCCTCAATTCTTCGTGGCATAGATTCAACAAGGTGCTGGAAGCATTCCTCAGAGATTTTGGTCCATATTGACATGATGGCATCACACAGTTGCCGCAGATTTGTCGGCTGCACATCCCAAAGATGCTCCATACAAGGCAGGATGGATCCATGCTTTCATGTTGTTTACGCCAAATTCTGACCCTACCATCCGAATGTCGCAGCAGAAATCGAGACTCATCAGACCAAGCAACGTTTTTCCAATCTTCTACTGTCCAATTTCGATGAGCTTGTACAAATTGTAGCCTCAGTTTCCTGTTCTTAGCTGAAAGGAGTGGTACCCGGTGTGGTCTTCTGCTGCTGTAGCCCATCTGCCTCAAAGTTCGATGCACTGTGCGTTCAGAGATGCTCTTAGGCCTACCTTGGTTGTAACGGGTGGCGATTTGAGTCACTGTTGCCTTTCTATCAGCTCGAACCAGTCTGCCCATTCTCCTCTGACCTCTGGCATCAACAAGGCATTTCCGCCCACAGAACTGCCGCTCACTGGATTTTTTTTCTTTTTCGGACCATTCTCTGTAAACCCTAGAGATGGTTGTGCGTGAAAATCCCAGTAGATCAGCAGTTTCTGAAATACTCAGACCAGCCCTTCTGGCACCAACAACCATGCCACGTTCAAAGGCACTCAAATCACCTTTCTTCCCCATACTGATGCTCGGTTTGAACTGCAGGAGATTGTCTTGACCATGTCTACATGCCTAAATGCACTGAGTTGCCGCCATGTGATTGGCTGATTAGAAATTAAGTGTTAACAAGAAGTTGGACAGGTGTACCTAATAAAGTGGCCAGTGAGTGTATTTAAAGCAGTTGTAATATGCATTAATTAAATCTTGTACCTTGTCAGAAAGATGAGATGTAGAGAATTGTGGGTAGTTACAGAGAGGAGGGGGAGAAGTTACTTTCACTTTGTCATGCATGCAGAGACAAGCTTATGCAACGTGCTAAAGAGAAATAAAGATAATGAAGATTTACTAGTGTGGATTACTTGCAAAGTGTGGACACTACAACTGGCGACGAGGATGGGATGAAAATCTTTCTGCTGCAGTGAGTACTAATCCCTATTTTACTGATCCACACGGCTGCACCACTGAAAAAACTTCATCATGGCTGAATACTTACACAGTTTCCCACAGTTTGATATGACTGATGTCACTAATCTCTCCCATAACTGGAGAAAATGGTTGAGCAGATTTGAGAACTTTCTAGAAGCCATAGATATAAAAGAGGAGAAAAGAAAGAAAGCATTACTTTTACATTGTGCAGGCACAGGAGTCTATGATATCTACTGCACATTACCTGCATCTGAGACAGATACATACAGCGATTGCAGCAAAGCTCTCACTGATTACTTCAATCCCAAACAAAATATCAGATATGAGAGATACAAATTCAGAATTGCTAAGCAGCTTCCCGAAGAATCCATAGACACCTATGTCACACGACTGAGGGAGCTAGCACATGGATGTGCATTCACAGATATAGATGATGAAATCCTAACTCAGGTAATCGTCACCTGCTCATCTAACAAAATAAGGCGCAAAGCTCTGCAGCAAGATCTCTCTTTACATGAATTACTCAAAATAGCCCGTGCTACGGAAATAGCAGATCATCAGGCTACTACAATGGAGAATGGGGAAAAGTCACAGGTACATAATCTCGTGCATAAAAGTACACAAGACAAGCAAACCCCGAAACAAAAAAAATGTTATAGATGTGGACAGGAGTTCCCTCACCGCCTGGACAGATGTCCAGCTATAGGACAGACATGCAATAAGTGTGGGAAAGGGAACCATTTGGCAGCTGTCTGCAGATCAGCACAATACAAGCCTTCTCTGCCTATGACACGGCCTGCAGATGTAAAAATGGTAAATCGGGATACAGAAGCATCTGGAGCAGAAAACTACGTGTTCACCACCTCTGCCACTGGCTCTATACAGTCCCCCTGTATCACACTCCCAATCTGCGACACCAATATCACGTTTACAATAGATACGGGAGCGTCAGTGGACATCATAGACAGCACTACCTATGAGCAATTGAAGACAAAGCCAGTTTTGCAGCAAGAACATACTAAAATCTTCCCATATGGATCTAAAATACCTCTAACTACCAGAGGGCAGTTTGATGTTGAACTGAGCTATAAAGACAATAAGCAGAAAACTACCTTTCATGCGTTACAAGGATCAGGAGGCTGTCTTCTCAGCTATCACACTGCCTTGAAGCTAGGTCTCATCCAAATTATCCATACCATAACTGATCCTGCGGACATGGATATACAAACCATGGTGAATAATTTTCCCTCCCTATTTAGTGGCTTGGGGAAACTAAAAGACTCTCAAGTACATCTTCATGTGGACGATAGTGTTCGCCCAGTGGCCCAGTCACATAGGCGCATTCCATTTCACCTGAGAAGGAAAGTAGAAAAAGAACTCCAATTCCTCATGGATGAGGACGTTATCGAAACCGTTACTGGGCCCACTCCCTGGGTCTCACCACTGGTGGTAGTTCCTAAACCAAAGGCTCCTGACCAGGTGAGATTGTGTGTTGACATGCGCCTACCCAACACTGCCATTCAGAGAGAAAGACATATCTCACCCACAATTGATGACATCATTCATGTGTTAAATGGAGCGACCGTCTTTTCAAAACTCGATCTCAATAAGGGCTATCACCAGTTAGAGCTGAGTCCAGAATCCAGATATTTGACAACATTTTCCACACATGTGGGCCTCAGAAGATATAAAAGATTGACTTTTGGGGTCTGCTCTGCAGCGGAAATTTTTCAGGATGCAATAAGGGGCGTTATTCAGAACATTCCAAATGCCTTTAATTACAGTGATGACATACTGGTGTTTGGCAAAACTCAAGCTGAACACAATCGTGCTCTATATGCCGTCTTTGAATGCCTCCTCTCTGCTGGACTCACCTTAAACAAGGAAAAATGTGAATTTGATAAAAATTCATTAGAGTTTTACGGTCATATTTTTTCGGCAAAAGGGGTACAACCTGATCCCAAGAAAGTGGAATCCATTAAATCAGCCTCAATTCCACAAGATGCCAGTGAAGTACGCTCGTTTCTTGGAATGGCCAGTTATTGTGCTAGATACATTCCAAACTTCTCAACAATTAACAGTCCATTAAGGGAACTTACAAAACAGAGTTGTGTTTTTCAATGGTCTCCAGACTGTCAAAATGCATTTGAAACAATTAAAACTGAACTTTGCTCAACAACCACAATGGCCTATTTTGATCCAGCTCTCCAAACTGAGCTAATTGTGGACGCCAGTCCCGTGGGGCTGGGTGCCATCTTAGCACAATATAAAGATAACAATCAAAATCCTCAGATTATTTCTTATGCAAGTAAAAGCTTAACAAGCACAGAACGGAAATATTCACAACCTGAAAAAGAAAGCTTGGCAGTTGTCTGGGGATGCGAACATTTTCACTTATTTCTGTATGGAGCTCCCTTCACTGTTGTCACAGATCATCAAGCACTCCTTACGATCTTTGGAAATCCCAGAGCTAAAATGCCTGCACGCATAGAATGGTGGGGTCTACGTCTACAGGACTACAACTACAAAATTGTCCACAAGCCTGGAAAATTCAGCAATCCCGCTGACTATCTGTCAAGACATCCGATGACTGATGATCTACCTGAGCATTCCGCCATTGAAGAATACATATGCTTCATTACAGCCCATGCAGTACCAAAAGCTCTTTCCATTGATCATTTTGTGAACGCCACAACAAGTGACAAGACACTACGTGCTTTAATACAAATCATCCGAAATCGAAGGTGGCATGAAATTCAAAGAGAAAAATTTCCCGATCCTGAGATTGATCTGACAGAATTAAAACTATTCTCAAGTGTACGGTATGAACTATCTGTCACTGAGGAATGCCTCATCCTTCGAGGTACCAAATTGGTTGTACCTAAGACTCTGCGCAGCTTAGTAATACAGATAGCGCATGAAGGTCATCTGGGAATTGTTGGCACAAAGAAATTACTCAGAGAAAAAGTGTGGTTCCCAAACATGGATCAATTAGTGGAAGAGAAGGTTAAACACTGTTCCACCTGCCAAGTTATCACTCCATCATCACAGCTGGAGCCTTTACAAATGTCACCTCTACCCACTGCTGTCTGGGAGGAGGTGGCAGTCGATATATATGGACCGTTACCAAATGGCCAATACATTCTAGTAACAATTGACGAATATTCCAGATACCCTGTCATTTCTTTTATCTCTTCAACATCTGCTACTAGTGTGATACCAGAACTGGATAACATATTTTCAGCATATGGCATTCCAAGAGTGGTCAAAACGGACAATGGACCTCCATTCAATGGACACGTGTTCACACAATTTGCTGAATACTTGGGGTTCAGTCACAGAAAAATCACACCGTGCTGGCCGCAAGCAAATGGAATAGTCGAACGCTTCATGCGCACCATGGGGAAACGAATCAAGGCAGCTAGCCTGGAGCACACCCCACTGAAACAGTCATTGTACAAATTCATGCGCAATTACCGCAATACGCCACATTCTACTACCAATGCTGCTCCAGCGCATCTAATGTTTGGCAGAACTCTGCATATACGAATCCCTGACATAGTCAGTCGTCCTGTACCAAATGACTCCTCTGTGCGCTTAGCAGACTCTTCCAACAAACAAACCATGAAACACTATGCAGACAGAAGGCGAAGGGCACAGCCAAATGCTATCAAAAGAGGTGACGTCGTTGTGGTGCGTCAGAGACCAATCAACAAGACTTCAGCTGCATATTGTCCCGCAAAATATAACGTTATTGACAAGAAAGGCAGCATGGTCACGGCTGAGAGGGATGGACACTCCATAACTCGAAACTCTTCACATTTCAAAATTATTCCTCAAAATAATGACAATGGACATTCTCTGGGGGAAGATTCGGCACTCAACAGTGGAGAGAATCACCAGGAGGCAACAAGTTCTTCATTAATGGACACCATCGCTGAGCCCAGACGTTATCCATCAAGAGAGAGAAGGGCTCCATCCAGACTTATTGAAGAAGCCTGACTTCTTTTCTTTAACAGGGCAAAATGGACATACGTTTTCTTGGACATTTTTCTTGTTGCATCATTAGTTCATGTTATTTTATTTTAGTTTTATTCGTTTAAAAAAAAAAAAAAAAAAAAAAAAGGGGATGTTGTAATATGCATTAATTAAATCTTGTACCTTGTCTCTTTAAGAAAGATGAGATGTAGAGAATTGTGGGTAGTTACAGAGAGGAGGGGGAGAAGTTACTTTCACTTTGTCATGCATGCAGAGACAAGCTTATGCAACGTGCTAAAGAGAAATAAAGATAATGAAGATTTACTAGTGTGGATTACTTGCAAAGTGTGGACACTACAGCATTGTATTTAGGTTATTTTTTCTATGGGGATACCGGCTGGACCCTGGATATGTGATCAGGGCTGTACCCTTTTAGCTCATTGAAAAGGATATATGGTTACTTTTGTTCCCCCATCTGTGCTTGGTTATTGTCATGTCTCCTCCCTGTTGTTCTCTCTTGGTGCATATTGCACACAGCACTTTGATGTAATTTTTGGTATTTGAGTCTGATTTAAATAAATAAAGATTTAATATACATTTTACAAATATGTGGTTTTGGACATTTTTACTCCATTTTTTTTGGTTCAGTTGTATTTGGAGTAGTTCTGACGCTTGGTCGTCCTTTGGGTACTGTAGGGGTACTTATTTGATTCGCTCCCCTTATATTGTGGTGCTTTCTGATTCAACTATTAAACTTTCTACCTACAGTTAGGTCCATATATATTTGGACAGAGACGACATTTTTCTAATTTTGGTTATAGACATTACCTCAATGAATTTTAAGCAAAACAATTCAGATGCAGTTGAAGTTCAGACTTTCAGCTTTCATTTGAGGGTATCCACATTAAAATTGGATGAAGGGTTTAGGAGTTTCAGCTCCTTAACAAGTGCCACCCTGTTTTTAAAGGGACCAAAAGTAATTGGACAATTGACTCCAAGGCTATTTCATGGACAGGTGTGGGCAGTCCCTTCGTTATGTCATTCTAAATTAAGCCGATAAAAGGCCTGGAGTTGATTTGAGGTGGGGTGCTTGCATTTGGAAGGTTTTGCTGTGAAGTAAACATGCGGTCAAAGGAGCTCTCCATGCAGGTGAAACAAGCCATCCTTAAGCTGCGAAAACAGAAAAAAAAAACATCCGAGAAATTGCTACAATATTAGGAGTGGCAAAATCAACAGTTTGGTGCATCCTGAGAAAGAAAGAAAGCACTGGTGAACTCATCAATGCAAAAAGACCTGAGCGCCCACGTAAGACAACAGTGGGGGATGATCGCAGAATAATCTCCATGGTGAAGAGAAACGCCTTCAGAACAGCCAACCAAGTGAACAACACTCTCCAGGAGGTCGGCGTATCAATATCCAAATCTACTATAAAGAGAAAACTGCATGAAAGTAAATACAGAGGGTTCACTGCACGGTGCAAGCCACTCATAGGCATCAAGAATAAAAAGGCTAGACTGGACTTTGCTAAAAAAAACAACTAAAAAAGCCAGCACAGTTCTGGAAGAACATTCTTTGGACAGATGAAACCAAGATCATCCTCTACCAGAATGATGGAAAGAGAAAAGTATGGCGAAGGTGTGGTACGGCTCATGATCCAAAGCATACCGCATCATCTGTAAAACACGGCGGAGGCAGTGTGATGGCTTGGGCATGCATGGCTGCCAGTGGCACTGGGTCACTAGTGTTTATTGATGATGTCACACAGGACTGAAGCAGCCGAATGAATTCTGAGGTATTCAGACCCACACTGTGTGCTCAGATCCAGCCAAATGCAGCCAAATGGATTGGTCGTCATTTCATACTACAGATGGACAACGACTCAAAACATAAAGCCAAAGCAACCCATGAGTTTATTAAAGCAAAGAAGTGGAATATTCTTGAATGGCCAAGTCAGTCACCTGATCTCAACCCAATTGAGCATGCATTTCACTTGTTAAAGACTGAACTTCAGACAGTAAGGCCCACAAACAAACAGCAACTGAAAACCACCGCAGTGAAGGCCTGGCAGAGCATCAAAAAGGAGGAAACACAGCGTCTGGTGATGTCCATGAGTTCAAGACTTCAGGCAGTCATTTGTTGTGAACTATATTTCTTGGCTCCCTCTTGTGGTCATTAGCGGTATGGCACTTGGAGTGTCTTTCTCCAGGTTTGGCACTCACCTGGTTTGTTTGGCCTGGGTGTGCCTATATAAACTTCCTGGATACTCTGTATTGTGCCTGGATTTGTTGTTATCAGACCTAGTCTGTTTTCTCCTGTCTCCTGGTCTCCTGATTTTGCAAGATAAGCTAAGTCCTGCTTTCTTATTTTTGTGTATTTGAATTTCCCTTATTTTGTTCCAGCTTTGTTTAAAATGTGATTCCTGATTTTGCTGGAAGCTCTAGGGGGGCTGTTATTCTCCCCCCACACCGTTAGTCGGTGCGGGGGTTCTTGGATATTCAGCGTGGATATTTTGTAGGGTTTTTTGCTGACCGTATAAGTCATCTTCCTATTTTCTGCTATTAGTCAGTGGGCCTCTCTTTGCTAAATATAGTTCATTCTTACGTTTGTCATTTCTTCTTACCTCACCGTTATTATTTGTTGGGGGCTTGTATTATAACTTTGGGGTCTTTTCTCTTGATGCAAGAGAGGTCTTATTTTCTCTGAAAGGGTTAGTTAGTTCTCCGGCTGGCGCGAGACATCTAGAACCAACGTAGGTACGTTCCCCGGCTGCTATTAGTTGTGGGCTAGAATCAGGTATACGGTCAGCCTAGTTACCACTTCCCTATGAGCTGTTTTTTTGTGTTTGCAGACTTAGCTGGTACTCCTGAGATCCTCTGCCATTAGGATCATAACAGTCATTGCCAACAAAGGGTTTTCAACCAAGTACTAGAAATGAACATTTTATTTAAAATTATTTAATCTGTCCAATTACTTTTGGTCCCTTTAAAAACAGGGAGGCACATGTTAAGGAGTTGAAACTCCTAAACCCTTCATCCAATTTTAATGTGGATACCCCCAAATGAAAGCTGAAAGTCTGAACTTCAACTGCATCGGAATTGTTTTGTTTAAAATTCATTGTGGTAATGTCCATAACCAAAATTAGAAAAATGTTGTCTGTGTCCAAATATATATGGACCTAACTGTATGTGTAAACTGGCAAGGAGGGCAGAGGCGAGAACTGGGTGGAACATCATGCGCGGGATTATTATTATTATTATTTGTTTAGAGCACCATTGATTCTATGGTGCTGTACATGAGAAGTGGTTACATATAAAACACATAGAAACTACAGTGAACAAACTAATAGTGACAGACAGGTACAAAGGGGAGAGGACCCTACCCTTCCGGCCTTGTATTCTACAGGATAATAGGGAAGGAGACAGTAGGTTTGGGGGTTGCAGCAGAGCTGGTGTTGGTAAGATTCTGAAGAGATGGGTTTTCAAGTTCTTCTTGAAAGTTCCGAATTTGGGGATAATCAGACGTTGTTGGGTCACAGAATTCTAGAAAATGGGGGATATTCGGGATAAATCTTGTAGGCAATTGGATAAGGAATGTACGATTGTGGAGGAGAAAAGGAGATTTTGGGAGGACCGGAGATTACTGTACATGGTGGGAGATATTGGGATATTAGTTCAGAGATATATGGGGGAGAAAGATTATTTCTGGCTTGAAGTGGATATCTTGTGGAACTGGGAGCCAATGATGGAATATGCAGAGTCGAGAAGCGGAATAGTAGTGAGGATAGAGGTGGATTAGTTGGGAAGAAGTGTGAGGGTGTGTGTCCACGGTAAGTAAACGCTGCTTGTTTGACGCTGCAGCGTCAAACACGCAGCGTCCAGATGTTCCAGCATAGTGGAGGGGATTTTTTGAAATCCCGTGTCCACTATGTGTGGAAACCCGCACGCGGCGGGCCTGCGACTCCGGACATGCTGCGCGTCTTTTCAGATCGCAGCATGTCCGTGCTACCTGCGGCGACGCTGCGTCGCCGCAAGTAATATCACAGGGCCCTATGGCGAGGGGTGCGATGATCCCGGATGTATACAGTTAACACATCCGGCATCATCGCGTCCCAGAAGGGGGCGGGGCTTAGCGCCGAGCGGCTTCGCCGCTCCGGCGATACCGCCGGCCATCCTGACCGTGGACACACGGCCTTAAAGGGAACCTGTTAGCAGGATTGTGATGAGTGTTCTGCTTAGCTATTCATCTGTATGGATTCTGACAGGTCACTGATCCCTCAGTGATCTGCCCCTTATTTTACATAATACATATTATATATACAGTATATATATATATTTTTTTTTTTAAATCACCTTTAGCAGGCAGGCATCAGCGACGGTACCTGCACTACAACATGATTGCATGTGTAATGTGCACTTAATTCTTTTATTTGATGCTACAAATAAATTCATTAAAAAAAATCTGTGGCAAAATGGTGTCGGCTGAGCCAGCGCTGTAGCAACTACCGGCGATCCGATAGATGCTACTGCGCAGGCAGTGGCACAATCTTGGAAGAGGGAATTTTTTTCTCTAGCAAGATGGCGCCACATACGCAGTAGCATCTATCAGATTGCCAATAGCTGTAACTGTGCAGGCACGGCCGGCGCCATTTATTTTTTAATGAATTTATTTATAGCACCAAATAAAATAATTAAATGCACATTATACATGTGATCATGCTGGAGCACAGGCAGCCACCGCAGGCGCCTACCTGCTGAAGGTGATTTTTTTTTAAACATATATATAATATTCATTATGCTAAATAGGGGGCAGGACACCAAGGGATCAGTGACCTTTCAGAAGCCATACAGATGAACAGCTAAGCAGAGCACCCCAAGGCCGCCACAGAGCATGAGGATCTAGTTAACTCAAAACTGAAAATAAATATTAAATAACAACCACAAGACAGATTTCATCAAACACGGTATCATTTTGGTCAGTATAACGGCGCCGGCCTGACAGTGTCCGTAGGTTACTCAGCACAATCTTGCTGACAGATTTACTTTAAAGGCAGACTTTAGAGGTGTGATGATGTGATTGAGTATGATGAGGTCCTTGTTAGAGATGAGAGGACACCTGGATGTTCAGGTGGGTTTTGCCGAACAGTTACAAAATGTTCGGGTTCGGGTACCAGAACAGTACCCAGACCTGAACCCAGACCCCATTCACTTGAATGGGGGGCTTGAACATCTAGTGTTTGCTGTGCTGTAATGTGCAAGGCAGCGCGGCAAACACTGCTTCTGATCGGCGGTGAAATCATCCCCTCCGTTCAGAGAGCTGTGGTTCCCACGCTGTCAAAAGACAGCATACGCGCTCAGCTGTGATCGGAGATATAACATTTACCTCCAGTCACTGGTGTCAGCTGATGGGACAACTGCTCCCATCATCTGACACCTGCTGCCGCTAATAACAACGAGAGCAGGAGCGGCAGATTGGCAGTATTCATCAGACGCTCCTGCGCTGTAAATAAATAATTTTTTTTAAAAACAGCATGGGTTCCCCTGTATTTTTGTTAACCAGCCAAGCAAAACTCACAGCTGGGGTCTGCAACCCTCAGCTGTCAGCTTCAGAAAGGCTAGTTATCAAGAATAGAGGGGTCTCCACGCCTTATTTTTTAATTATTTGAATAAATCATTTTTAAAAAATGGCATGAGGTCCCCTTCATTTTTGACAACCAACCTTGCTAAAGCAGACAGCTGGGGGCTGGTATTCTCAGGCTGGTAAGGGGCCATGGATATTGGCCCCAGCCTAAAAATAGCAGCCCGCAGCTGCCCAGAAAAAGCACATCTATTTGATTATGGCACTTTGCCTGGCTCTTCCCACTTGCCCTGTAGCGGCGTCAAGTGGGGTTAATATTTGTGAGGTTGATGTCACCTTTGTATTGTCAGGTGACATCAAGCCCATGGCTTAGTAATGGAGAGGAGTCTTTAAGACACCTATCCATTACGAATCCTATAGTTATATGGTAAATAAAGACACAGCAAGAATAAAGTCCTTTAATTGAAAGAAAGACACAGGCTCCATTAATAATCTTAATTAAACCATCAAACCATCCTTACGACCTCGCCTAATTCCACCGAAGCCCTCGATCTCCCATAATAAAACTAAAATAAAAAAACAACAATATACCATACCTGTCTGTCGTTCTGCCCCACATCGTAATTCATGTCTGGGGGATAAACAGTTTTCAACCTGGACGGTCACATCTTGGCACCGTGAACCACTGGTGACTGAACTGCTGTGAGTGCAGCCTTAGTGACCAGTGGTGACATCATTGAGATTACGTCCAGTCACTGAGGTTCTGTTCCCAGCTGGGCTGAACTGCAGTGACCTCGGTGAGATCCCCGCTAGCACCGTGGGAAAAACACCCGGTGTTCGGGCAGCTGAACTTGAACAGTAACACTGACTTCCTAGTGATGTCCGTGTTTAGTGTCCGAGCCCGAACAGTAGGTGTTCAATACAGACACCAAAATTTACTGTTCGGGTTCGCCCATCTCTAGTCCTAGACCCCACATGGAGTCAGGGCCATCCGAGTGATTTGGCAGTTCAGAGGAAGAGGTTGTGGTCACATTGGCTCAACTGCACAGCAAAACAGGGAGCAGGATGGAAAATCTATGCTACTGGCCACCACGCCAATGAACTGAGCACATCAAAGCCAGATCTATGGAGCTCCCTGAAAAGATACGGGTGGTTTCCATTCTGTGCCATCAGAGACTGAAGAGAAGCATAAATGTTCCTTACCTTAGCATCACCTGCATGATAAGGCATCTGAATGCAAAGCACCAGCTGGAGTGCAGTACACACCTGATAAACCAGAAAAAATGTGAGCTTCCTCCTGGTCCCTCTTCTGCTGCGGTCTCGGCCTCTTCCTCCCGCTCCAGAGCAACAGAGTCACCTGGCTCCACGCAAAGCGAGTGTCATGATCCGGTCTGGGTTAACTTTGCTCTGCTTCATTCTGGGTTCAGGTTTGCTATTTAGCTCCGTTGCATCCTGCAGGCAGTGTCAGTCATAGCTTCTGCCTACGGCGTGAGTAGCTGACTCTGGTTATATCACGATCTGTTCTGCTGCAATCCCTGACTGTTCCCGTGTCTGTTTATTCCCCTTCCCCCGTTCTGACTCAGTGTTTTCCCATTGTGTTTGGACTCTCTGGTACTTGACTCAGCTTTTGTCTCTGACCTGACTCTGTCTTTTGCTTCTGTCTGCTACTGATCCTCTGCCGTGTCTCTGACTCTGAGTTGATTTTCCCCTTTTTACTTTGTTACTCTCCTGTTTTTTAAGTGGCTTGTTTGACTAACCTTTTGCCACCTGGTGGTGGCCTCACTGCAGCGCTATAGATCAGAGTAATAGTAGTGTCTATAGTGCAAAAGCAGAGTGTATAAAGGCCTAACGCCTAATGCTGTATGGAATACAAACTACTTACATGGAATCCTTAGCCTCGTGTGTACACCCTCAAAGTACCCCGACAGCGCCGTTTCGCTATAGTAGCTTCTTCAAATGCCCCTTTTGAAGAAGCTACTATAGCGAAACGGCGCTGTCGGGGTACTTTGAGGGTGTACACATGAGGCTAAGGATTCCATGTAAGTAGTTTGTATTCCATACAGCATTAGGCGTTAGGCCTTTATACACTCTGCTTTTGCACTATAGACACTACTATTACTCTGTTATACAACCAGGATCCTGACATTTGGTGCAGTTTCTATGAAGGGTTGTTGGATTTGTATATTAGTTGTTTTTGGGTGCGTATATATATTTTATACATGCTTATGTGTAGTTAATCCTTGGTCCTTGTACTACCCTTAAAGTTTTTTGTGATATTCCCTTGGTAATTTTATACTATTTGTTCAATAAATTATTAAATTTTAATGAGACATATATTTTGTATCTGCCTCTATTTTTCCCATTTATTGTATGGGTAATTTGAATGGTTACATTTGGTTGGAGGTTTTTACTTAAAACCCTGGACTTTTGAGATGTATGCCAAATAAACTTGTCTTATTCATAATGGTTGGGAGGTATTCCAGCTGTCTTTTGTTCTGTGCGGCCTAAGTCAGGCTGAGTAGTCAAGTCAGGTTGAGCAGTTGAGGACGGAGATGCGTCTGGGTTCTCACAGCCAAATCGTGAGTTTCATGTTCTCGCACCTCCCCTGTAGCAGTGGGTAGCGGACCGTCAACGTCATAAGGCAGATTCCTCTTCTTCATTATAATCGAGGGTTGCTTTGGGGTCACTTGATACTCCTCCTTCTCTTGCGGGATCTCATGAAGGCATGGGCGTAGCATGCTTCGGTTGACTACTTGAGTAGGGTCCCCTTCTTTTCCTTCAGGCTGAACTTCATAGATGGGTCCATCAGTCCCAATTTGGCGTTTCACTCAGTATTGAGTTTATTCCCATCGATGCTGTAACTTGCCTCAAGGTTGCTTGTCTCAGACCAATAAACGGTCTCCAGCTTTGAGAGCTGTCCCTAGCAGAGGTGTCGTCTCATGGTGCTCAAGTTCCTGGAACCTGGTCTGTATTAGTTGATGCAAAGTCTGCAAGCATGGCGATGTTCACAGACCTAGGTGGACACCCCTGTCCGTGGGTAGTCCTCCTCTGGGTAGAACTCCAGCTCGGTAATCTCTCGTCCTTTTCGGCCAAACACCAGCGTGTATCCAGTTGAACTGTGCACTCGGTTGTTGCACACCCAGACCAACTCAGCTACATACTTGGGCCAACAGACTTTTCTGTCTTCCTCCAATGTTCTCAACATCTGATTTAATGTCCGGTTGAAACATTCACAGGCTCTGTTCCCATGCGGATGGTAAGGTGTCATTCTGGACTTTTCAATTCGGTACAGGCGGCAAAGCTCTTCCATCACTTGACTTTGAAAGCAGGCGCCTTAATCAAAATGAATTATTTTAGGGCAACCTTATACCCGGATTAAATCGCAGCAGATGGCCTGCACCCCTGACTCAGCAGTCTGATCCCGGGTCAGAGTCACCACAGCGAACTTTGTGAAGTGGTTGGTCATCACGAGGCAATGAGATGAGGGGGACCTACGGTCAAGTAGTCGATCATTAACAGTTCTAGAGGTGCGGAGGTCACGATGGACTGTGTAGAGGCCCTCTGTGCAGGAGGTTTGGCTAATTCACAACTTCGTCATTCCTCCACCGCAGTCTTCAATCAGGGATGATAGACCACTGGAATGTCTCCTCCTAGCCAAAGTGAGCCCCTCTTTCATTAGGTTCCATGGCCACTTAATTATCAACTTTTATGGGAGTACAAATTGCCAGGTGACTCCCAACTCTCGTACCAACTGCACTTTCTGGTACAGCAAGCCATCTTCTAATTGGAGCAACTCCCACTGCTGAAGGATCTGCAGCGTTCCCGGGGATAAGGCGTTTCTCTCACTTTGGCTGGGAAGTTGTTTTAAAGCCACCCATTGCCTCAACTGAGCGAGCTCTCTATCTTCTTGCTGGAGCCATAACAATCATCATAGCATTGTCCCAGCATTTGCTCCCCTGACACCTCTCCGATCTGTCCTTGCGTTGCCGTCAATGTCGTGGCAAAGGTCCGAAATCCACGGATCTCTTCTGTCACTTATGAGTCACTCTGGACAAAGCATCGGCATGTGTGTTCTCAGCTCCTCTTTGATATGCGATCTTGTATTGGTACTTTCCTATATTGGTCAACCATCTCTGCTCCAGTGCCTCAAGTTTTTCATTTTCTAAGTGAGCCAGAGGATTGTTATCGGTGCGTACCAAGATTTCGGACCCTGACAAGTACTCAGCAAATATCTCGGTCATTACCCACAGTAGTGCCAATTGTTCCAGCTTGAAAAAACTGTATTTATCTGGATTTCATTCTGAGTCGTGGAGGGATCGGCTCACATAGGCAATCACTCGCTCTTTTCCATCCTGCATCTGTGACAATACAGCTCCTAGTCCATGCAAGCTTCCATCGGTGTGAAGGATGAAAGATTGAGAGAAGTCAGCATAGGCCAGCAGAGGTACTTCTGTCAAGGTCATCTTTAGGGCTCGGAAGGCTTC
Organism: Ranitomeya variabilis; assembly: GCF_051348905.1. Taxonomy (NCBI): domain Eukaryota; kingdom Metazoa; phylum Chordata; class Amphibia; order Anura; family Dendrobatidae; genus Ranitomeya; species Ranitomeya variabilis. Next base: position 310,592,726 of record NC_135234.1, on the reverse strand, counting down.
TTCCTGGCTGCCTCCCCACTGTATGATCTGAATCTTTGCACCGGATGGCACTCCCTTCAATAACTCCAGCAGCGGATAAGCAATACGAGTGAAGTTCTCCACGAACCGTCGATAATATCCGGTAAGTCTCAGAAGGGCCTGAACATCTTTTACAGTCCTCGGGGTGGGCCAGTCCTGCACTGCCGCTATCTTCTCTCACGCAAGTTGCACACCCTCAGCAGATACAACATGCCACATATATTGCTTGCGGAAGAGGTGACACTTTTGGGACTTCACTTTCAGGCCGTGTTTCTGCAGTCGACTCAACACTTGCTCCAGCCGCTGGAGATGCTCCTCAATGGTAGCTGCATAGACAATGATGTCATCCAGATACATGAGGGTGGCTTCGAAGTACAGGTCTCCCAAACATCTTTCCATTATTCATTGAAAGGTCCCAGGGGCATTGGCAAGACTAAAGGGCATCCAATTGAATTCAAACAATCCCATGGGTAGCATGAATGGCGTCTTTGAACGATCATGCTCAGCCATGGGCACCTGTCAATATCCACTGGCTAGATCTAGGGATGAGAAATGCTTTGCTTTCCCCAAGGCAGACAATGGCTCTTCAATTCGGGGCAAGGGATATGAGTCTCTCACCATGCAAGCATTCAGCTGCCTATAATCAACACAGAAATGCAGGGTCCCATCCTCCTTCTGCACCAGCACGATGGGAGCCGCCCACGGACTTTGACTCTCCCGAATGACTCCACTCTGCAGCATATGCGACAACATTTCTTTCACCTCCTGATACATCTGAGGCGGAATCTGGTGGTATCTTTCCTGGATTGGTGCAGCACTTCCTGTGGGTATCTCGTGAGTTATGGCTGCAGTGCATCCAAAGTCATCCTCATGATTGGCAAAGATATCCAGGTAACGCTCTAGCACAGCTTTCCCTTGCTGTACCTGTTGTGGGGTGAGCCCCAACAGTTCAGCTTGCATTTGTTTCAGGATTCGACGCCCCTCTTTCGTGCTTCCAGGCACGCACTCTGGGGCCATTGTCACAGCTAGTCCATGTATCTCCTTGTCTCACCATTACCTGGACAGCCTCTGGTTGCACCGGTTCTTCAGGCATGCCCAGCACCTGTGCCACTTCACTCTTGTGCAAGAGGGTGAGGCTCTCTGTCCCTAAGTTGACACACCACACTACTATGTTGCTGTCATGGACTATGGATAAGGTTCAAGCAATGAGGAGTCCCGGGGTATATGATCCACTCTGGTGGACTCAATCTGGACTTCCACTCCCTCAAGTGGTGTGCAGGCCCGTACAGGCAGTGTGAGCACAGTCTGACCTGGTGGTAGGACAAGTTTAGCAGCGGCGGGGACTACCACCTTCCTTAAGACCTTCCCTGCATTGGACGTTTCTTGGGCCTGAGCAACTCATATCATTTGTTAAACACTTGCCTCTGGGGAGTTCTGGGGCTCCATCGGTCGAGAAAAGCTTCCGATGACTCACTGATCAGAAGAGTTCCAAGTACTTTTAGTACATTCATCCCCAAAATCATGGTGGGGCCATTGCTGAAGTCTCCAGCAGTTAATACAATTCCTTTTTGGCCCACATCTTGGCCACACATGGTAACCTGCATCTAGACCACCTTTGCGGCCTGGATGGGCAACTGGTTTGCCACTGTCAACTTAATTACCGGGCCTCATTCAGGCCGTGTCACCTCCAAAAAATGACGACTGAAGTTTCTGGCATGGTAGTCACTTGGGAGCCGGTGTCAACTAGACAGCGGATGGCCTGACCATTTATTTTGGCCCATATGAGAGGGCTCAGGGAAATCAAACTTATGGGACTTCCTTCTCTCCTTCTTGGCTGCTCAGGCTCCAGGCGGCATCTCCCTGCCATGTAGCCTACTAGTTTAATGGCCAGCGAGTAGGAGGCCTCCCCCTTCAGGCGCATTCTCATGCATAATGTACAGTATCCCTGCATCTAAAGCAAATCGGCCGTCTCTCTGATCGGGATTGACCCAGACGGAGCTCTGGGTTGGTTCTGCATTTGGTGGTGTCCGGAATCACCAGGAGTCTTTTATTAAAGTCAGTTCACTCTTCCCGCATGCCCTGGATTTCACTCCAAATTTCTCTCCCCTAACCTGGTTCAGCTGTGGGTGGAGCAGATATCTCCCCACTCTGGAACTTCCCTGTCGAGGCTGCCATCCCCTGCTTTTGCTCGTGCGCATGCGCTTCCACCCCAACTTACAGAAAACACATACATGGATAGGCTCGCCAGCACTCCCACAGGGCCTGTTTAAGCAGCGCATCCTTCAAGCCTGCTGTGAGTTGGTCCCTCAAAATTACATCAGGTGGGCCCACACCCACATCATCCTGCTTAGCAATCGCGGTATGGATCTCCTGCAGCACGTTCATATATTGGGTCACAGACTCCCCCTCCCTTTGGACACGGCTAAACAAGTGAATCCGCAATTCACCGATATTCGTGAGGTCCACGTGCATCTCTTCTAAGATCTGTAAGACTTTAGTGAACGTGTTCCGCTCATGCGGGTGCCGGAACATAACAGAACATCTGGCTTCCCCCTTCTAGGGCCATCACAGAAATCTCCACCTGCATAGTCATGGGGTGCATCCTTAGCATGCCTTTAACCCACTCGGACCAGTCCCATACCAGTGAATTACTATCTGTAAACTTCGGGAGATTGCTGAGCATGGCTCCCTTGGGACCACCACAGCCGCTTGGACTGCCACCTTTGTGCTTGTGAACTACAACCTGCCGACTACACCAAGTGTAATCAGGTTGCGAGATGCAGTGACAGACAAGAGGCAGAGCAAGGGTTAACAAGATGCAACAATTTAATATATAGGGTATTCACTCCTTGCAGGGAGGTTAATGGTTAAAGGAAGGATAATTGGGGTAGCAACTGTAAATCAATAGCAGTCCAATGAAAGAACTTATCGTATCCTGTATGATCCTCTGCAGCATATGATCTCGCAGGAGGAAAGGTTGTAGAACCTGTGGCGGCTGGGCAATGTCCTCAGATGGGGTCCTTTAAGCGATGGTCCATCTTCTGGCTGCAGCGGTCAGTCTCTGGTACCTTCCGCTGAGGCCCTAGTCCAAAAGCACATGTGGTTGAAATAAACAAGGCCACGGCACTCTCTGAGTCAAATGTAAACGGGTGGGAAGCAAGTGTCAAGTTAGGCCGCAAGAGTCTGTCTGGAATTCGGCCTTCTCTCCTCTGCACATGCGCAGTACTCACAGTCACGGAGTGCACGGCACTTCTGTCTCTGGCAGCTACTGAGCGTATGGCACTTCACTCTGCAGCAGTCCCACTGGAGTCGGCGGGGACCAAACAACGCATCCTGTCGTGGCGCCAGTGCTCAGAGGACGGAGCACGCTGCTTACCCGACTGCTCATGGCTAGGGTTGAGCGAAACGGATCGGTCATTTTCATAAATCGGCGACTTTTAGGCAAAGTCGGGTTTCATGAGACCCGAACCGATCCTAGTGTGGGATCGGCCATGCGGTACACGATCAGAGCGCCAAAGTCGCGTTTCATATGACGCTGTTACCGCCGTTTTTCAGCCAATGAATGAGGACGCAGAGTGTGGGCAGCGTGATGACATAGGTCTCGGTCCCCACCATCTTAGAGAAGGGAATGGCAGTGATTTGCTTGCTGTCTGCGGCATCACAGGGGCTATAAAGGGGCGTGCACGCCGACCGCATCTTACTTCTGCCGATCTGAACATAGGGAGAGGTGTTGCTGCAGTTAGTCAGAAGCAGGGACAGAGTTAGGGAGGAAATATAAACCCCCAAACCGCTTGTGCTGGAGCGATTTTCACTGTCCCACACCACCTTTTTGTGCAGGGACAGTGGAGGTCGTATTTTAGTGCAGCAGCTGCATAGCTGTGTGCATGGTGCTGTGCAAACCAACTGCTTTTTTAAAAGCAAAATTCCTGTTGCTCCTTTCTGCACAGTTACCTATCTTGTTTATTTGTCCACATTTTTGTGTTCAGCAGTCCTTTTTATTGCTGCCATACTTGTCCTGAGCTCATTGTAGGGAGCTTGTTATTGTATTTTTTTTTTTTTTAAATAATAATTCCAGCCACTTTCTGGCACGTTCATAGTGTTGTGTTATACCACTGGGCCAGAGTTGTGGTTCTGTGTCTCCCCCCCAAAAAAAGGGAGATTAAAATTCGCACACAGTGTATATTCTGCTGTACTGCTAGTGTGTCGTATATATCAGGCAGCCACTTTCTGCCACGTTCATAGTTTACTGTTATACCACTGGGCCAGAGTTGTGGTTCTGTGTCTCCCCCCCCAAAAAAAAGGGAGAATAAAATTTGCACACAGTGTATATTCTGCTGTACTGCTAGTGTGTCGTATATATCAGGCAGCCACTTTCTGCCACGTTCATAGTTTACTGTTATACCACTGGGCCAGAGTTGTGGTTCTGTGTCTCCCCCCCCCCCCAAAAAAAAAAGGGAGATTAAAATTCGCACACAGTGTATATTCTGCTGTACTGCTAGTGTGTCGTATATATCAGGCAGCCACTTTCTGCCACGTTCATAGTTTACTGTTATACCACTGGGCCAGAGTTGTGGTTCTGTGTCTCCCCCCCAAAAAAAGGGAGATTAAAATTCGCACACAGTGTATATTCTGCTGTACTGCTAGTGTGTCGTATATATCAGGCAGCCACTTTCTGCCACGTTCATAGTTTACTGTTATACCACTGGGCCAGAGTTGTGGTTCTGTGTCTCCCCCCCAAAAAAAAGGGAGATTAAAATTCGCACACAGTGTATATTCTGCTGTACTGCTAGTGTGTCGTATATATCAGGCAGCCACTTTCTGCCACGTTCATAGTTTACTGTTATACCACTGGGCCAGAGTTGTGGTTCTGTGTCTCCCCCCCCCAAAAAAGGGAGATTAAAATTCGCACACAGTGTATATTCTGCTGTACTGCTAGTGTGTCGTATATATCAGGCAGCCACTTTCTGCCGCGTTCATAGTTTACTGTTATACCACTGGGCCAGAGTTGTGGTTCTGTGTCTCCCCCCCAAAAAAAAGGGAGAATAAAATTTGCACACAGTGTATATTCTGCTGTACTGCTAGTGTGTCGTATATATCAGGCAGCCACTTTCTGCCACGTTCATAGTTTACTGTTATACCACTGGGCCAGAGTTGTGGTTCTGTGTCTCCTCCCCCCCAAAAAAGGGAGATTAAAATTCGCACACAGTGTATATTCTGCTGTACTGCTAGTGTGTCGTATATATCAGGCAGCCACTTTCTGCCATGTTCATAGTTTACTGTTATACCACTGGGCCAGAGTTGTGGTTCTGTGTCTCCTCCCCCCAAAAAAAGGGAGATTAAAATTCGCACACAGTGTATATTCTGCTGTACTGCTAGTGTGTCGTATATATCAGGCAGCCACTTTCTGCCACGTTCATAGTTTACTGTTATACCACTGGGCTATAAAGGGAAAATGCAAAACATCATGCCACATGAGAACCTTGAGCAAATATTGGCTACCAAACAAGCAACTCTTGTAGACCGTTTGGTTCAGGCATTCCCAGCACACAGAGGCGGTGATGGTCCTCACACTTGCCGTAGGGGGCAACATAACAGAGGTGCTAGAGGTGCCGAAATCCGAAGTGGCGTTGGACAGACGGGTTTTCTGACAAGGTTGTGGAGTGATTTTTCAATGACCGCTGACACAACAGGGACTGCTGCATCTATTCAAAGTGACCGGAGACAGCATTTGTCCAGTATGGTTACAAACTATTTTTCATCCCTTATCGATGTTCTCCCTCACAGGTCATTCCCCTTTGATTACTGGGCATCTAAACTAGACACCTGGCCCGAATTGGCAGAATATGCATTACAGGAGCTCGCTTGCCCTGCTGCCAGTGTGCTTTCAGAAAGAGTCTTCAGTGATGCTGGTTCAATACTGACCGAAAAAAGGACACGTCTGGCTACCCAAAATGTAGATGATCTAACCTTCATTAAAGTGAACCAATCATGGATTGCCAATTCTTTTGCCCCACCTTCCCCTGCTGACACGTAGCTTGGGTGATAAATGACTCGCTTTTGCCCTCCTCTTACTGACTTTGCCAATTCCTCCATTTGCAGCTGCTGAATGTCCACCATAGGCCATTTTTATACCTCCCTAAATGGGCTGACTCCCCCCACAGGACCGTGGTCACCACTTGGCGCAAGCACCCGTGCAAGTGCCGTTTGCCTAGACAGGTGGTTGCGCCCACTCTACCTCTACTAAACAAAGCTGAGTTTGAATCTACAGGCTTTCGGCCTCTATCAACAATATGAAACTGCATTTGGCCTGGTTCTTGGTTTGGGCCTAGTTACGTCTGCTGCTGCCTCTTGGTTTTTTCAAAGAAACAAAGCTGAGTTTGAATCTACAGGCTTTCGGCCTCTATCAACAATATGAAACTGCACTTGGCCTTGTTCTTGGTTTGGGCCTAGTTATGTCTGCTGCTGCCTCTTGGTTAACCTCAAAGAAACAAAGCTGAGTTTGAATCTACAGGCTTTCGGCCTCTATCAACAATATGAAACTGCATTTGGCCTGGTTCTTGGTTTGGGCCTAGTGACGTCTGCTGCTGCCTCTTGGTTTCCTCAAAGAAACAAAGCTGAGTTTCAATCTACAGGCTTTCGGCCTGTATTTAGAATTTGAAACTGTATTTGGCCTACTAGTTTGGTTGGGCCCTACTAACTGTGTCTGCTGCTGCTTGTTGTTGTCCTCCACTGAACAAAGCAATGCTGCCTGTTTACTCCTGTTACCAATTTTTTTCTGCTTTTAGCCTCCTTTTTTATTTTGGGTCTATATCTGTGTTTCCTCCTCATCCTGCCTATTACCCAGCCACTGCTTGATGGGTCTGCTGGTACATTGACCCAGACCACTACATTCCCCTTGCACTCTACACAGCCAGAATCTGACCCTGCTGAAAGTCAGGTCCCCCTTCCCGCATACTATACCACCTTACACGGGGACAAAGAGGAAGGTGCATATGAAAGTGCAGGTTCCTTCATCAGGTGGGGGGGGCATACTCATTGGCGACGTCACTGTCACAGGGCCCGTCATAGTACGCAAAAGTGTCACTGCCGGTGGGAGGCGCCCCCGCCGTCAAACACAACGCCGTACTTTGAGGGGCCCTGTGCCAGTGCCAATGTGAACGAGTGGGCCCCCCTGCTTGCTCTGGATCACAGCACTTGCAAAGTTGAAATACTTACCTCTCCCTGCTCCACCGCCGTGACGTATTCCACATTTCCTGGGCCCAAGAAAAAATTGAGCCAGCTCTCCCCCCCACAACTTTAACCAAATGACCCCCAATTTTCAATACCTAACTATTATTATAAGGTTAATTAAGATTGACAAGCTTAAGTAACAATTGATGTTTTTTACATTAAAATGGGCTCTGTAGGTGTTTTCCTGTCCTCCACTCACTGCCGACTTTTATTCCCCATTGACTTGCATTGGGTTTCGTGTTTCAGTCGGCCCCCGACTTTTCGCAATGATCGGCCGATTTCACCCAACCCGACTTTGACAAAGTCGGGTTTCGCGAAACCCGACTCGATCCTGAAAAAGTAAAAGTCGCTCAACCCTACTCATGGCTGCTGATTCGCGCCAAACTTCCTATGGCTGCGCACACTTTGCTTTTTAAGCTGCCCCTCCTAAATGGGTCATGAGGTCAGTCCTGCTCCTAATTTCTTCCCCCAGGCGACAAGGGAGGCAGTCTCAAAATTTCCAGACCTGGCTCGGTAAAGGTATCCATGGTCCTGTCTTCCTCCTTACACTAACATCAATAGAATGTTAGAACTAGTGATGAAGATGAAGGAGCAACACTTCCATATGCCTGAAAGCTTGTTGATTGGCTGCACTACAGCCTTTCAACAAACTGTATTCCGCATCCGAACTCGAACAGTAAACAGGACTTCTGATAAAAAGTCTATGGGGTTTGGTACCGGACACTAGGTTTCCGGTGCGAACCCTGACCTTTACAGTTTGGGTTCGCTCATCCCTAAATATAACTTAAATGTGTTACTGAGTATGCCTACATGATCAGTATAAAACTAGTTTATTGTGCCATTTTCATCATTGTAAGGAAGAATTTCAGCTACTTCTCATTCAGAATACAATAGGGCTGTTGGCTCAAAGACTAAGTGTGCATGTCTATTGGGTGATCAAGAGGTGTTTGGTCACTTTAACGCTAGGGACACACAACTATTTTTCTCTCATCCCAAAAAAATTAATTCTGATTATACTAATTACAGTCTGATCAAATTCTGAGCAAAGTATGATGAGAGTGTGTTCCGATTTTCTTATATGTGGAGAAGAAGAAAAAATACCTGCGTCTTCTTCATTCTATTAGTTAGTGAAAATCGAATTGCAGTTGGACATCATACAAGTCCTGACACAAATAAGACAAGATACCATCTAATATATAATTGCCTAGAATACTACTTACTGCAATTTGTGCCAACTTCCGGAGCTATTGTCCGGAGCTATTGTCCGGAGCTATTGTCCGGAGCTATTGTCCGGAGCTAATGTCCGGAGATAAGTGACGTCACCAGTGTCCAACACCCAGGCAGAGCACAGTGGCCCCAGGCAGAGCACAGGGGCCCCAGGCAGAACATGGGGCCCCAGGCAGAACACAGGGGCCCCAGGCAGAGCACAGGGGCCCCAGGCAGCATATGGGGCCCCAGGCAGAGCACATGGGCCCCAGGCAGCATATGGGGCCCCAGGCAGAGCACAGTGGCCCCAGGCAGCATATGGGGCCCCAGGCAGAGCACAGTGGCCCCAGGCAGAGCACAGGGGCCCCAGGCAGCATATGGGGCCCCAGGCAGAGCACAGTGGCCCCAGGCAGAGCACAGGGGCCCCAGGCAGCATATGGGGCCCCAGGCAGAGCACAGTGGTCCCAGGCAGAGCACAGGGGACCCAGGCAGCTTATGGGGCCCCAGGCAGAGCACAGTAGCCCCAGGCAGAACATGGGGCCCCAGGCAGAGCACAGTGGCCCCAGGCAGAGCACAGGGGCCCCAGGCAGAACATGGGGCCCCAGGCAGAGCACAGGGGCCCCAGGCAGAGCACAGGGGCCCCAGGCAGCATATGGGGCCCCAGGCAGAGCACAGGGGCCCCAGGCAGCATATGGGGCCCCAGGCAGAGCACAGTGGCCCCAGGCAGAGCACACACCAAATCGGAGGCCGAGGGGCCCCGCCAACCAAATCGGAGGCCGAGGGGCCTCGCCAACCAAATCGGAGGCCGAGGAGCCCCGCCCACTAAATCGAAGGCCGAGCGGCCCCGCCCACCAAAGCGGAGGCCGAGGGGCCCGGCCCCGCCCACCAAAGCGGAGGCCGAGGGGCCCCGCCCACCAAATCGGAGGCCGAGGGTCCCCGCCCACCAAATCGGAAGCCGAGGGTCCCCGCCCACCAAATCGGAGGCCGAGGGTCCCCGCCCACCAAATCGGAGGCCGAGGGTCCCCGCCCACCAAATTGGAGGCCGAGGGTCCCCGCCCACCAAATCGGAGGCCGAGGGGCCCCGCCTACCAAATCGGAGGCCGAGGGTCCCAGCCCACCAAATCGGAGGCCGAGGGTCCCCGCCCACCAAATCGGAGGCCGAGGGGCCCCGCCCACCAAAACGGAGGCCGGGGGTCCCCGCCCTCCAAATCGGAGGCCGAGGGGCCCCGCCCACCACATCGGAGGCCGAGGGGCCCCGCCCACCAAATCGGAGGCCGAGGGGCCCCGCCCACAAAATCGGAGGCCGAGGGTCCCCGCCCACCAAATCGGAGGCCGAGAGTCCCCGCCCACCAAATCGGAGGATAAGGGGCCCCGCCAACCAAATCGGAGGCCGAGGGGCCCCGCCAACCAAATCGGAGGCCGAGGAGCCCCGCCCAACAAATCGAAGGCCGAGCGGCCCCGCCCACCAAAGCGGAGGCCGAGGGGCCCCGCACACCAAATCGGAGGCAGAGGGACCCCGCCCACCAAAGCGGAGGCCGAGGGGCCCCGCCCACCAAAGCGGAGGCCGAGGGGCCCCGCCAACCAAAGCGGAGGCCGAGGGGCTTCGCCAACCAAATCGGAGGCCGAGGAGCCCCGCCCACCAAATCGAAGGCCGAGCGGCCCCGCCCACCAAAGCGGAGGCCGAGGGACCCCGCCCACCAAAGCAGAGGCCGAGGGGCCCCGCCCACCACATCGGAGGCCGATGGGCCCCGCCCACCAAATCGGAGGCCGAGGGTCCCGGCCCACCAAATCGGAGGCCGAGGGTCCCCGCCCACCAAATCGGAGGCCGAGGGTCCCCGCCCACCAAATTGGAGGCCGAGGGTCCCCGCCCACCAAATCGGAGGCCGAGGGTCCCCGCCCACCAAATCGGAGGCCGAGGGGCCCCACCAACCAAATCGGAGGCCGAGGGTCCCCGCCCACCAAATCGGAGGCCGAGGGTCCCCGCCCACCAAATCGGAGGCCGAGGGGCCCCGCCAACCAAATCGGAGGCCGAGGGTCCCCGCCCACCAAATAGGAGGCCGAGGGTCCCCGCCCACCAAATCGGAGGCCGAGAGTCCCCGCCCCCCAAATCGGAGGATAAGGGGCCCCGCCAACCAAATCGGAGGCCGAGGGGCCCCGCCAACCAAATCGGAGGCCGAGGAGCCCCGCCCAACAAATCGAAGGCCGAGCGGCCCCGCCCACCAAAGCGGAGGCCGAGGGGCCCGGCCCCGCCCACCAAAGCAGAGACCGAGGGGCCCCGCCCACCAAAGCGGAGGCCGAGGGTCCCCGCCCACCAAATCGGAGGCCGAGGGTCCCCGCCCACCAAATCGGAGGCCGAGGGTCCCCGCCCACCAAATTGGAGGCCGAGGGTCCCCGCCCACCAAATCGGAGGCCGAGGGGCCCCGCCTACCAAATCGGAGGCCGAGGGTCCCCGCCCACCAAATCGGAGGCCGAGGGTCCCCGCCCACCAAATCGGAGGCCGAGGAGCCCCGCCCACCAAATCGAAGGCCGAGCGGCCCCGCCCACCAAAGCGGAGGCAGAGGGACCCCGCCCACCAAATCAGAGGCCGTGGGGCCCCGCCAACCAAAGCGGAGGCCGAGGGTCCCCGCCCACCAAATCGGAGGCAGAGGGACCCCGCCCACCAAATCGGAGGCCGAGGGGCCCCGCCCACCAAAGCGGAGGCCGAGGGTCCCCGCCCACCAAATCAGAGGTCGAGGGTCCCCGCCCACCAAATCGGAGGCCGAGGGTCCCCGCCCACCAAATCGGAGGCCGGTCCCCGCCCACCAAATCGGAGGCCGAGGGTCCCCGCCAACCAAATCGGAGGCTGAGGAGCCCCGGTCAACAAATCGAAGGCCGAGCGGCCCCGCCCACCAAAGCGGAGGCCGAGGGGTCCCGACCACCACATCGGAGGCCGAGGGGCCCTGCCCACCAAATCGGAGGCCGAGGGGCCCCGCCCACCAAATCGGAGGCCGAGGGTCCCCGCCCACCAAATCGGAGGCCGAGGGTCCCCGCCCACCAAATCGGAGGCCGAGGGTCCCCGCCCACCAAATTGGAGGCCGAGGGGCCCCGCCCACCAAATCGGAGGCTGAGGGTCCCCGCCCACCAAATCGGAGGCCGAGGGTCCCCGCCCACCAAATCGGAGGCCGAGGGGCCCCGCCCACCAAATCGGAGGCCGGGGGTCCCCGCCCACCAAATCGGAGGCCGAGGGGCCCCGCCCACCACATCGGAGGCCGATGGGCCCCGCCCACCAAATCGGAGGCCGAGGGTCCCCGCCCACCAAATCGGAGGCCGAGGGTCCCCGCCCACCAAATCGGAGGCCGAGGGTCCCCGCCCACAAAATCGGAGGCCGAGGGTCCACACCAACCAAATCGGAGGCCGAGGGGCCCCGCCCACCAAATCGAAGGCCGAGGGGCCCCGCCCACCAAAGCGGAGGCCGAGGTTCCCCGCACACCAAATCGGAGGCAGAGGGACCCCGCCCACCAAATCGGAGGCCGAGGGGCCCCACCCACCAAAGCGGAGGCCGAGGGTCTCCGACCACCAAATCGGAGGCCGAGGGTCCCCGCCCACCAAATCGGAGGCCGAGGGTCCCCGCCCACCAAATCGGAGGCCGAGGGTCCCCGCCCACCAAATCGGAGGCCGAGGGGCCCCGCCAACCAAATCGGAGGCCGAGGGGCCCCGCCAACCATATCGGAGGCCGAGGAGCCCCGCCCACCAAATCGGAGGCCGAGCGGCCCTGCCCACCAAAGCGGAGGCCGAGGGGCCCGGCCCCGCCCACCAAAGCGGAGGCCGAGGGGCCCCGCCCACCACATCGGAGGCCGAGGGGCCCAGCCCACCAAATCGGAGCCTGAGGGTCCCCACCCACCAAATCGGAGGCCGATGGGCCCCGCCCACCAAATCGGAGGCCGAGGGTCCCCACCCACCAAATCGGAGGCCGAGTGTCCCCGCCCACCAAATCGGAGGCCGAGGGTCCCCGCCCACAAAATCGGAGGCCGAGGGTCCACACCAACCAAATCGGAGGCCGAGGGGCCCCGCCCACCAAATCGAAGGCCGAGGGGCCCCGCCCACCAAAGCGGAGGCCGAGGTTCCCCGCACACCAAATCGGAGGCAGAGGGACCCCGCCCACCAAATCGGAGGCCGAGGGGCCCCGCCCACCAAAGCGGAGGCCGAGGGTCCCCGACCACCAAATCGGAGGCCGAGGGTCCCCGCCCACCAAATCGGAGGCCGAGGGTCCCCGCCCACCAAATCGGAGGCCGAGGGTCCCCGCCCACCAAATCGGAGGCCGAGGGGCCCCGCCAACCAAATCGGAGGCCGAGGGGCCCCGCCAACCATATCGGAGGCCGAGGAGCCCCGCCCACCAAATCGAAGGCCGAGCGGCCCCGCCCACCAAAGCGGAGGCCGAGGGGCCCGGCCCCGCCCACCACATCGGAGGCCGAGGGGCCCCGCCCACCAAATCGGAGCCTGAGGGGCCCCACCCACCAAATCGGAGGCCGAGGGTCCCCGCCCACCAAATCGGAGGCCGAGGGTCCCCGCCCACAAAATCGGAGGCCGAGGGTCCACACCAACCAAATCGGAGGCCGAGGGGCCCCGCCCACCAAATCGAAGGCCGAGGGGCCCCGCCCACCAAAGCGGAGGCCGAGGTTCCCCGCACACCAAATCGGAGGCAGAGGGACCCCGCCCACCAAATCGGAGGCCGAGGGGCCCCACCCACCAAAGCGGAGGCCGAGGGTCTCCGACCACCAAATCGGAGGCCGAGGGTCCCCGCCCACCAAATCGGAGGCCGAGGGTCCCCGCCCACCAAATCGGAGGCCGAGGGTCCCCGCCCACCAAATCGGAGGCCGAGGGGCCCCGCCAACCAAATCGGAGGCCGAGGGGCCCCGCCAACCATATCGGAGGCCGAGGAGCCCCGCCCACCAAATCGGAGGCCGAGCGGCCCTGCCCACCAAAGCGGAGGCCGAGGGGCCCGGCCCCGCCCACCAAAGCGGAGGCCGAGGGGCCCCGCCCACCACATCGGAGGCCGAGGGGCCCCGCCCACCAAATCGGAGCCTGAGGGTCCCCACCCACCAAATCGGAGGCCGATGGGCCCCGCCCACCAAATCGGAGGCCGAGGGTCCCCACCCACCAAATCGGAGGCCGAGTGTCCCCGCCCACCAAATCGGAGGCCGAGGGTCCCCGCCCACAAAATCGGAGGCCGAGGGTCCACACCAACCAAATCGGAGGCCGAGGGGCCCCGCCCACCAAATCGAAGGCCGAGGGGCCCCGCCCACCAAAGCGGAGGCCGAGGTTCCCCGCACACCAAATCGGAGGCAGAGGGACCCCGCCCACCAAATCGGAGGCCGAGGGGCCCCGCCCACCAAAGCGGAGGCCGAGGGTCCCCGACCACCAAATCGGAGGCCGAGGGTCCCCGCCCACCAAATCGGAGGCCGAGGGTCCCCGCCCACCAAATCGGAGGCCGAGGGTCCCCGCCCACCAAATCGGAGGCCGAGGGGCCCCGCCAACCAAATCGGAGGCCGAGGGGCCCCGCCAACCATATCGGAGGCCGAGGAGCCCCGCCCACCAAATCGAAGGCCGAGCGGCCCCGCCCACCAAAGCGGAGGCCGATGGGCCCGGCCCCGCCCACCACATCGGAGGCCGAGGGGCCCCGCCCACCAAATCGGAGCCTGAGGGGCCCCACCCACCAAATCGGAGGCCGAGGGTCCCCGCCCACCAAATCGGAGACCGAGGGGCCCCGCCAACCATATCGGAGGCCGAGGAGCCCCGCCCACCAAATCGAAGGCCGAGCGGCCCCGCCCACCAAACCGGAGGCCGAGGGGCCCGGCCCCACCCACCAAAGCGGAGGCCGAGGGGCCCCGCCCACCACATCGGAGGCCGAGGGGCCCCGCCCACCAAATCGGAGCCTGAGGGTCCCCACCCACCAAATCGGAGGCCGAGGGTCCCCGCCCACCAAATTGGAGGCCGAGGGGCCCCACCAACCAAATCGAAGGCCGAGGGGCCCCGCCCACCAAATCGGAGGCCGAGGGTCCCCGCCCACCAAATCGGAGGCCGAGGGGCCCCGCCAACCAAATCGGAGGCCGAGGGTCCCCGCCCACCAAATCGGAGGCCGAGGGTCCCCGCCCACCAAATTGGAGGCCGAGAGTCCCCGCCCACCAAATCGGAGGATAAGGGGCCCCGCCAACCAAATCGGAGGCTGAGGGGCCCCGCCAACCAAATCGGAGGCCGAGGAGCCCCGCCCAACAAATCGAAGGCCAAGCGGCCCCGCCCACCAAAGCGGAGGCCGAGGGGCCCGGCCCCGCCCACCAAAGCGGAGGCCGAGGGGCCCCACCCACCGAAGCGAAGGCCGAGGGTCCCCGCCCACCAAATCGGAGGCCGAGGGTCCCCGCCCACCAAATCGGAGGCCGAGGGTCCCCGCCCACCAAATTGGAGGCCGAGGGTCCCCGCCCACCAAATCGGAGGCCGAGGGGCCCCGCCTACCAAATCGGAGGCCGAGGGTCCCCGCCCACCAAATCGGAGGTCGAGGGTCCCCGCCCACCAAATCGGAGGTCGAGGGGCCCCGCCCACCAAATCGGAGGCCGAGGGGCCCCGCCCACCAAATCGGAGACCGAGGGGCCCCGCCAACCAAATCGGAGGCCGAGGGGCCCCGCCCACCAAATCGGAGGCCGAGGGTCCCCGCCCACCAAATCGGAGGCCGAGGGTCCCCGCCAACCAAATCGGAGGCCGAGGAGCCCCGGCCAACAAATCGAAGGCCGAGCGGCCCCGCCCACCAAAGCGGAGGCCGAGGGGCCTGGCCCCGCCCACCAAAGCGGAGGCCGAGGGGCCCCGACCACCACATCGGAGGCCGAGGGGCCCCGCCCACCAAATCGGAGGCCGAGGGGCCCCGCCCACCAAATCGGAGGCCGAGGGTCCCCTCCCACCAAATCGGAGGCCGAGGGTCCCCGCCCACCAAATTGGAGGCCGAGGGGCCCCGCCCACCAAATCGGAGGCTTGGGGTCCCCGCCCACCAAATCGGAGGCCGAGGGGCCCCGCCCACCACATCGGAGGCCGATGGGCCCCGCCCACCAAATCGGAGGCCGAGGGTCCCCACCCACCAAATCGGAGGCCGATGGGCCCCGCCCACCAAATCGGAGGCCGAGGGTCCCCGCCCACCAAATCGGAGGCCGAGGGTCCCCGCCCACCAAATCGGAGGCCGAGGGTCCCCGCCCACAAAATCGGAGGCCGAGGGTCCACTCCAACCAAATCGGAGGCCGAGGGGCCCCGCCCACCAAATCGAAGGCCGAGGGTCCCCGCCCACAAAATCGGAGGCCGAGGGTCCACACCAACCAAATCGGAGGTAGAGGGACCCCGCCCACCAAATCGAAGGCCGAGAGTCCCCGCCCACCAAATCGGAGGCCGAGGGGCCCCGCCAACCATATCGGAGGCCGAGGAGCCCCGCCCACCAAATCGAAGGCCGAGCGGCCCCGCCCACCAAAGCGGAGGCCGAGGGGCCCGGCCCTGCCCACCAAAGCAGAGGCCGAGGGGCCCCGCCCACCACATCGGAGGCCGAGGGGCCCCGCCCACCAAATCGGAGGCCGAGGGTCCCCACCCACCAAATCGGAGGCCGAGGGTCCCCGCCCACCAAATCGGAGGCTGAGGAGCCCCGGCCAACAAATCGAAGGCCGAGCGGCCCCACCCACCAAAGCGGAGGCCGAGGGGCCTGGCCCCGCCCACCAAAGCAGAGGCCGAGGGGCCCCGACCACCACATCGGAGGCCGAGGGGCCCCGCCCACCAAATCGGAGGCCGAGGGGCCCCGCCCACCAAATCGGAGGCCGAGGGTCCCCTCCCACCAAATCGGAGGCCGAGGGTCCCCGCCCACCAAATTGGAGGCCGAGGGGCCCCGCCTACCAAATCGGAGGCTGAGGGTCCCCGCTTACCAAATCGGAGGCCGAGGGTCCCCGCCCACCAAATCGGAGGCTTGGGGTCCCCGCCCACCAAATCTGAGGCCGAGGGGCCCCGCCCACCACATCGGAGGCCGATGGGCCCCGCCCACCAAATCGGAGGCCGAGGGTCCCCACCCACCAAATCGGAGGCCGAGGGTCCCCGCCCACAAAATCGGAGGCCGAGGGTCCCCGCCCACAAAATCGGAGGCCGAGGGTCCACACCAACCAAATCGGAGGCCGAGGGGCCCCGCCCACCAAATCGAAGGCCGAGGGGCCCCGCCCACCAAAGCGGAGGCCGAGGTTCCCCGCACACCAAATCGGAGGCAGAGGGACCCCGCCCACCAAATCGGAGGCCGAGGGGCCCCACCCACCAAAGCGGAGGCCGAGGGTCCCCGACCACCAAATCGGAGGCCGAGGGTCCCCGCCCACCAAATCGGAGGCCGAGGGTCCCCGCCCACCAAATCGGAGGCCGAGGGTCCCCGCCCACCAAATCGGAGGCCGAGGGGCCCCGCCAACCAAATCGGAGGCCGAGGGGCCCCGCCAACCATATCGGAGGCCGAGGAGCCCCGCCCACCAAATCGGAGGCCGAGCGGCCCTGCCCACCAAAGCGGAGGCCGAGGGGCCCGGCCCCGCCCACCAAAGCGGAGGCCGAGGGGCCCCGCCCACCACATCGGAGGCCGAGGGGCCCCGCCCACCAAATCGGAGCCTGAGGGTCCCCACCCACCAAATCGGAGGCCGATGGGCCCCGCCCACCAAATCGGAGGCCGAGGGTCCCCACCCACCAAATCGGAGGCCGAGTGTCCCCGCCCACCAAATCGGAGGCCGAGGGTCCCCGCCCACAAAATCGGAGGCCGAGGGTCCACACCAACCAAATCGGAGGCCGAGGGGCCCCGCCCACCAAATCGAAGGCCGAGGGGCCCCGCCCACAAAATCGGAGGCCGAGGGTCCACACCAACCAAATCGGAGGTAGAGGGACCCCGCCCACCAAATCGAAGGCCGAGAGTCCCCGCCCACCAAATCGGAGGCCGAGGGGCCCCGCCAACCATATCGGAGGCCGAGGAGCCCCGCCCACCAAATCGAAGGCCGAGCGGCCCCGCCCACCAAAGCGGAGGCCGAGGGGCCCGGCCCTGCCCACCAAAGCGGAGGCCGAGGGGCCCCGCCCACCACATCGGAGGCCGAGGGGCCCCGCCCACCAAATCGGAGGCCGAGGGTCCCCACCCACCAAATCGGAGGCCGAGGGTCCCCGCCCACCAAATCGGAGGCTGAGGAGCCCCGGCCAACAAATCGAAGGCCGAGCGGCCCCACCCACCAAAGCGGAGGCCGAGGGGCCTGGCCCCGCCCACCAAAGCAGAGGCCGAGGGGCCCCGACCACCACATCGGAGGCCGAGGGGCCCCGCCCACCAAATCGGAGGCCGAGGGGCCCCGCCCACCAAATCGGAGGCCGAGGGTCCCCTCCCACCAAATCGGAGGCCGAGGGTCCCCGCCCACCAAATTGGAGGCCGAGGGGCCCCGCCTACCAAATCGGAGGCTGAGGGTCCCCGCTTACCAAATCGGAGGCCGAGGGTCCCCGCCCACCAAATCGGAGGCTTGGGGTCCCCGCCCACCAAATCGGAGGCCGAGGGGCCCCGCCCACCACATCGGAGGCCGATGGGCCCCGCCCACCAAATCGGAGGCCGAGGGTCCCCACCCACCAAATCGGAGGCCGAGGGTCCCCGCCCACCAAATCGGAGGCCGAGGGTCCCCGCCCACAAAATCGGAGGCCGAGGGTCCACACCAACCAAATCGGAGGCCGAGGGGCCCCGCCCACCAAATCGAAGGCCGAGGGGCCCCGCCCACCAAAGCGGAGGCCGAGGTTCCCCGCACACCAAATCAGAGGCAGAGGGACCCCGCCCACCAAATCGGAGGCCGAGGGGCCCCACCCACCAAAGCGGAGGCCGAGGGTCCCCGACCACCAAATCGGAGGCCGAGGGTCCCCGACCACCAAATCGGAGGCCGAGGGTCCCCGCCCACCAAATCGGAGGCCGAGGGTCCCCGCCCACCAAATCGGAGGCCGAGGGGCCCCGCTAACCAAATCGGAGGCCGAGGGGCCCCGCCAACCATATCGGAGGCCGAGGAGCCCCGCCCACCAAATCGGAGGCCGAGCGGCCCTGCCCACCAAAGCGGAGGCCGAGGGGCCCGGCCCCGCCCACCAAAGCGGAGGCCGAGGGGCCCCGCCCACCACATCGGAGGCCGAGGGGCCCCGCCCACCAAATCGGAGCCTGAGGGTCCCCACCCACCAAATCGGAGGCCGATGGGCCCCGCCCACCAAATCGGAGGCCGAGGGTCCCCACCCACCAAATCGGAGGCCGAGTGTCCCCGCCCACCAAATCGGAGGCCGAGGGTCCCCGCCCACAAAATCGGAGGCCGAGGGTCCACACCAACCAAATCGGAGGCCGAGGGGCCCCGCCCACCAAATCGAAGGCCGAGGGGCCCCGCCCACCAAAGCGGAGGCCGAGGTTCCCCGCACACCAAATCGGAGGCAGAGGGACCCCGCCCACCAAATCGGAGGCCGAGGGGCCCCGCCCACCAAAGCGGAGGCCGAGGGTCCCCGACCACCAAATCGGAGGCCGAGGGTCCCCGCCCACCAAATCGGAGGCCGAGGGTCCCCGCCCACCAAATCGGAGGCCGAGGGTCCCCGCCCACCAAATCGGAGGCCGAGGGGCCCCGCCAACCAAATCGGAGGCCGAGGGGCCCCGCCAACCATATCGGAGGCCGAGGAGCCCCGCCCACCAAATCGAAGGCCGAGCGGCCCCGCCCACCAAAGCGGAGGCCGAGGGGCCCGGCCCCGCCCACCACATCGGAGGCCGAGGGGCCCCGCCCACCAAATCGGAGCCTGAGGGGCCCCACCCACCAAATCGGAGGCCGAGGGTCCCCGCCCACCAAATCGGAGGCCGAGGGGCCCCGCCAACCATATCGGAGGCCGAGGAGCCCCGCCCACCAAATCGAAGGCCGAGCGGCCCCGCCCACCAAACCGGAGGCCGAGGGGCCCGGCCCCACCCACCAAAGCGGAGGCCGAGGGGCCCCGCCCACCACATCGGAGGCCGAGGGGCCCCGCCCACCAAATCGGAGCCTGAGGGTCCCCACCCACCAAATCGGAGGCCGAGGGTCCCCGCCCACCAAATTGGAGGCCGAGGGGCCCCACCAACCAAATCGAAGGCCGAGGGGCCCCGCCCACCAAATCGGAGGCCGAGGGTCCCCGCCCACCAAATCGGAGGCCGAGGGGCCCCGCCAACCAAATCGGAGGCCGAGAGTCCCCGCCCACCAAATCGGAGGATAAGGGGCCCCGCCAACCAAATCGGAGGCCGAGGGGCCCCGCCAACCAAATCGGAGGCCGAGGAGCCCCGCCCAACAAATCGAAGGCCAAGCGGCCCCGCCCACCAAAGCGGAGGCCGAGGGGCCCGGCCCCGCCCACCAAAGCGGAGGCCGAGGGGCCCCACCCACCGAAGCGGAGGCCGAGGGTCCCCGCCCACCAAATCGGAGGCCGAGGGTCCCCGCCCACCAAATTGGAGGCCGAGGGTCCCCGCCCACCAAATTGGAGGCCGAGGGTCCCCGCCCACCAAATCGGAGGCCGAGGGGCCCCGCCTACCAAATCGGAGGCCGAGGGTCCCCGCCCACCAAATCGGAGGTCGAGGGTCCCCGCCCACCAAATCGGAGGTCGAGGGGCCCCGCCCACCAAATCGGAGGCCGAGGGGCCCCGCCCACCAAATCGGAGACCGAGGGGCCCCGCCAACCAAATCGGAGGCCGAGGGGCCCCGCCCACCAAATCGGAGGCCGAGGGTCCCCGCCCACCAAATCGGAGGCCGAGGGTCCCCGCCAACCAAATCGGAGGCCGAGGAGCCCCGGCCAACAAATCGAAGGCCGAGCGGCCCCGCCCACCAAAGCGGAGGCCGAGGGGCCCGGCCCCGCCCACCAAAGCGGAGGCCGAGGGGCCCCGACCACCACATCGGAGGCCGAGGGGCCCCGCCCACCAAATCGGAGGCCGAGGGGCCCCGCCCACCAAATCGGAGGCCGAGGGTCCCCTCCCACCAAATCGGAGGCCGAGGGTCCCCGCCCACCAAATTGGAGGCCGAGGGGCCCCGCCCACCAAATCGGAGGCTTGGGGTCCCCGCCCACCAAATCGGAGGCCGAGGGGCCCCGCCCACCACATCGGAGGCCGATGGGCCCCGCCCACCAAATCGGAGGCCGAGGGTCCCCACCCACCAAATCGGAGGCCGAGGGTCCCCGCCCACCAAATCGGAGGCCGAGGGTCCCCGCCCACAAAATCGGAGGCCGAGGGTCCACACCAACCAAATCGGAGGCCGAGGGGCCCCGCCCACCAAATCGAAGGCCGAGGGTCCCCGCCCACAAAATCGGAGGCCGAGGGTCCACACCAACCAAATCGGAGGTAGAGGGACCCCGCCCACCAAATCGAAGGCCGAGAGTCCCCGCCCACCAAATCGGAGGCCGAGGGGCCCCGCCAACCATATCGGAGGCCGAGGAGCCCCGCCCACCAAATCGAAGGCCGAGCGGCCCCGCCCACCAAAGCGGAGGCCGAGGGGCCCGGCCCTGCCCACCAAAGCGGAGGCCGAGGGGCCCCGCCCACCACATCGGAGGCCGAGGGGCCCCGCCCACCAAATCGGAGGCCGAGGGTCCCCACCCACCAAATCGGAGGCCGAGGGTCCCCGCCCACCAAATCGGAGGCTGAGGAGCCCCGGCCAACAAATCGAAGGCCGAGCGGCCCCGCCCACCAAAGCGGAGGCCGAGGGGCCCGGCCCCGCCCACCAAAGCAGAGGCCGAGGGGCCCCGACCACCACATCGGAGGCCGAGGGGCCCCGCCCACCAAATCGGAGGCCGAGGGGCCCCGCCCACCAAATCGGAGGCCGAGGGTCCCCTCCCACCAAATCGGAGGCCGAGGGTCCCCGCCCACCAAATTGGAGGCCGAGGGGCCCCGCCTACCAAATCGGAGGCTGAGGGTCCCCGCTTACCAAATCGGAGGCCGAGGGTCCCCGCCCACCAAATCGGAGGCTTGGGGTCCCCGCCCACCAAATCGGAGGCCGAGGGGCCCCACCCACCACATCGGAGGCCGATGGGCCCCGCCCACCAAATCGGAGGCCGAGGGTCCCCACCCACCAAATCGGAGGCCGAGGGTCCCCGCCCACCAAATCGGAGGCCGAGGGTCCCCGCCCACAAAATCGGAGGCCGAGGGTCCACACCAACCAAATCGGAGGCCGAGGGGCCCCGCCCACCAAATCGAAGGCAGAGGGGCCCCGCCCACCAAAGCGGAGGCCGAGGTTCCCCGCACACCAAATCGGAGGTAGAGGGACCCCGCCCACCAAATCGGAGGCCGAGAGTCCCCGCCCACCAAATCGGAGGCCGAGGGGCCCCGCCAACCATAGGTTCCCCGCACACCAAATCGGAGGTAGAGGGACCCCGCCCACCAAATCGGAGGCCGAGAGTCCCCGCCCACCAAATCGGAGGCCGAGGGGCCCCGCCAACCATATCGGAGGCCGAGGAGCCCCGCCCACCAAATCGAAGGCCGAGCGGCCCCGCCCACCAAAGCGGAGGCCGAGGGGCCCGACCCTGCCCACCAAAGCGGAGGCCGAGGGGCCCCGCCCACCACATCGGAGGCCGAGGGGCCCCGCCCACCAAATCGGAGGCCGAGGGTCCCCACCCACCAAATCGGAGGCCGAGGCTGCCCGCCCACCAAATTGGAGGCCGAGGGGCCCCACCAACCAAATCGGAGGCCGAGCGGCCCCGCCCACCAAATCGGAGGCCGAGGGTCCCCGCCCACCAAGTCGGAGGCCGAGGGGCCCCGCCCACCAAATCGGAGGCCGAGGGTCCCCGCCCACCAAATCGGAGGCTGAGGGTCCCCGCCCACCAAATCGGAGGCCGAGAGTCCCCGCCCACCAAATCGGAGGATAAGGGGCCCCGCCCACCAAAGCGGAGGCCGAGGGGCCCGGCCCCGCCCACCAAAGCGGAGGCCGAGGGGCCCCACCCACCAAAGCGGAGGCCGAGGGTCCCCGCCCACCAAATCGGAGGCCGAGGGTCCCCGCCCACCAAATCGGAGGCCGAGGGTCCCCGCCCACCAAATTGGAGGCCGAGGGTCCCCGCCCACCAAATCGGAGGCCGAGGGGCCCCGCCTACCAAATCGGAGGCCGAGGGTCCCCGCCCACCAAATCGGAGGCCGAGGGTCCCCGCCCACCAAATCGGAGGCCGAGGGGCCCCGCCCACCAAATCGGAGGCCGAGGGGCCCCGCCCACCAAATCGGAGGCCGAGGGGCCCCGCCCACCAAATCGGAGGCCGAGGGGCCCCGCCCACCAAATCGGGGGCCGAGGGTCCCCACCCACCAAATCGGAGGCCGAGGGGCCCCACCAACCAAATCGGAGGCCGAGGGGCCCCGCCCAACAAATCGGAGGCCGAGGGTCCCCGCCCACCAAATCGGAGGCCGAGGGGCCCCGCCAACCAAATCGGAGGCCGGGGGTCCCCGCCCACCAAATCGGAGGCCGAGGGTCCCCGCCCACCAAATCGGAGGCCGAGAGTCCCCGCCCACCAAATCGGAGGATAAGGGGCCCCGCCAACCAAATCGGAGGCCGAGGGGCCCCGCCAACCAAATCGGAGGCCGAGGAGCCCCGCCCAACAAATCGAAGGCCGAGCGGCCCCGCCCACCAAAGCGGAGGCCGAGGGGCCCGGCCTCGCCCACCAAAGCGGAGGCCGAGGGGCCCCACCCACCAAAGCGGAGGCCGAGGGTCCCCGCCCACCAAATCGGAGGCCGAGGGTCCCCGCCCACCAAATCGGAGGCCGAGGGTCCCCGCCCACCAAATTGGAGGCCGAGGGTCCCCGCCCACCAAATCGGAGGCCGAGGGGCCCCGCCTACCAAATCGGAGGCCGAGGGTCCCCGCCCACCAAATCAGAGGCCGAGGGTCCCCGCCCACCAAATCGGAGGCCGAGGGTCCCCGCCCACCAAATCGGAGGCCGAGGGGCCCCACCCACCAAATCGGAGGCCGAGGGGCCCCGCCCACCAAATCGGAGGCCGAGGGGCCCCACCAACCAAATCGGAGGCCGAGGAGCCCCGCCCACCAAATCGAAGGCCGAGCGGCCCCGCCCACCAAAGCGGAGGCAGAGGGACCCCGCTCACCAAATCAGAGGCCGTGGGGCCCCGCCAACCAAAGCGGAGGCGGAGGGTCCCCGCCCACCAAATCGGAGGCCAAGGGGCCCCGCCCACCAAAGCGGAGGCCGAGGTTCCCCGCCCACCAAATCGGAGGTCGAGGGTCCCCGCCCACCAAATCGGAGGCCGAGGGTCCCCGCCCACCAAATCGGAGGCCGGTCCCCGCCCACCAAATCGGAGGCCGAGGGTCCCCGCCAACCAAATCGGAGGCTGAGGAGCCCCGCCCAACAAATCGAAGGCCGAGCGGCCCCGCCCACCAAAGCGGAGGCCGAGGGGCCCGGCCCCGCCCACCAAAGCGGAGGCCGAGGGGCCCCGACCACCACATCGGAGGCCGAGGGGCCCCGCCCACCAAATCGGAGGCCGAGGGGCCCCGCCCACCAAATCGGAGGCCGAGGGTCCCCGCCCACCAAATCGGAGGCCGAGGGTCCCCGCCCACCAAATTGGAGGCCGAGGGGCCCCGCCTACCAAATCGGAGGCTGAGGGTCCCCGCCCACCAAATCGGAGGCCGAGGGTCCCCGCCCACCAAATCGGAGGCCGAGGGGCCCCGCCCACCAAATCGGAGGCCGGGGGTCCCCGCCCACCAAATCGGAGGCCGAGGGGCCCCGCCCACCACATCGGAGGCCGAGGGGCCCCGCCCACCACATCGGAGGCCGATGGGCCCCGCCCACCAAATCGGAGGCCGAGGGTCCCCGCCCACCAAATCGGAGGCTGAGGGTCCCCGCCCACCAAATCGGAGGCCGAGGGTCCCTGCCCACAAAATCGGAGGCCGAGGGTCCACACCAACCAAATCGGAGGCCGAGGGGCCCCGCCCACCAAATCGAAGGCCGAGGGGCCCCGCCCACCAAAGCGGAGGCCGAGGTTCCCCGCACACCAAATCGGAGGCAGAGGGACCCCGCCCACCAAATCGGAGGCCGAGTGGCCCCGCCCACCAAAGCGGAGGCCGAGGGTCCCCGACAACCAAATCGGAGGCTGAGGAGCCCCACCCAACAAATCGAAGGCCGAGCGGCCCCGCCCACCAAAGCGGAGGCCGAGGGGCCCGGCCCCGCCCACCAAAGCGGAGGCCGAGGGGCCCCGACCACCACATCGGAGGCCTAGGGGCCCCGCCCACCAAATCGGAGGCCGAGGGGCCCCGCCCACCAAATCGGAGGCCGAGGGTCCCCGCCCACCAAATCGGAGGCCGAGGGTCCCCGCCCACCAAATTGGAGGCCGAGGGGCCCCGCCTACCAAATCGGAGGCTGAGGGTCCCCGCCCACCAAATCGGAGGCCGAGGGTCCCCGCCCACCAAATCGGAGGCCGAGGGGCCCCGCCCACCAAATCGGAGGCCGGGGGTCCCCGCCCACCAAATCGGAGGCCGAGGGGCCCCGCCCACCACATCGGAGGCCGATGGGCCCCGCCCACCAAATCGGAGGCCGAGGGTCCCCGCCCACCAAATCGGAGGCTGAGGGTCCCCGCCCACCAAATCGGAGGCCGAGGGTCCCTGCCCACAAAATCGGAGGCCGAGGGTCCACACCAACCAAATCGGAGGCCGAGGGGCCCCGCCCACCAAATCGAAGGCCAAGGGGCCCCGCCCACCAAAGCGGAGGCCGAGGTTCCCCGCACACCAAATCGGAGGCAGAGGGACCCCGCCCACCAAATCGGAGGCCGAGTGGCCCCGCCCACCAAAGCGGAGGCCGAGGGTCCCCGACCACCAAATCGGAGGCCGAGAGTCCCCGCCCACCAAATCGGAGGCCGAGGGTCCCCGCCCACCAAATCGGAGGCCGAGGGTCCCCGCCCACCAAATCGGAGGCCGAGAGTCCCCGCCCACCAAATCGGAGGCCGAGGGGTCCCGCCAACCAAATCGGAGGCCGAGGGGCCCCGCCAACCAAATCGGAGGCCGAGGAGCCCCGCCCACCAAATCGAAGGCCGAGCGGCCCCGCCCACCAAAGCGGAGGCCGAGGGGCCCGGCCCCGCCCACCAAAGCGGAGGCCGAGGGGCCCCACCCACCACATCGGAGGCCGAGGGGCCCCGCCCACCAAATCGGAGGCCGAGGGTCCCCACCCACCAAATCGGAGGCCGAGGGTCCCCGCCCACCAAATTGGAGGCCGAGGGTCCCCGCCCACCAAATTGGAGGCCGAGGGTCCCCGCCCACCAAATCGGAGGCCGAGGGTCCCCGCCCACCAAATCGGAGGCCGAGGGTCCCCACCTGTGAAAATTTTACTGTGAAAATACCTGATGGGCACACAAGTATGCGCCAGTATGGGTACTAAGAGCTTTTCCACATAATAATGAAATATTTTAAAATGTCATAGAACATACCAATATACATAGTTATTGATACATATTATTTATTATTTACATTATTGTTCTTAAGCAAAGAACCGTTGTTGTGGCATTTGCCACAACACGCAAAGTTGTTGTCTTATGTCTTTCATCACTCCCCTCATAAGCATGTTCATGGATCCTGTGTAACTGTACCTTAAATAACAAGAATTGTCAAGAGCTGGTGAGTGCAGCCATTTTTTGTTCTTTCTTACTATTATTTATTAATTGTATTATTCTTACATTTGAATAAATAAAGTATATATGGATTCTAGACTCCCGATTCTTTAGAATCGGGCTGCCATCTAGTGTACATATAATAATGTCTATTTTTATATAGTGCTAACATATTCCGCAGAGCTTTACAGTTTACACATTATCATCACTGATCCCGATGGGGCTCACAATCTAAATTCCCTATCAGTATGTCTTTGGAATGTGGGAGGAAACTGCAGTACTCAGAGGAAACCCACGCAAACACAGGGAGAACATGCAAACTCCTTGCAGATGTTGTCCTTGGTGGGGTTTGAACCCAGGACTCCAGCGCTGCAAGACTGCAGTGCTAACCACTGAGCCACCGTTATGCCCATACATATATGTTGTTAACGTTCTATCATATATCTGATTTCAGATGACTTTAAAACTTTTGAAGCTAACTGTGAGAAAATTGCATGGGAAATAGAAGAATATATCCTTTTGTGATCTGGGTGTTGTAGTTATCCTGCTTAAGGAATTAGATTACACATGAGACACAGAGACTGATAGCACGACAAAACTGCAAAACTGGTAAGTAATATTATATTATTAATATGTGGTATGCTTGAAATGCCTTTCTTTTAGAATAGTTCCTATGTTGTCTAACTTAAGTGTATCATATTATCAAATGTCTAGCAGGGACAATCAGGACAATTGAGGACAAGTCACTGTGGAGTAGGGGTGCGAAGTTCCATATTATTAGGGTGCCAACCTCCGCTGCTAGGCAGGAACAGCCTAGCAAACATTATAGGGCTAAATATGCTTAACATTTGTGATACAACCTGTGATGATATACATTGATCCGAAAAACACAGCATTAATCCTTTTGTATATATATATATATATATATATATATATATATATATATTTATTTATTTATTTATTTATATATACAGTGCCCTGCGAAAGTATTCGGCCCCCTGGAACTTTTCAACCTATCTCCACATATCATGCATCAAACATAAAGATGTCAAATGTAAATTTTTGGTGAAGAATCAACATCAACTGGAACACAATTGTGAAGTTGAAGGAAACGTATTATTATTATTCGGCCCCTTTACTTTCAGTGCAGCAAACTTACTCCAGAAGTTTATTGTGGATCTCTTAATGAACCAATGTTGTCCTAAATGCCTAATGATAATAAATATAATCCACCTGTGTGTAATCAAGTAACCATATAAATGCACCTGCTCTGTGATAGTCTCAGGGTTCTGTTTGAAGCACAGAGAGCATCATGAAGACCAAGGAACGCAACAGGCAGGTTCGTGATATTGTTGTGAAGAAGTTTAAAGCTGGATTTGGATACAAAATGATTTCCAAAACTTTAAACATCCCAAGGAGCACTGTGCAAGCGATCATATTGAAATGGAAGGAGTATTGCAGCGCCCCCACTGCCGCAGGGCCGAGGGGTACCCGCTACCGGGCCTCTGAGTCTCTGCTCTGGGGTTGTCACGGTGGCTAGGCCCGGTCCGTGACCCTGCTGAGGGGCGCTCCAAATAAATAATAGGTGTGGATGGTGGTAGTGGTGCGGTGTAGTGCCGGTCGCAGTTAATAACGAGGACACCAGGTTGCAGTCTCTTTACCTCTTTACTGAAGGTCTCAAAGTCCTCAATCCGGAATACGGTTAACCAGGCTGCGCAAGTCCGGCCGGTCCGATGGCACCTCCAGAGTTCCCTTTGCAGGTGGAAATCTGTGCCTTCCTACTAGCGCTAGGTGTTGTGGTCCTCCCCTGCTGAGCTTACGGGATAGTCCCCACAACTGTTGTGTCTGTTTCTCGTGTTCCCTCACAACTCGATTAGATGATCTTCTGCTAATCCTCCGTCCCTCCCTGGTGTTATGGTTGGGACGCACCCGTATGACGGGTAGGCTCGGAGCTCTTCCGGGACCCTAGACCCTAGACCGGGACCCTAGACCCTAGACCCTCTCCAAAGGTTGCCCCCTATGTCTGCGTAGGTGATTTAGGTGAGACAGCCCGCCTGTGACTGACTGTCCTGCCGTTGGTTTGAAGTATGGCTTAGAGCTCTGTACCTCCTCGGCGTTCCGGCCGCCGGTTGTTTACGCCTCAGTAGGATGTTGCCTCGATCTTACAGCACGACTCCTACTGGTATTCTCCTTCTTGCTTTGATCTCGTTTCTCACTCAGCACAATAAATCTCGCTTCTTGTCCTTTCTTAGGGCACCGCCGCTATGAAGTGCAGGCGCGGTCCCGTAGCTTTCTCTCTGTTTGCCAGGCCTCTGTCAGGATCCCACCCCTGACAGGGACCCTACCGAATCTTCCCCTACAGCACCCTCTGCCACAAGGTGTTGCCTGGTTCCAACCCAGTCAGCGTTCTCCCTAACTTCCTGCCTACCCCCCAGTTTTACCAGACTGTGAGGAGTGGCCTAATGAATAGTACCCTTAGCTCCCCCTGGAGGCCAGACTGTGAAATGTATTGGTGTCTGTGATACCTGGTCAGATGAACTCCTTCAGTGCCATCAGACGTACCATAGCCCCCCTTAGCGGCGGAGCCACAGTACTGCAACGACCAGGACTCTGGGGCGCTGCAGTATCATACCACTGCAAGTCTACCAAGACCCGGCTGTCCCTCTAAACTTTCATCTAAAACAAGGAGAAGACTGATCAGATATTCAGCCAAGAAGCCCATGATCACTCTGGATGAACTGCAGAAATCCGCAGCTGAGGTGGGACAGTCTGTCCAAAGGACAACAATCAGTCATACACTGCACAAATCTGGCCTTTATGGAAGAGTGGCAAGAAGAAAGCCATTTCTCAAAGATATCCATAAAAAGTGTCATTTAAAGTTTGCAACAAGCCACCTGGGAGCCAAACCAAACATGTGGAAGAAGGTGATCTGGTCAGATGAAACCAAAATCAAACTTTTTGGCAACAATTCCAAACGATATATTTGGCGTAAAGGCAACACAGCTCATCACCCTGAACACACCATCCCCACTATCAAACATGGTGGTGGCAGCATCATGGTTTGGGCCTGCTTTTCTTCAGCAGGGACAGGGAAGATGGTTAAAATTGATGGGAAGATGGATGGAGCCAAATACAGGACTAGTCTTGAAGAAAACCTGTTGGAGTCTGCAAAAGACCTGAGACTGGGACGGAGATTTGTCTTCCAACAAGACAATGATCCCAAACATAAAGCAAAATCTACAATGGAATGGTTCACAAATAAAAGTATCCAGGTGTTAGAATGGCCAAGTCAAAGTCCAGACCTCAATCCAATCGAGAATCTGTGGAAAGAGTTGAAAACTGCTGTTCACAAACGATCTCCATCAATACCTCACTGAGCTCGATCTGTTTGCCAAGGAAGAATGGGAAAGAATTTCAGTCTCGGGATGTACAAAACTGATAGAGACATACCCCAGCGACTTGCTGCTGTAATCGCAGCAATAGGTGGCACAGCAAAGTATTAAGTTAAAGAGGCCGAATAATATTGCACGCCCCACTTTTCAGTTTTTGAATTTCCACAAAAATTTAAAATAACCAATACATTTCGTTCAACTTCACAATTATGTTCCACTTGTTGTTGATTCTTCACCAAAAATTTACATTTGGTATCTTTATGTTTGAAGCATGATATGTGGGAAAAGGTTGAAAAGTTCCAGGGGGCCGAATACTTTCGCAAGGCACTGTATATATATGTAAGAGATATTTATTTATTTTAGTTCAGGTATACAAAAGGCTGATGATATTCCAGTGCTGTGAGATCTGAACTGCTCTATATACAGGTGCTTCTCACAAAATTAGAATATCATCAAAAAGCTAATTTATTTCAGTTCTTCAATACAAAAAGTGAATCTCTGATATATTATATAGAGCCATTACAGAGTGATCTATTTCAAGTGTTTATTTCTATTAATGTTGATGATTATTTCTTGCAGCCAATGAAAACCCAAAAGTCATTATCTCAGTAAATTAGAATATTTTATAACACCAGCTTGAAAAATGATTTTAAAATCCAAAATGTTGGCCTACTGAAATGTATGTTCAATAAATGCACTCAATACTTGGTCAGGGATGCTTTTGCATCAATTGCTGCATCAATGCGGCTTGGCATGGAGGTGATCAGCCTGTGGCACTGCTGCCCTTGCATACACTGACAGACACTTACTGCTTCTGTTACTAGCCCTCAGTTCCCCCCTCCCAACTTGGCTGGCCGCTTCAGTTAACACTGTCCCAGCTAATTGTAACCCCAGATGATATTATACCATATATAGTCGAGTATAAGCCAAGATTTTCAGCCCATTTTTTTGGGCTGAAAGTCCCCCTCTTGGCTTATACTCGAGTCATACCCAGGTGTCGGCAGGGGAGGGGGAGCGGGGGCTGTCTAATACTACTCACCTGCTCCTGGCATGGTCCCTGCAGGTCCCTGGCTCCCCAGCTTCTTCCTGTACTGAGCGGTTACATGATACCGCTCATTACAGTAATGAATATGCGGCTCCACCTCCCATACGGGTGGAGCCGCATATTCATTACTGTAATGAGCGGTAACGGTGACCGCTCAGTACAGGAAGAAGCTGGGGAGCCAGGGACCTGCAGGTACCGCGCCAGGAGCAGGTGAGTATAATGGGAAGGGGAGCACTGCGCTGCGTGATATTTACCTGCTCCCCGTTCTGACGCCGCTCCATCTTCAGCATCTTCTGCAGTGACGCTCAGGTCAGAGGGCGCGGTGACGTGGTTAGTGCACGCCCTCTGCCTGAACGTCAGTGCAGAAGACGCTGAAGATGGAGCGGCGCCGGAATGAAGTCAGGTGAATATTGAAAGTGCCGGGGGCCTGAGCGACGGAGAGATGAGTATGTGATTTTTTTTTTTAATCGCAGCAACAGCAAATGGGGCAAGTGTCTGTATGGAGCAACTTATGGGGCCATAACGTTTGTGCAGTACTATATGGGGCAAGTGTCTGTATTGAGCCTTAATCAATGTTTGTGCAGCACTATATGGGGCAAGTGTTTGTATGGAGCATCTTATGGGGCCATAACTTTTGTGCAGCACTATATGGGGCAAGTGTCTGTATGGGGCCATAATCAACGTTTGTGCAGCACTATATGGGGCAAGTGTCTGAATGGGGCCATAATCAATGTTTGTGCAGCACTATATGGGACAAGAGTCTGTATGGGGCCATAATCAACGTTTGTGCAACACTATATGGGGCAAGTGTCTGTATGGGGCCATAATCAATGTTTGTGCAGCACTATATGGGGCAAGTGTCTGTGGAGCACCCCCATGTTAAGGGCAATGGGATACTCGGTACCGGTCCCTCTCGATTCTGGGGATTTCACGGTGGCCCGACTCCATGGCCCTTTTGAGGGGCATCCAATTAAAGGTGTAGTTTGTCTTGTGTTCGTGACGCCACCTGTGGTATTTGGTCAGGGTGACCGACTGTTGTGAATTCCGTTCTCGGGCTCCCTCCTGTGGTCATGAATGGTACTGTGTGAGTTTGTTCTTGGGCTCCCTCTGGTGGCCTTTAGCGATATTGCTGGGCTCAGCTGCTTCATTTGCTTCTATGCTGGGCCTATTTAACTCACCTGGACCTTCATTTGTTGCCTGCTGTCGGTGTATTCAGTCCTGATTCGGAGCTCTCCTGAATATTCCTTGTGACCAGTCTCCTGCTGGAGAAGCTAAGTTTGCTTGTTCTTTTTGCTCATTATTTCCTTGAAAACGTTTCTCAGTATATGATGAGTTTAGTCCAGCTTGCTTTTATGTGGTTTTTTGCTTGCTGGTTAGTTCTGGGGTGCAGAGTGCGCCCCTCACATCGTGAGTCGGTGTGGGGGTTCTTGTATTCTCTGCGTGGTTTATTTTTGATAGTTTTTGTACTGACCGCACAGATTCCTATCTATTTTCTGTCTATCTAGTGTTAGCGGGCCTCATTTGCTAAACCTGTTTCATTTCTACGTTTGTATTTTCCCCTTAACTCACCGTTATTATTTGTGGGGGGCTGTCTATAACTTTGGGGTTATTTCTCTGAGGCAAGTGAGGTCTTTGCTTTCTCTCTAGGGGCAGTCAGTTTCTCAGGCTGTGAAGAGGCGTCTAGGTTTTTAGGTAACGCTCCACAGCTACCTTTAGTGTGTTGGATAGGATCAGGATTGCGGTCAGTATAGCTTCCACATCCCCAGAACTTGTCCTAACATTCTGGTTATATGTATCAGGTCAGTTTTGAGATCCTACCACCGGATCATAACAGTACAGCAGGCCACAAAGTGTTTTTTTTTTTCTCTGCACTGTGTTTAGTCTCTCTCCTCCCCTTAATCTCTGGGTGGTTCTGAACTCAGCTGCAGATATGGACATTCAGAGTCTGTCTTCTAGTGTGGATCATCTCACTGCAAGGGTACAGGGCATTCAGGATTATGTAGTCCGCAGTCCTATGTCAGAGCCTAAAATACCAATTCCTGAGCTGTTCTCCGGAGATAGATCTAGGTTTTTGAACTTTAAGAATAATTGTAAGTTATTCCTTTCTCTGAGACCTCGATCCTCTGGCGATTCTGTTCAGCAAGTTAAAATTGTTATTTCTTTGTTACGCGGTGACCCTCAAGATTGGGCATTCTCGCTGGCGCCAGGAGATCCTGCATTGCTAAATGTGGATGCGTTTTTTCTGGCGCTTGGCGTGCTTTATGAGGAACCTAATCTGGTAGACCAAGCAGAGAAGGTTTTGCTGGCTCTCTCTCAGGGTCAAGATGAAGCAGAGGTTTACTGTCGGAAGTTTAGGAAGTGGTCTGTGCTCACTCAATGGAATGAGTGCGCCCTGGCGGCGATTTTCAGAAAGGGTCTTTCTGAAGCCCTTAAAGATGTTATGGTGGGGTTCCCCACGCCTGCGGGTCTGAATGAGTCAATGTCTTTGGCCATTCAGATTGATCGGCGTTTGCGGGAGCGCAAACCTGTGCACCATCTGGCGGTATTTTCTGAGCAGAAACCTGAGCCTATGCAATGCGACCGGATTCTGACCAGAGTTGAACGGCAAAACCACAGACGTCAGAATGGGTTGTGCTTTTACTGTGGTGATTCTACTCATGTTATCTCAGAGTGTTCTAAGCGCACAAAAAGGTTCGCCAAGTCTGTCACCATTGGTACTGTACAACCTAAATTCATTTTGTCTGTTACTTTGATTTGCTCTCTGTCATCCTACTCAGTTATGGCTTTTGTGGATTCAGGTGCTGTCCTGAATTTGATGGATTTGTCATTTGCCAGGCGCTGTGGTTTTATCTTGGAGCCTTTACAATTCCCTATCCCACTAAAGGGAATTGATGCTACGCCATTGGCCAAGAATAAACCTCAGTACTGGACCCAAGTGACCATGTGCATGGCTCCTGCACATCAGGAGGTGATTCGCTTTCTTGTGCTACATAATTTGCATGATGTTGTCGTGTTGGGTCTGCCATGGCTGCAGGCTCATAATCCAGTCCTGGATTGGAAAGCAATGTCTGTGTCAAGTTGGGGTTGCCAGGGAATTCATGGCGATGCTCCTTTGGTGTCAATTGCTTCTTCTACTCCTTCTGAAGTCCCTGAATTTTTGTCGGACTACCAGGATGTATTTGATGAGCCCAAATCCAGTGCCCTACCTCCTCATAGGGATTGTGATTGTGCTATAAATCTGATTCCTGGTAGTAAGTTCCCTAAGGGACGACTTTTTAATTTATCTGTACCAGAACATGCCGCTATGCGGAGTTATATAAAGGAGTCCTTGGAGAAGGGGCATATTCGCCCGTCCTCGTCCCCTTTGGGTGCGGGGTTCTTTTTTGTGGCCAAGAAGGATGGTTCTCAGAGACCCTGTTTAGATTATCGCCTTCTAAATAACATCACGGTCAAATTTCAGTACCCCTTGCCACTGTTGTCCGATCTGTTTGCCCGGATTAGGGGGGCCGGTTGGTTCACCAAGATAGATCTTCGAGGAGCGTATAATCTTGTGCGCATAAAGCAGGGCGATGAATGGAAAACAGCATTTAATACGCCCGAAGGCCATTTTGAGTACTTGGTGATGCCTTTTGGGCTTTCTAATGCCCCCTCTGTGTTTCAGTCCTTCATGGATGACATCTTCCGAGAGTATCTGGATAGATTTATGATTGTGTACCTGGATGATATTTTGGTCTTTTCTGATGATTGTGAGTCTCATGTGAAGCAGGTCAGGATGGTATTTCAGGTCCTGCGTGCCAATGCCTTGTTTGTGAAGGGCTCTAAATGTCTCTTCGGAGTCCAGGAGGTTTCCTTTTTGGGCTTTATTTTTTCTCCTTCTACTATTGAGATGGATCCAGTCAAGGTCCAGGCTATTTATGACTGGACTCAACCTACATCTGTGAAGAGTCTTCAGAAGTTCTTGGGTTTTGCTAATTTTTACCGTCGCTTCATCGCTAATTTTTCTAGTGTGGTTAAGCCTTTGACGGATTTGACCAAGAAGGGTTCTGATGTGACGAATTGGTCTCCTGCGGCCGTGGAGGCCTTTCAGGAGCTGAAACGTCGATTTTCTTCGGCTCCTGTCTTGCGCCAGCCCGATTTCTCTCTTCCCTTTCAGGTCGAGGTTGATGCTTCTGAGATTGGAGCAGGGGCTGTCTTGTCACAGAGAAGCTCTGATGGCTCTGTGATGAGACCATGTGCTTTCTTTTCAAGAAAGTTTTCGCCTGCCGAGCGGAATTATGATGTTGGTAATCGTGAGTTGTTGGCAATGAAGTGGGCATTTGAGGAGTGGCGACATTGGCTTGAGGGAGCCAAGCATCGTGTGGTGGTCTTGACGGATCACAAGAATTTGACTTATCTTGAGTCTGCCAAACGGTTGAATCCGAGACAGGCTCGATGGTCGCTGTTTTTCTCTCATTTCAATTTCGTGGTTTCATATCTTCCAGGTTCGAAAAACGTGAAGGCTGATGCCCTTTCTAGGAGTTTTGTACCTGATTCCCCGGAAGTTTCTGAACCGGCTGGTGTCCTCAAAGAGGGGGTGATTTTGTCTGCCATCTCTCCTGATCTGCGACGGGTGTTGCAGGAGTTTCAGGCCAATAGACCTGACCGTTGTCCACCGGAGAGACTGTTTGTCCCGGACAGATGGACCAGTAGAGTTATTTCCGAGGTTCATTCTTCGGTGTTGGCGGGTCATCCTGGGATTTTTGGTACCAGGGATTTGGTGGCGAGGTCCTTTTGGTGGCCTTCCTTGTCACGGGATATGCGTTCCTTTGTGCAGTCCTGTGGGATTTGTGCTCGGGTCAAGCCTTGCTGTTCTCGTGCCAGTGGATTGCTTTTGCCTTTGCCTGTCCCGAAGAGGCCTTGGACGCATATTTCCATGGATTTTATTTCGGATCTTCCTGTCTCTCAGAGGATGTCTGTCATCTGGGTGGTTTGTGATCGTTTTTCTAAAATGGTCCATTTGGTACCTTTGCCTAAGCTGCCTTCCTGCTCCGATTTGGTGCCACTGTTTTTTCAGAATGTGGTTCGTTTACATGGTATTCCGGAGAACATTGTGTCTGACAGAGGATCCCAGTTTGTGTCCAGATTTTGGCGGTCCTTTTGTGCTAAGATGGGCATTGAATTGTCTTTTTCGTCGGCCTTCCATCCTCAGACGAATGGCCAAACCGAACGAACTAATCAGACCTTGGAAACTTATTTGAGATATTTTGTTTCTGCTGATCAGGATGATTGGGTGACTTTTTAGCCATTGGCTGAGTTCGCCCTCAATAATCGGGCTAGTTCTGCTACTTTGGTTTCACCTTTCTTTTGCAATTCTGGTTTTCATCCTTGTTTTTCCTCGGGTCAGGTTGAGCCCTCTGACTGTCCTGGGGTGGATTCTGTGGTGGATAGGTTGCAGCAGATTTGGAACCATGTGGTGGACAATTTGACGTTGTCCCAAGAGAAGGCTCAGTGCTTTGCTAACCGCCGTCGCTGTGTGGGTCCCCGACTTCGTGTGGGGGATTTGGTGTGGTTGTCTTCTCGTTATGTCCCGATGAAGGTTTCCTCTCCTAAGTTCAAGCCTCGTTTCATCGGTCCTTATAAGATTTTGGAAATCCTCAACCCTGTGTCATTTCGTTTGGACCTCCCAACATCATTTGCCATTCATAATGTGTTCCATAGGTCATTGTTGCGGAGATATATGGTGCCTGTGGTCCCTTCTGTTGATCCTCCTGCTCCTGTCTTGGTCGAGGGGGAGTTGGAGTATGTGGTGGAGAAGATCTTGGATTCTCGTATTTCGAGACGGAAGCTTCAGTACTTAGTTAAATGGAAGGGCTATGGTCAGGAGGATAATTCCTGGGTTGTCGCCTCCGATGTCCATGCGGCCGATTTGGTTCGTGCCTTTCATTCGGCTCGTCCTGATCGGCCTGGGAGCTCTGGTGAGGGTTCGGTGACCCCTCCTCAAGGGGGGGGTACTGTTGTGAATTCCGTTCTCGGGCTCCCTCCTGTGGTCCTGAGTGGTACTGTGTGTGTTTGTTCTTGGGCTCCCTCTGGTGGCCTTTAGCGATATTGCTGGGCTCAGCTGCTTCATTTCCTTCTATGCTGGGCCTATTTAACTCACCTGGACCTTCATTTGTTGCCTGCTGTCGGTGTATTCAGTCCTGATTCGGAGCTCTCCTGAATATTCCTTGTGACCAGTCTCCTGCTGGAGAAGCTAAGTTTGCTTGTTCTTTTTGCTCATTATTTCCTTGAAAACGTTTCTCAGTATATGATGAGTTTAGTCCAGCTTGCTTTTATGTGATTTTTTGCTTGCTGGTTAGTTCTGGGGTGCAGAGTGCGCCCCTCACATCGTGAGTCGGTGTGGGGGTTCTTGTATTCTCTGCGTGGTTTATTTTTGATAGTTTTTGTACTGACCGCACAGATTCCTATCTATTTTCTGTCTATCTAGTGTTAGCGGGCCTCATTTGCTAAACCTGTTTCATTTCTACGTTTGTATTTTCCCCTTAACTCACCGTTATTATTTGTGGGGGGCTGTCTATAACTTTGGGGTTATTTCTCTGAGGCAAGTGAGGTCTTTGCTTTCTCTCTAGGGGCAGTCAGTTTCTCAGGCTGTGAAGAGGCGTCTAGGTTTTTAGGTAACGCTCCACGGCTGCCTTTAGTGTGTTGGATAGGATCAGGATTGCGGTCAGTATAGCTTCCACATCCCCAGAACTTGTCCTAACATTCTGGTTATATGTATCAGGTCAGTTTTGAGATCCTACCACCGGATCATAACAACCGACGCTGCTTAGGGGTCCGCTGGGGTGATGGAATGGCAGCTAGATGGTATACCTTCCCACAGGTGAAGTATGTCCCCAGGGCTTCCCAGATGTGTAGGTGGTGATGCTGGATGATGTAAGGTGCAGTGAATAACGAGGACACAAAGGTTGCAGTCTCTTTACCTTTTACTGAAGACTTCAGCGTCCACAGTCCAGAGTACCGTTCACAGGGCAGGCTGTTATGGACTGGTAATTTAGGAGCGACATGCGACTAGCTCTGAGCAGGTGGTAACTATACAGACCACAGTTCCTGATCTTAACACAAGACTAGCAGTAGCCGTGGGATGTTCCTGTCACTCCCTGGACACCTCGTCACAGCCGGAGAACTAGCTACCCCTAAATGTAGGAATAGGAAAGCTATCTTGCCTCAGAGAAGATCCCCAAAGGATAGGACAGCCCCCCACAAATATTGACTGTGAGAGGAGAAGGAAATGACATACGTAGTATGAAACAAGATTTAGCAAAGGAGGCCACTTCTAGCTAGATAGATAGTACAGGAAAAAACACTGTGCGGTCAGTAATAAAAACTAGAAAAAGTCCACTGCAGAGATATGCAAAAATCTCCACACCTGACTAAAGGTGTGGAGGGCAAAATCTGCAGCCCAGAGCTTCCAGCTTAGCTGAATAGATCCATACTGATAAGCTGGACAAATGAGCAAAACATAGAATGTGCTGAACAATAAAGTCCACAACAAGTGGACTGCAAAACGACAAGCAAGGACTTATCTTTGCTGAACTGGACAGAGTGTCAGGGAAATCCAAAAGAGCAGTGGCTCCAAACAGGAACAATTGACAACTGGCATTGATTGAGGGATAAGGCCAGACTAAAATAGCAGAGCCAGAAAGACGATCAGTGGAAGCAGCTGCTGATGCTAAATCCAAGAAGCAGCTATACCACTCAAAACCACAGGAGGGAGCCCAAGAGCAGAATTCACAAAAGTGCTACTTACAACCACCGGAGGGAGCCCAAGAGCGGAATTCACAACAGTACCCCCCCTTGAGGAGGGGTCACCGAACCCTCACCAGAGCCCCCAGGCTGATCAGGACGAGCCAAGTGAAAAGCACGAACCAAATCGGCAGCATGGACATCGGAGGCAACCACCCAAGAATTATCCTCCTGGCCATAACCCTTCCACTTAACAAGATATTGTATCCTCCGCCTTGAAAAACGAGAATCCAAAATTGTCTCAACCACATATTCCAACTCCCCCTCAACCAACACCGGGGCAGGAGGATCAACAGAGGGAACAACGGGTACCACATATCTCCGCAACAAAGATCTATGGAAAACATTGTGGATGGCAAAAGAGGCTGGAAGCGCCAAACGAAAAGACACTGGATTGATAATCTCAGAAATCTTATAAGGACCAATAAACCGAGGCTTGAAATTAGGGGAAGAAACCTTCATAGGAACATGACGAGAAGATAACCAGACTAAATCCCCCACACAAAGCCGAGGACCAACACACCGACGGCGGTTAGCAAAACGCTGAGCCTTTTCCTGAGACAACGTCAAATTGTCTACCACATGAGTCCAAATCTGCTGTAACCTGTCCATCACAGAATCTACACCAGGACAATCAGAAGGCTCAACCTGCCCCGAAGAAAAATGAGGATGGAAACCAAAATTCCAAAAAAAAGGCGAAACCAAAGTAGCCGAACTGGCCCGATTATTAAGGGCAAACTCGGCCAACGGCAAGAAAGCCACCCAATCATCCTGATCAGCAGACACAAAGCATCTCAAATAGGTTTCCAAGGTTTGATTAGTTCGCTCAGTTTGGCCATTTGTCTGAGGATGGAACGCCGAAGAAAAAGACAAATTAATGCCTATCCTAGCACAAAAGGCCCGCCAAAAGCTGGAAACAAACTGGGAACCTCTGTCAGACACAATATTTTCCGGAATGCCATGCAAACGGACCACATGCTGAAAAAACAATGGAACCAAATCAGAGGAGGAAGGCAATTTAGGCAAAGGTACCAAATGGACCATTTTAGAGAACCGGTCACAAACCACCCAGATAACAGACATCCTCTGGGACACAGGAAGATCCGAAATAAAATCCATGGAAATATGCATCCAGGGCCTCTCAGGGACAGGCAAAGGCAAAAGCAACCCACTAGCGTGGGAACAGCAAGGCTTAGCCCGGGCACAAGTCCCACAGGACTGCACAAAAGAACGCACATCCCGCGACAAGGAAGGCCACCAAAAGGACCTAGCCACCAAATCTCTGGTACCAAAAATCCCAGGATGACCGGCCAACACCGAACAAAGGACCTCAGAAATTACCTTACTTGTCCATCTATCAGGAACAAACAGCTTCCCCACAGGACAGCGGTCAGGTTTATCAGCCTGAAATTCCTGAAGCACCCGCCGTAAATCAGGGGAGATGGCAGAAAGAATCACCCCTTCCCTAAGAATGCCAACCGGCTCAAGAACTCCAGGAGAATCAGGCAAAAAACTCCTAGAGAGGGCATCCGCTTTAACATTCTTAGATCCCGGAAGATATGAAACCACAAAATCGAAACGGGAGAAAAACAGGGACCATCGAGCCTGTCTAGGGTTCAGCCGCTTGGCCGACTCGAGGTAAATCAAATTCTTATGATCGGTCAAGACCACAACGCGGTGCTTGGCTCCCTCAAGCCAATGTCGCCACTCCTCAAATGCCCACTTCATAGCCAACAACTCCCGATTGCCGACATCATAATTGCGTTCCGCAGGCGAAAACTTTCGGGAAAAGAAGGCACATGGTTTCATTAAGGAACCATCAGAATTCCTCTGTGACAAAACGGCCCCTGTCCCAATCTCAGAAGCGTCAACCTCAACCTGAAAAGGAAGAGACACATCCGGCTGACGCAAGACAGGGGCAGAAGTAAATCGGCGCTTAAGCTCCTAAAAGGCCTCAACAGCCTCAGAGGACCAATTAGTCACATCAGCGCCTTTCTTCGTCAAATCGGTCAGGGGCTTAACCACACTAGAGAAGTTGGCAATGAAACGGCGATAAAAATTAGCAGAGCCTAAAAATTTCTGAAGGCTCTTCACAGATGTGGATTGAATCCAGTCATGAATGGCTTGGACCTTAACAGGATCCATTTCTATAGACGAAGGAGAAAAAATAAACCCCAAAAAAGAGACCTTCTGAACTCCAAATAGGCACTTAGACCCCTTCACAAATAGAGCATTATCACGAAGGATCTGGAATACCATCTTGACCTGCTTCACATGAGACTCCCAATCATTGGAAAAAATCAAAATATCATCCAAATACACAATCAAGAATTTATCAAGATAATTGCGAAAAATGTCATGCATGAAGGACTGAAATACAGAAGGAGCATTAGAAAGCCCGAAAGGCATCACCAGTAGTGTTGAGCATTCCGATACCGCAAGTATCGGGTATCGGCCGATACTTGCGGTATCGGAATTCCGATACCGAGATCCGATACTTTTGTGGTATCGGGAATCGGAATCGGAAGTTTCCAGTGTATGGTTCCCAGGGTCTGAAGGAGAGGAAACTCTCCTTCAGGCCCTGGGATCCATATGAATGTGTAAAATAAAGAATTAAAATAAAAAATATTGATATACTCACCTGTCCGGAGGCCCCTGGACATCACCGCTGGTAACCAGCAGCCTTCTTTGTTTAAAATGAGCGCGTTCAGCACCTTCCATGACGTCACGGCTTCTGATTGGTCGCGTGCCGCTCATGTGACCGCCACGCGACCAATCACAAGCCGCGACGTCATCCCTCAGGTCCTAAATTCCCTTCTAGGAATTTAGGACCTGAGGGATGACGTCACGGCTTCTGATTGGTCGCATGGCGGTCACATGAGCGGCACGCGACCAATCAGAAGCCGTGACGTCATGGAAGGTGCTGAACGCGCTCATTTTAAGCAAAGAAGGCTGCCGGTTCACAGCGGTAAGGTCCAGGCTGCGTCGGAGAGGTGAGTATATCAATATTTTTTATTTTAATTCTTTATTTTACACATTAATGTGGATCCCAGGGCCTGGAGGAGAGTTTCCTCTCCTTCAGACCCTGGGAACCATCAGGGATACCTTCCGATACTTGAGTCCCATTGACTTGTATTGGTATCGGGTATCGGTATCGGATCAGATCCGATACTTTGCCGGTATCGGCCGATACTTTCCGATACCAATACTTTCAAGTATCGGACGGTATCGCTCAACACTAATCACCAGGTATTCAAAATGGCCTTCGGGCGTATTAAATGCAGTTTTCCATTCGTCACCCTGTTTAATACGAACAAGATTATATGCCCCTCGAAGGTCAATCTTGGTAAACCAACTAGCCCCCTTAATTCGAGCAAACAAATCAGAGAGCAAAGGTAAAGGGTATTGGAATTTGACCGTGATCTTATTAAGAAGGCGATAATCAATACAGGGTCTCAAGGAGCCATCCTTCTTGGCAACAAAAAAGAATCCCGCTCCCAATGGTGACGAAGACAGCCGAATATGCCCCTTCTCCAAGGACTCCTTAACATAGCTCCGCATAGCGGTATGTTCTGGCACAGACAGGTTGAAAAGTCGGCCCTTAGGGAACTTAGAGCCTGGAATCAAGTCAATAGCACAATCACAGTCCCTATGTGGAGGAAGGGAACTGGACTTGGGCTCATCGAATACATCCTGGAAATCTGACAAAAATTCAGGAACATCAGAAGAGGGGGAAGAGGAAATTGACATTAAAGGAACGTCACTATGTACCCCTTGACAACCCCAACTAGTCACAGACATCGATTTCCAATCCAACACTGGATTGTGTAATTGTAACCATGGAAAACCCAGTACAACAACATCATGTAAATTATGCAACACCAGAAAACGACAATCTTCCTGATGTGCTGGAGCCATGCACATAGTCAGCTGAGTCCAATACTGAGGTTTATTCTTGGCCAACGGTGTAGCATCAATACCCCTCAAAGGAATAGGGCTCTGCAAAGGCTGCAAAGAAAAACCACAGCGCCTGGCGAATTCTAAGTCCATTAAGTTCAGGGCAGCGCCTGAATCCACAAATGCCATGACAGAGAAAGATGACAATGAGCAAATTAGGGTCACAGACAGGAGAAACTTAGGCTGTACAGTACTAATGGTAACAGATCTAGCGACCCTCTTAATACGCTTAG
This sequence comes from Ranitomeya variabilis, assembly GCF_051348905.1. Lineage (NCBI taxonomy): Eukaryota > Metazoa > Chordata > Amphibia > Anura > Dendrobatidae > Ranitomeya > Ranitomeya variabilis. Next base: position 310,550,280 of record NC_135234.1, on the reverse strand, counting down.
GGCAATCAGAGATAGTATGAGCTGAATCACCACAGTAAAAACACAGCCCATTCTGACATCTGTATCCCCTCTGTTCCGCTCTGGTCAGAATCCTATCACATTGCATAGGCTCAGGACTCTGTTCAGAGGATGCTGCCATATGGTGCACCACTTTGCGCTCGCGCAGGCGCCGATCAATCTGAATGGCTAGAGACATAGATTCGCTCAGACCAACAGGCGTGGGGAACCCCACCATAACATCTTTAAGGGCTTCAGAAAGACCCTTTCTGAAAATTGCTGCCAGAGCGTCCTCATTCCATTTAGTGAGCACAGACCATTTTCTAAATTTCTGGCAGTATAATTCTGCCGCTTCCTGACCCTGGCACAGGGCCAACAAGGTTTTTTCCGCATGATCCACAGAGTTAGGTTCGTCATACAATAATCCGAGCAATTGAAAAAATGCATCTACATTAAGCAATGCCGGATCCCCTGACTCAAGGGAGAATGCCCAGTCCTGAGGGTCACCACGCAGCAGAGAAATACCTATTTTAACTTGCTGAGTGGGGTCACCAGAGGAACGGGGTTTCAGAGCAAAAAACAATTTGCAGTTATTTTTAAAGTTCAAAAACTTAGATCTATCCCCGTAAAACAAATCTGGAGTAGGAATTCTAGGCTCTAAGGCTGGAGTCTGAACAATATAATCTTGGATACTCTGAACTCTTGCAGCAAGCTGATCCACACGAGAAAACAAACCCTGAACATCCATGTCCGCGCCCAAATCCACCCAGAGATTAAGAGGAAGGAAAAAGACAAAACAGACTAAAGAAAAAAAAAAAAATGGCTCAGAACTCTTTTTCTTTTCCTTCTTTTGAGATGCGTTCAACTCATTTTTGGCCAGTTGTACTGTTATGGACTGGTAATTTAGGAGCGACATGCGACTAGCTCTGAGCAGGTGGTAACTATACAGACCGCAGTTCCTGATCTTAACACAACACTGGCAGTAGCCGTGGGATGTTCCTGTCACTCCCTGGACACCTCGTCACAGCTGGAGAACTAGCTACCCCTAAAGGTAGGAATAGGAAAGCTATCTTGCCTCAGAGAAGATCCCCAATGGATAGGACAGCCCCCACAAATATTGACTGTGAGAGGAGAAGGAAATGACATACGTAGTATGAAACAAAATTTAGCAAAGGAGGCCACTTCTAGCTAGATAGATAGTACAGGAAAAAACACTGTGCGGTCAGTAATAAAAACTAGAAAAAGTCCACCGCAGAGATATGCAAAAATCTCCACACCTGACTAAAGGTGTGGAGGGCAAAATCTGCAGCCCAGAGCTTCCAGCTTAGCTGAATAGATCCATACTGATAAGCTGGACAAATGAGCAAAACATAGAATGTGCTGAACAATAAAGTCCACAACAAGTGGACTGCAAAAGGACAAGCAAGGACTTATCTTTGCTGAACTGGACAGAGTGTCAGGGAAATCCAAAAGAGCAGTGGCTCCAAACAGGAACAACTGGCATTGATTGAGGGATAAGGCCAGACTAAAATAGCAGAGCCAGAAAGACGATCAGTGGAAGCAGCTGCTGATGCTAAATCCAAGAAGCAGCTATACCACTCAAAACCACAGGAGGGAGCCCAAGAGCAGAATTCACAACAGCAGGCAGAGTCTGGCCAGTCCGAAGGCACATCCAGAGAGTGGAAATCAGTAGCCTTCCTACTAGCGCCTGTGTGTTGTAGTACCTCCCTGCTGAGCACCACGGGATAGTCCTCACAACTTTCGTGGATGTTTCTGATCTTCTCTCTCTCTGTCCCTCAGATGGTATGGAAAGGACAACCCATATGATGGGGTAGGCCTGGAGCTTATTTATAGGGACCCTAGTGACGCCCCTCTCCCACAATTTGCCTCCGTGTCTTGTTAGGTATTACTCGTAAGGTCGGGCAACCAACTTGGAATTGACTGTCCTGCCGTTCTCTGAAGTAATACGTAGAGTCAATTACTCCCTCGGTGTTCCAGCCACCGGCTACGCATCTCAGAAGGAGGCTGCCGATCTTGGGGCAGAACTCCTCCCGGTATTATCTCCTTGTGCTGTGACTTTGTTTCTCACTCTCCACAATACAATTCCTTTCCTGTCCTTTCTTAGGATGCTGCCGCAATGGGTGCAGGCGCAGCTCCATAACGTTCTATCTCGTGCTTGGCCTCTGTCAGGATCCCACCCCTGACAGGGACCCTCTGTCTGCAGCTCCAATGTTCCTTCTTCCCCCCTGTCTGCCTGGCAGGTCCTCTCTGGGTCGAACCCAGGTAGCTTCTGACTGACTTCCTATCCAACCCACCAGTTTTACCCGTGTGTGAGGAGTGCCCTAATAGATAGAAGTAAGACTCCCCCTTGTGGACTGGAGCGTGAAGTGTAGTGTGTGACTTGTGATACCTGGTCAGGTGAACTCCTTTAGTACCATCAGACGTAATATCACTCCCCCTGGTGGAAGAGCGACATTACTGCAACGACCAGGACTCTGGGGCGCTGCATCTGTATGGGGCCATAATCAACGTTTGTGCAGCACTATATGGGGCAAGTGTCTGTATGGGGCCATAATCAACGTTTGTGCAGCACTATATGGGGCAAATATCTTAATGGAGCATCTTATGGGGCCATAATTAACGTTTGTGCAGCATTGTATGGGGCAAATGTCTGTATGGAGTATGTTATGGGGCCATAACGTTTGTGCAGCATTATATGGGGCAAATATCTTCATGGAGCATCTTATGGGGTCATAATTAACGTTTGTGCAGCATTGTATGGGGCAAATGTCTGTATGGAGTATCTTATGGGGCCATAACATTTGTGCAGCACTATATGGGGCAAATATCTTTATGGAGCATCTTATGGGGCCATAATCAACATTTGCGCAGCATTATATTGGGCAAATGTGTCTATGGAGCATCTTATGGGGCCATTATTAACCTTTATGTAGGATTATATGGGGCATATTTTAATATGGAGCATCTTATGGGGCCATCATAAACTTTATGGAGCATTATATGGGGTTCCTGATTCAATATACACTCACCGGCCACTTTATTAGGTACACCTGTCCAACTTCTTGTTAACACTTAATTTCTAATCAGCCAATCACATTGCGGCAACTCAGTGCATTTAGGCATGTAGACATGGTCAAGACAATCTCCTGCAGTTCAAACCGAGCATCAGTATGGGGAAGAAAGGTGATTTGAGTGCCTTTGAACGTGGCATGGTTGTTGGTGCCAGAAGGGCTGGTCTGAGTATTTCAGAAACTGCTGATCTACTGGGATTTTCACGCACAACCATCTCTAGGGTTTACAGAGAATGGTCCGAAAAAGAAAAAAAATCCAGTGAGCGGCAGTTCTGTGGGCGGAAATGCCTTGTTGATGCCAGAGGTCAGAGGAGAATGGGCAGACTGGTTCGAGCTGATAGAAAGGCAACAGTGACTCAAATCGCCACCCGTTACAACCAAGGTAGGCCTAAGAGCATCTCTGAACGCACAGTGCGTCGAACTTTGAGGCAGATGGGCTACAGCAGCAGAAGACCACACCAGGTACCACTCCTTTCAGCTAAGAACAGGAAACTGAGGCTACAATTTGTACAAGCTCATCGAAATTGGACAGTAGAAGATTGGAAAAACGTTGCTTGGTCTGATGAGTCTCGATTTCTGCTGCGACATTCGGATGGTAGGGTCAGAATTTGGCGTAAACAACATGAAAGCATGGATCCATCCTGCCTTGTATGGAGCATCTTTGGGATGTGCAGCCGACAAATCTGCGGCAACTGTGTGATGCCATCATGTCAATATGGACCAAAATCTCTGAGGAATGCTTCCAGCACCTTGTTGAATCTATGCCACGAAGAATTGAGGCAGTTCTGAAGGCAAAAGGGGGTCCAACCCGTTACTAGCATGGTGTACCTAATAAAGTGGCCGGTGAGTGTAGATATTCAAAAACACTTGACCTACTGATGTCTCAATTAATTTTACTTTTATTGGTATCTATTTTTACTTTTGACATTTACCGGTAGCTGCTGCATTTCCCACCGTAGGCTTATAGTATACTCGAGTCATTAAGTTTTCCCAGTTTTTTGTGGCAAAATGAGGGAGGTTGGCTTATACTCGGGTCGGCTTATACTCGAGTATATGCGGTACTTTTGCTACACAAATGCATCAAAATGCATGTTAACCCTTAGGTGTCAGGGAGTAACCCGTTAACTCCCACCACTGTTACACCTTCCCACTTTTTTTTTTTAATAATCTAAGCAGGGTTTAACCTTGAGGGGCGTGGGGCCACTTGCAGCCCACCAGACCCAATTTACTCCAGAAATTGGCAAAAAATATAGCTGAAACCTATAGTATAGTATATTTCTGGTTTTATTTCATAGACAGCCGAAGACCAAGTTCAGACGATCGTATAATATCAGAAAATAAGGACCATTTTATTTGTATCTTATTCGTGTGCCATCCCTATATACTTTATATCCAAAGACATTAAATTTACACAACGAAATACAGTTAAAATTTGTAATGTATACTGCAATTATTTTCACATGGACACTTGGTTAATGTGAAAACACTGTTGTCTGAACAGCCATATTGAACAACATTGGTCAGTGTGGTGTCTGTGTTCTGTCCATGTTAGGCCATGTTCACACTTTGCGGTTTTTACCGTGGATCCGCGGCGATTTTGCCCTGATGATACATATGCGGCGATCCGCATCCGCGGCGATTTTCCATAGCGTTTACATTAACATGTAAACCCTATGGAAACCGCAAACCGCAGTGCACATGCTGCGGGAAGAACAGCGCAGAAACGCAGCGGTTTACAACCCGCAGCATGTCACTTCTTTGTGCAGAATCGCAGCGATTCTGCACCCATAGAAATGCATTGTTCCGCTTACTTCCCGCATGGGGCTGTGCCCACGTTGCGGGAAGTAAGCAGATAATGTGCGGTTGCTACCCGGGGTGGAGGAGAGGAGACTCTCCTCCAGGCCCTGGGAAGCATAAATAGTGTAAAAAAAAAGAATTAAAATAAAAAATGATGCTATACTCACCTCTCAGCGCTGCACGCGGCTGTCCGGTCTCCGGTTTGCTGTGCGAGCAGGACCTGCGGTGACGTCACGGTCACATCACCGTGATGACGCCGCGGTCACATGACCGTGATGTCACGAAGGTCCTTCTCGGCACAGCATCTTTGGAACCGGAGCGCCGCGTGCAGCGCCGAGGAGATCCGGACATCAGAGGGTGAGTATAACCAATTTTTATTATTTTTAACATTACTATTGATGCTGCATATTGCTGCATAGGCAGCATCAATAGTATAGGAGTAATCCCGCAGCGGAAATCGCAAAACAAACCGCGATAAATCTGCAGGGATAACCGCAGCGGTTTTGCCCTGCAGATTTATCAATTCCGCTGCGGGAGAACCCGCAGAGCACGCCGCAGAGTGTGCACATAGCCTTAAAATTGAACACATAATGCACATGCCTGAACAAATTCATTAAAGAAGCACTCCAATCAAAATTTGTATCCGCAAGTGCCGAACAGTGTGCTGTCTGCTTGGGTTCGGCATATTGCAGACCAGATAAACAAGTTCCTAGGTGCGGCTGGGGAAAACCCAGAGGTCATCTTACAAATTGGTAAAAAAGCCAAAGTTAGGGAGAGGTGGAAGGTCTTTAAAAATGGATACAGGGAACTAGGAGAGAAGCTGAAAGCCAGTACCTGCAAGGTGGCATTTACAGAAATATTGTTTGTGCCACGAGTGTCACAAGAAAGACAGTGGGAGCTTAGGGAGATAAATAACGGACTTAGAAATTGGTGCAGGGAGGAAGGGTTTGGGTTCACAGAGAACTGGGCCAACTTCTCTATTGTCTACAGTCTGTACCGTAGCAATAGTCTGCACATCAATGGGGAGAGTGCAGCTGTGCTTGGGAAAAATGGTCAGACAGATGGAGGAGCTTGTAAACTAGAATATAGGGGGAGGAAGGGTAGTTGTGCAAATATGGGATACATAGAGTAGACAAAGTGTGTGAGATAGTAGGGATCAATAAATATTTAGGAGGCTGGGACATGCAAGGAAACTAGGTACATGAGAAGGAGTAATAGACGTGCTAATAGTATTAAATGTCTGCTGGCAAATGCAATGAGTCTTGCAAACAAAATTAATGAATTGGAGACTCTTTTGTGGTGGGAACTATGGAAACCTGGCTGGAATAAAGCCATGAATGGGTGACAAACAAAGAGGGTTACACTACATTCAGAAAGGACAGGAAAGACAAAAAAGGTGAAGGAGTGTTTGCATTTTTGTTAACTCCAACTTAAAGCTGGAGTTACACTAAACGACTTACCAACGATCACGACCAGCGATACGACCTGGCCATGATCATTGGTAAGTCATTGTGTGGTCGCTGGGGAGCTGTCACACAGACAGCTCTCTCCAGCGACCAACGATCAGGGGAACGACTTCGGCATCGTTGAAACTGTCTTCAACGATGCCGAAGTCCCCCTGCAGCACCTGGGTAACCAGGGTAAACATTGGGTTACTAAGTGCAGGGCCGCGCTTAGTAACCCGATATTTACCCTGGTTACCATTGTAAAAGTAAAAAAAAAAAAAAAACCCACTACATACTCACATTCTGATGTCTGTCACGTCCCCCGCCGGCGTCAACAGGGTTAAAACTGCTTTCGGCAAGAGCGCTGCTATAGTGCACGCGCTGCTGCCGAGAGCTTCCATGCACTGAATGTGTAAGCGCCGGCAGTAACAGCGGTGACGTCACCGCTGTGCTCTGCTTTACGGCCGGCGCTGACACAGTCAGTGCAGGGAAGCTCTCGGCAGCAGCGCGTGCATTATAGCAGCGCTCTTGCCGAAAGCAGTTTTAACCCTGTGGACGCCGGGGGACGTGACAGACATCAGAATGTGAGTATGTACTGTTTTTTTTTAACTTTTACAATGGTAACCAGGGTAAATATCGGGTTACTAAGCGTGGCCCTGCGCTTAGTAACCCGATATTTACCCTGGTTACAAGTGAACACATCGCTGGATCCGCGTCACATACGCCGATCCAGCGATGACAGCGGGTGATCAGCGACCAAAAAATGGTCCTGATCATTCCCCAACGACCATCGATCTCCCAGCAGGGGCCTGATCGTTGGTCGCTGTCACACATAACGAGATCGTTAGTGGGATCGTTGCTACGTCACCAAAAGCGTGACGTTGCAACGATATCGTTAACGATATCATTATGTGTGACTCAGCCTTAAGACCTGTTCACAAAGATGACATTGGGGGAGCTGCGACAATGCAGAGCCAATGTGAGTAAATGTTAACGGGGATGGCAATAATGAAAAGCTGCTAATTGGAGTTTGCTATAAGCCTCATAATATAGCTGAACAGGTCGAGGATGAAATGCTGGAACAAGTGGAAAAGGCAACAAATAGTGTTGAGCGAACGTGCTCGTCACTACTCGGTACTCACCCGAGTATCACTATGCTCAGTGTACTCGGCGAGCACCAAGTATTTCTGGGATTATTCGGCGGGAGCTCGGGTCTCCGCCCTGCAATTCTGGCTCTCTTTAGAGCGCCAGTGACAGTGCAGGGATTGTCAGCCATGCACTGTAATGCCGCAGCCATATTTGTTGTGGTATTACAGTGATTGGCTGGCTGCACAGCATCATCAGGTCTATAAGAGACCTGGCGCCACCCTGATCGCCACATTCTGCTCCGGACTTAGTGAGTGTAGGGAGAGCTGCTGCTGAGATAGGGTCAAAATCTTGCTTTAATAGTTAGTGTAGGTTTGCCACTGTTCAGTCCACAAATCCTGAGAAACCAGCAGTCCTTTTGAGGGCTAATTCAGGGGTCCCAACATTGCAGGGCTAGGTAGGCAGGGGAGTTTATGTGCACATATCCACATCAGTGCAAGGCCTGCAGGCACTGTATGTGAGTACATAGCTCTCACTGCATACCTCCTGAAGCTCTATTACTGTCTGCTGCTGCTTATTTATTATATATCTAGCTGCAGTTTTCTGTGGCTTTTATTTTTCTTCACCTGATACCTGCTCCTTTTATTCTAAAGCAATCCATAGCCCCCTTATTTTAACATTTATTTGCTTGTTCACTCTGCCTACTACAGCCAGGTCATTGAAATCTAGGAACGTGCAAATCTATCATTTTTTTCGTCCCAGTCATCAGATGTGAGTGCGCCAAAGACATCTTTTTTTGTGTGTCATAGCCAACTTGTTGACACAATTTAGTTGAGCCCCAAAAAATCAAGGCGACACTTAGATCAGTCTGTTATCTGAGGCTGAGGCCTGGTGTATCTGTGGTGGAAAAATTGTAGCTTTGCAGGCATACGTATCATAGTTCTGTGTGCTAGCCTTGTTTTTTTTCTTTTTTTTTTTTAAATTCACCCCCCAAAAAAAAATAAATTATACAGTCTGTTATGTCAGGCTGAGGCCAGTTGTATCTGTGGTGGAATAATTGTAGCTTCACAGGCATAAGTTTCATAGTTCTGTCTGCTAGCCTTGTTCCACTCTTTTTTTTTATTTTAAAAATTCTCAACTCCCCCCCAAAAAAATGTATACAGTATGTTATGTCAGGCTGAGGCCTTGTGTATCTGTGGTGGAAAAATCGTAGCTTCTCAGGCATAAGTGTCATAGTTCTGTCTGCTGGCCTTGTTGTACTCATTTTTAATTTTTTGCCAAATTTCACATACTGTACAAGAGAAAAAAAAAATTATACAGTCAGTTAACTGTGGCTGCATTCTGGTGTATCGGTGGTGGAAAAATCATCGTAGTTTCGCAGGCATATGTATCATAGTTCTATGTGCTAGCCTTGTTCTCTTTTTTTGTTCACAAATTCACCAAAAAAAAAAAATAAATATTATACAGTCTGTTCTGTCAGGCTGAGGCCTGGTGTATCTGTGTTTGAAAAATCGTAGCTTCGCAGGCATAAGTTTCATAGTTCGGTCTGCTAGCATTGTTCCACTCTTTTTTCTTAATTTTAAAAATTATCCAAAACCAAAAAAAAAATGTATACAGTCTGTTATGTCAGGCTGAGGCCTTTGTGTATCTGTGGTGGAAAACTCGTAGCTTCACAGGCATCATAGTTTCATAGTTCTGTCTGCTAACCTTGTTCCACTCTTTTTACAAAAAAAAAATAATAATTATCTTAAAAACAAACAAAAAAAATGACACAGTCTGTTATGTCACGCTGAGGCCTGTTGTATCTTTGGTGGAAAAATCGTAGCTTTGAAAGCACACTGATCAGATATAATTTTGCTCCAAATAAATGTATTTGTGTTGAGCTTTTGAAATAGTTCAGTAGTCCATTTAAAATGGGCAAGGCAAGGGGCAAGGGAAGGGGAAGTGGACGTGAAGCTGATGGTGCATGCAGAGGACGAGGCCGTGGCCAAGCTGAAAGTGGTCCACAGCAAAGACCCACATGTTCGTGCTTGACCTTCCTGTCCCAGTTTCTAGGGGACCGCAGCACACCACTATTGAAGACAGAGCAGTGTGAAATGGTTGTTGGTTGTATAGTGGATAATGCTTCCAGTCACTTAGCCACTACCACCACCACCATGTCTTCCACACGGTCAAGTCTGAGTAGCCGTGATTGTGGCCTGGATATTACTCACCCTGATCCTCCTTCCTCCCACCATGCGGAGTGCCCTGAGACAACTGATCCCACACTTGGACACTCCGAAGAGCTGTTCAGTTTTCCCCTTAAAGATTCTGGACTCTAGACTGGTCAACTTGAAGTGGGGCCAGATGAGATCGCATGTAGCGATGCCCAAACATTTGAACAGCCATGGTCACACGAAGGCGATAGTGGGAAAGTGTCACAAGAGGTGGACGATGATGAGACACAATTTCCAGAAAGCCAGGGGGAGGGGCAGGGTGAGGATGTGGAAGACGAGGTGAAGGATGACATAGTGACTGACCCAACCTGGCAGGAGGACATGCAGAGCAAGGAGAAAAGCACACATGGGGAAGGAGGCATATAACCCCAACAGGCAGGAAGAAGCAGTGTGCTTATTCTACCTAAACACAGCACTATTTTGCATTAGAAAAAATTAAAAATACAGGACACATATTTGGCAGTGTGGTATTTCCGTGACAGGCCTCAAATATCTGCGTGCTCCAATGCTCCAAGTTTGGGCATTTTAGGCCGGTTTTCCACTGTTTTTGCTGTCTGTTACTCTAGTTATAATTATATAGGTCAGAACAACAAAATTATTCAATATAGACCATGACAGAAACTCCCAACATTACATAGAATTAGAAAAATGGAGTCAAAACTACTGTCTTTTTGATGATAAAAATGTAACATTTATTCAGTAACAAAAAGAAGTAAAATATTATATTAAAGTCACCATAAACAGCAATGTAAAAATCATATAATCATTTCAGGGTAACTACAAAAGCGAAGGACACAGGTAACACATCCACAACTCCACACTAATATAAAAAAACCTACCCGAGGTACCAGATTTTTAAAGTATATAGGCCGTATAATAACAGGCACTATATGTCCCAACAGACATCTAATCACGCACATATGTATACGACTGATCCTCACCCGTTATGGTCGTAGTGTGGAAGTGGAATACCAGCCCCTACGTGCGTTTCGGGTAGGCTTCTTCAGGGGGCCATCAATACTCTAGTTGTATACAGCACTATTTTACAGACCCCCGAAAAAATAGAGGCCACATATTTGGCAGTGTGGTATTTCCGTGACAGGTCTCCTATATCTGCGTGCTCCAAGTTTGGGCATTTTAGGCCTGTTTTCCACTGTTTTTGCTGTCTGTTACTCCAGTTACAGGGGTAGGAGAAAATAATGGAAACACCTGGAAACATCAATAGAAGTTAGTTTAATATGGTGTAGGTCCACCTTTTGCGGTGATTACAGCCTCAATTCTCCAAGGTATGGATTCATACAAGGTGTAAATTGTTTCCAAAGGAATTTTAGCCCATTCTGCAGTTAAAACACCCTCCAGTCTAACTTGAATCTTTAAAATCGACCATAAATGCTCAACAATGTTGAGGTCTGGGGATTGTGGGGGCCAGATGAGATGCTCAACTTCATTAGAATGTGCCTTGTGCCATGCTTTAACGATTCTAGCTGTAGGAATTGGTGCATTGTCATCCTGAAAGATGGCGTTCCCCTCCGCCATGTTTTACGGTTGGGAGAAGGCAGTCTGGATGGAATGCTTTTTTCGGCTGTCTCCAAATGTATACTCGGCCAGAGGTTGGAAATAGGGTAAACGATGATTCGTCTGAGAACATCACATGTTTCCACTACTCGAGGGACCAATTCTGGAGGTTTCTACACCACTCTAAACCCTTGGAAAGATTTGTCATTGAAAGCAGCAGTTTTCTAATTGCAGCTCTTCCGTGGAATCCAGATTTGTGCAGCTCCCGACGAACAGTTTTCGTGGAAACTGGGTTCTGTAGGTGTTCATTGAGCTCAGCAGTGATTTTCGGAGCCGTGGTCTTGCGATCCTCTCTCACAATTTGCTTTAGAGTCCGACGGTCTCTCTCAGTCGACTTCGACTTTCTGCCGGACTTGTGCTTTGCTGCAGACATTTTTCATTCTCTTTCAAATGCAGTCATTACTTTGGAGACAGTACCTCTTGACATGCCAAGCATTCGGGCACTTTCTGTTACACTAGCGCCTGCCATACGAGCACCAACAATTTGGCCTCTTTGAAAATCAGAGAGGTCTGCCATTGGTATCAGGTTCTCATCAATGTTCTTACAATTCCGCAAAACAAACAGTTAATTTACATACACATATCACATAACACAAATAATCAACTACAAAACATTACCATATGTCACGGTTTGCATGTTTATAACATGTTCGAAGATTATGATGCCAAAACGTTAGGTGTTTCCATTATTTTGTCTAAACCCTGTATATACAGCACTATTTTGCATTTAAAAAATACAGGCCACATATTTGGCAGTGTGGTATTTCCGTGACAGGCCTCATATATCTGCATGCTCCAAGTTTGGGCATTTTAGGCCGGTATTCCCTTTTTTTGCTGTCTGTACTTTACTTATATACAGCACTATTTTGCATTTAAAAAAATACAGGACACATATTTGGCAGTGTGGTATTTCCGTGACAGGCCTAATATATCTGCATGCTCCAAGTTTAGGCATTTTAGGCCGGTATTCCAGTTTTTTCCTGTCTGTTACTCTATTTATATACAGCACTATTTTGCATTGAAAAAAATAAAAAATGTGGCGTCATGGAATGATCGCGTCCCTGCAGATCGGGTGAAAGGGTTAACTCCTATTTCACCCGATCTGCAGGGAGAGGGGGAGTTGTACTTCAGCCCAGGGGGGGTGGCTTTGCCCCCATGTGGCTACGATCGCTCCGATTGGCTGTTGAAAGTGCAACAGCCAATCAGAGCAATTTGCAATATTTCACCTATGAAAATGGTGAAATATTGCAATCCAGCCATGGCTGATGCTGCAATAGCATCTGCCATGGCTGGAAATCATGTTCTGCCCCCCCCACCGCCCCCGATCTCCTCCCCAGTCCTCCGTTCTGTCCGGTACCCCCCTCCGTCCCCCTGTCCGCTCCCCCGTGCTCCTGTCCGCTCCCCCGTCCTCCGATCCCCCCATCCTGTGCTCCGATCCACCCCCCCACCACCCCCTCATACTTACCAAGCCTCCCGAAGTCGGTCCGTCTTCTCCCTGGGCGCCGCCATCTTCCAAAATGGCGGGCGCATGCGCAGTGCGCTGTTGTGAATTTGCTTTTTGCTCCCTCTAGTGGTTACTAGTTTTTTGACTCTGGTTTTTCTGTCATTCCTTTTATCCGCACCTGGGTCGTTAGTTAGGGGTGTTGCTATATAAGCTCCCTGGACCTTCAGTTCAATGCCTGGCAACGTAGTTATCAGAGCTAGTCTGCTGTGCTCTTGTCTACTGATCCTGGTTCCAGTTATATCAGCTAAGTCTGCCTTTTGCTATTTGTTTTGGTTTTGTATTTTTGTCCAGCTTGTTCCAAATCTGTATCCTGACCTTTGCTGGAAGCTCTAGGGGGCTGGTGTTCTCCCCCCGGACCGTTAGACGGTTCGGGGGTTCTTGAATTTCCAGTGTGGATTTTGATAGGGTTTTTGTTGACCATATAAGTTACCTTTCTTTATTCTGCTATCAGTAAGCGGGCCTCTCTGTGCTAAACCTGGTTCATTTCCGTGTTTGTCATTTCCTCTTACCTCACCGTCATTATTTGTGGGGGGCTTCTATCCAGCTTTGGGGTCCCCTTCTCTGGAGGCAAGAAAGGTCTTTGTTTTCCTCTACTAGGGGTAGCTAGATTCTCCGGCTGGCGCGTGTCATCTAGAATCAACGTAGGAATGATCCCCGGCTACTTCTAGTGTTGGCGTTAGGAGTAGATATATGGTCAACCCAGTTACCACTGCCCTATGAGCTGGATTTTTGTATTCTGCAGACTTCCACATTCCTCTGAGACCCTCGCCATTGGGGTCATAACAGTTTGCCAGGCCCGTATTAAATGTTTAATGCATTGCAGAAGAGGGATTATAAGAAAGAAGATTCTGAGTTTTTTTTTTTCTTCTTCCCCTTTACCTCAGAGTGGCTATGCTTGCTGCAGACATGAATGTCCAGACCTTGATTACAAGTGTGGACCAGCTGGCTACTCGTGTGCAGGGCATACAAGACTATGTTATCAGAAATCCTAGGTCAGAACCTAAAATACCGATTCCTGAACTGTTTTCCGGAGACAGGTTTAAGTTTAGGAATTTCGTGAATAATTGTAAATTGTTTTTGTCCCTGAGACCCTGTTCATCTGGAGATTCTGCTCAGCAAGTAAAAATTGTGATTTCGTTCTTACGGGGCGACCCTCAGGATTGGGCTTTTTCGCTGGCGCCAGGAGATCCGGCATTGGCTGATCTTGATGCGTTTTTTCTGGCGCTCGGTTTACTTTATGAGGAACCCAATCTTGAGATTCAGGCAGAAAAGGCCTTGCTGGCTATGTCTCAGGGGCAGGACGAGGCTGAAGTGTATTGCCAAAAATTTCGGAAATGGTCCGTGCTGACACATTGGAACGAGTGTGCACTGGCCGCTAATTTTAGAAATGGCCTTTCTGAAGCCATTAAGAATGTTATGGTGGGTTTTCCCATTCCCACAGGTCTGAATGATACTATGGCACTGGCTATTCAAATTGACCGGCGGTTGCGGGAGCGCAAAACCGCAAATTCCCTCATGGTGTTGTCTGAACAGACACCTAATTCGGTGCAATGTGATAGAAAAACCGCAAATTCCCTCATGGTGTTGTCTGAACAGACACCTGATTTAATGCAATGTGATAGAATCCTGACTAGAAATGAGCGGAAAATTCATAGACGCCGGAATGGCTTGTGCTACTACTGTGGTGATTCTACACATGTTATCTCAGCATGCTCTAAACGTATAGCTAAGGTTGTTAGTCCTGTCACCGTTGGTAATTTGCAACCTAAATTTATTCTGTCTGTAACTTTGATTTGCTCACTGTCATCTTATCCTGTCATGGCGTTTGTAGATTCAGGTGCTGCCCTGAGTCTCATGGATCTCTCATTTGCTAAGCGCTGTGGTTTTACTCTTGAACCATTAGAAAATCCTATTCCTCTTAGGGGTATTGATGCTACACCATTGGCAGCAAATAAACCGCAGTATTGGACACAGGTTACCATGTGCATGACTCCTGAACACCGCGAGGTGATACGTTTCCTGGTTTTACATAAAATGCATGATTTGGTTGTTTTAGGGCTGCCATGGTTACAGACCCATAATCCAGTCCTGGACTGGAAGGCTATGTCAGTCTCAAGTTGGGGCTGTCGTGGTATTCATGGGGATTCCCTGCCTGTGTCTATTGCTTCTTCTACGCCTTCGGAAGTTCCGGAGTATTTGTCTGATTATCAGGATGTCTTCAGTGAGTCTGAGTCCAGTGCACTGCCTCCTCATAGGGACTGTGACTGTGCTATAGATTTGATCCCAGGCAGTAAATTTCCTAAGGGAAGACTGTTTAATCTGTCGGTACCTGAACATACCACTATGCGTTCATATATCAAGGAGTCTCTGGAGAAAGGACATATTCGTCCGTCTTCTTCCCCTCTTGGTGCGGGATTCTTTTTTGTGGCAAAAAAGGACGGATCTTTGAGACCTTGTATTGATTATCGGCTTTTAAATAAGATCACTGTCAAATTTCAGTATCCTTTACCGCTGTTGTCTGACTTGTTTGCCCGGATTAAGGGTGCCAAGTGGTTCACCAAGATAGACCTTCGTGGTGCGTACAACCTTGTGCGCATTAAGCAAGGTGATGAATGGAAAACCGCATTCAATACGCCCGAAGGTCATTTTGAGTACTTGGTGATGCCTTTTGGGCTCTCCAATGCGCCTTCAGTTTTTCAGTCCTTTATGCATGACATTTTCCGGAAGTATCTGGATAAATTTTTGATTGTTTATCTGGATGATATTTTGGTTTTTTCTGATAATTGGGATTCGCATGTGGAGCAGGTCAGGTTGGTCTTTAAAATTTTGCGTGAAAATTCTTTGTTTGTCAAGGGCTCAAAGTGTCTCTTTGGTGTACAGAAGGTTCCCTTTCTGGGGTTCATTTTTTCCCCTTCTGCTGTGGAGATGGACCCAGTCAAGGTCCGAGCTATTCTTGATTGGACTCAGCCCTCGTCAGTTAAGAGTCTTCAGAAGTTCTTGGGCTTCGCTAACTTCTACCGTCGTTTTATCGCTAATTTTTCTAGCATTGTGAAACCTTTGACGGATATGACCAAGAAGGGCTCCGATGTAGCTAACTGGGCTCCTGCTGCCGTGGAGGCTTTCCAGGAGTTGAAACGCCGGTTTACTTCGGCGCCTGTTTTGTGCCAGCCTGACGTCTCACTTCCCTTTCAGGTTGAGGTGGATGCTTCGGAGATTGGGGCAGGGGCCGTTTTGTCGCAGAGAGGCCCTGGTTGCTCTGTTATGAAACCTTGTGCCTTTTTCTCTAGGAAGTTTTCGCCTGCCGAGCGAAATTATGATGTGGGCAATCGGGAGTTGTTGGCCATGAAATGGGCATTTGAGGAGTGGCGTCATTGGCTCGAGGGTGCTAAGCATCGTGTGGTGGTCTTGACTGATCACAAAAATCTGATGTATCTCGAGTCTGCTAAACGCCTTAATCCGAGACAGGCCCGCTGGTCATTGTTTTTCTCCCGCTTTGATTTTGTTGTCTCGTATTTACCAGGTTCAAAGAATGTGAAGGCCGATGCTCTTTCTAGGAGCTTTGTGCCTGATGCTCCTGGAGTCGCTGATCCTGTTGGTATTCTTAAAGATGGAGTTATCTTGTCAGCTATTTCTCCGGATCTGCGACGTGTGTTGCAGAGATTTCAGGCTGATAGGCCTGAGTCTTGTCCACCTGACAGACTGTTTGTCCCGGATAAGTGGACCAGCAGAGTCATTTCCGAGGTTCATTCCTCGGTGTTGGCAGGTCACCCGGGAATTTTTGGCACCAGAGATCTGGTGGCCAGGTCCTTTTGGTGGCCTTCCTTGTCAAGGGATGTGCGGTCATTTGTGCAGTCCTGTGGGACTTGTGCTCGAGCTAAGCCTTGCTGTTCTCGTGCCAGCGGTTTGCTCTTGCCCTTGCCTGTCCCGAAGAGACCTTGGACACATATCTCCATGGATTTCATTTCTGATCTTCCGCTATCTCAGGGCATGTCCGTTATCTGGGTGATATGTGATCGCTTCTCCAAGATGGTCCATTTGGTTCCTTTGCCTAAGCTGCCTTCCTCTTCCGATCTGGTTCCTGTGTTTTTCCAGAACGTGGTTCGTTTGCACGGCATCCCTGAGAATATTGTGTCAGACAGAGGTTCCCAGTTCGTTTCCAGGTTCTGGCGATCCTTTTGTGGTAGGATGGGCATTGATTTGTCGTTTTCGTCTGCTTTCCATCCTCAGACTAATGGACAGACGGAGCGAACCAATCAGACTTTGGAGGCTTATTTGAGGTGTTTTGTCTCTGCTGATCAGGACGATTGGGTGACATTCTTGCCGTTGGCTGAGTTTGCCCTTAATAATCGGGCTAGTTCCGCCACCTTGGTTTCGCCTTTTTTCTGCAACTCTGGTTTCCATCCTCGCTTTTCTTCGGGTCATGTGGAGCCTTCTGACTGTCCTGGGGTGGATTCTGTGGTGGATAGGTTGCAGCAGATCTGGAATCATGTGGTGGACAACTTGAAGTTGTCACAGGAGAAGGCTCAGCGCTTTGCCAACCGCCGCCGCGGTGTGGGTCCCCGACTACGCGTTGGGGATTTGGTATGGCTTTCTTCCCGCTTTGTTCCTATGAAGGTCTCCTCTCCCAAATTTAAACCTCGTTTTATTGGGCCTTACAAGATATTGGAAATCCTTAATCCTGTATCTTTCCGTCTGGATCTTCCTGTGTCGTTTGCTATTCACAATGTATTTCATAGGTCCTTGTTGCGGCGGTACATTGTGCCTGTAGTTCCTTCTGCTGAGCCTCCTGCTCCGGTGTTGGTTGAGGGCGAGTTGGAGTACGTGGTGGAGAAGATCTTGGATTCTCGCCTCTCCAGGCGGAGGCTTCAGTACCTGGTCAAGTGGAAGGGCTATGGTCAGGAGGATAATTCCTGGGTGGTCGCCTCTGATGTTCATGCGGCCGATTTAGTTCGTGCCTTTCATGCCGCTCATCCTGATCGCCCTGGTGGTCGTGGTGAGGGTTCGGTGACCCCTCACTAAGGGGGGGGTACTGTTGTGAATTTGCTTTTTGCTCCCTCTAGTGGTTACTAGTTTTTTGACTCTGGTTTTTCTGTCATTCCTTTTATCCGCACCTGGGTCGTTAGTTAGGGGTGTTGCTATATAAGCTCCCTGGACCTTCAGTTCAATGCCTGGCAACGTAGTTATCAGAGCTAGTCTGCTGTGCTCTTGTCTACTGATCCTGGTTCCAGTTATATCAGCTAAGTCTGCCTTTTGCTATTTGTTTTGGTTTTGTATTTTTGTCCAGCTTGTTCCAAATCTGTATCCTGACCTTTGCTGGAAGCTCTAGGGGGCTGGTGTTCTCCCCCCGGACCGTTAGACGGTTCGGGGGTTCTTGAATTTCCAGTGTGGATTTTGATAGGGTTTTTGTTGACCATATAAGTTACCTTTCTTTATTCTGCTATCAGTAAGCGGGCCTCTCTGTGCTAAACCTGGTTCATTTCTGTGTTTGTCATTTCCTCTTACCTCACCGTCATTATTTGTGGGGGGCTTCTATCCAGCTTTGGGGTCCCCTTCTCTGGAGGCAAGAAAGGTCTTTGTTTTCCTCTACTAGGGGTAGCTAGATTCTCCGGCTGGCGCGTGTCATCTAGAATCAACGTAGGAATGATCCCCGGCTACTTCTAGTGTTGGCGTTAGGAGTAGATATATGGTCAACCCAGTTACCACTGCCCTATGAGCTGGATTTTTGTATTCTGCAGACTTCCACGTTCCTCTGAGACCCTCGCCATTGGGGTCATAACAGTGCGCCCGCCGAATCTGCCGGCCGGCAGATGCGTTCCATGTACATTTTGATCACTGTGGTAAACTTATCACAGTGATCAAAATAAAAAAAATAGTAATTGACCCCCCCCCCTTTATCACCCCCATAGGTAGGGACAATAATAAAATAAAGAAAATATTTTTTTTTCCACTAGGGTTAGAACTAGGGTTAGGGGTAGGGTTAGGGGTAGGGGTAGGGTTAGGGTTAGAACTAGGGTTAGCGTTAGAATTAGGCTATGTGCACACGGTGCGGATTTGGCTGCTGCGGATTCATAGCAGTGTTCCATCAGGTTTATAGTACCATGTAAACCTATGGAAAACCAAATCCGCTGTGCCCATGGTGCGGAAAATACCGCGCGGAAATGCTGCGCTGTATTTTCCGCAGCATGTCAATTCTTTGTGCGGATTTCGCAGCGTTTTACAGCTGTTCCTCAATAGGAATCCGCAGGTGAAATCCGCATAAAAAACACTGGAAATTCGCGGTAAATCCGCAGGTAAAACGCAGTGCCTTTTACCTGCGGATTTTTCAAAAATGGTGCGGAAAAATCTCACACGAATCCGCAACGTGGGCACATAGCCTTAGGGTTGGAATTAGGGCTAGGGTTGGAAATAGGATTAAGAATAGGCTTGTGGTTAGGGTTATGGTTAGGGTTAGGGGTGTGTTGGGGTTAAAGTTGTGGTTGGGGTTAGGGTTGGGATTAGGGTTAGGGTTGGGATTAGGGTTAGGGTTGTGGTTAGGGGTGTGTTGGGGTTGGGTTGTGATTAGGGTTATGGCTAGAGTTGGGATTAGGGTTAGGGGTGTGTTGGGGTTAGGGTTGGGATTAGGGTTAGGGGTGTGTTGGGGTTAGTGTTGGAGTTAGAATTGAGGGGTTTCCACTGTTTAGGCACATCAGGGGTCTCCAAACGCAACGTGGCGCCACCATTGATTCCAGCCAATCTTGCGTTCAAAAAGTCAAATGGTGCTCCCTCCCTTCCGAGCCCCGACGTGTGCCCAAACAGTGGTTTACCCCCACATATGGGGTACCAGCATACTCAGGACAAACTGGGCAACAATTATTGGGGTCCAATTTCTCCTGTTACCCTTGCGAAAATAAAACATTGCTTGCTAAAACATAATTTTAGAGGAATGAAAAATGATTTTTTATTTTCACGGCTCTGCGTTATAAACTTCTGTGAAGCACTTGGGGGTTCAAAGTGCTCACTATACATCTAGATAAGTTCCTTGGGGGGGTCTAGTTTCCAAAATGGGGTCACTTGTGGGGGTTTCTACTGTTTAGGCACATCAGGGGCTCTGGAAATGGAATGTGACGCACGCAGACCACTCCATCAAAGCCTGCATTTCAAAACGTCACTACCTCCCTTCCGAGCCCCGACTTGTGCCCAAACAGTGGTTTACCCCCACATATGGGGTATCAGTGTACTCAGGACAAACTGGGCAACAACTATTGGGGTCCAATTTCTCCTGTTACCCTTGTGAAAATAAAAAATTGTGGGCTAAAAAATCATTTTTGAGAAAAGAAAAATTATTTTTTATTTTCATGGCTCTGCGTTCTAAACTTCTGTGAAGCACTTGGGGGTTCAAAGTGCTCACCACACATCTAGATTAGTTCCTTGGGAGGTCTAGTTTCCAAAATGGGGTCACTTGTGGGGGAGCTCCAATGTTTAGGCACACAGGGGCTCTTCAAACGCGACATGGTGTCCGCTAATGATTGGAGCTAATCTTCCATTCAAAAAGCCAAATGGCGTGCCTTCCCTTCCGAGCCCTGCCGTGCACCCAAACAGTGGTTTACCCCCACATATGGGGTATCATCGTACTCAGGACAAACTGGACAACAACATTTGGGGTCCAATTTCTCCTGTTACCCTTGGGAAAATAAAAAATTCTGGGCTAAACATCATTTTTGAGGAAAGAAAAATTATTTTTTATTTTCACGGCTCTGCGGTATAAACTTCTGTGAAGTACTTGGGGGTTCAAAGTGCTCACCACACATCTAGATTAGTTCCTTGGGAGGTCTAGTTTCCAAAATGGGGTCACTTGTGGGGGAGCTCCAATGTTTAGGCACACAGGGGCTCTCCAAACGCGACATGGTGTCCGCTAACGATTGGAGCTAATTTTCCATTCAAAAAGTCAAATGGTGCTCCTTCCCTTCTGAGCCTTGCCGTGCACTCAAACAGTGGTTTACCCCCACATATGAGGCATCGGCGTACTCAGTAGAAATTGCCCAACAAATTTTAGGATCCATTTTATCCTGTTGCCCATGTGAAAATGAAAGAATTGAGGCTAATAGAAATTTTGTGTGAAAAAAAAGTACTTTTTCATTTTTGCGGATCAATTTGTGAAGCACCTGAGGGTTTAAAGTGCTCACTATGCCTCTAGATAAGTTCCTTGGGGGGTCTAGTTTCCAAAATGGGGTCACTTGTGGGGGAGCTCCAATGTTTAGGCACACAGGGGCTTTCCAAACGCGACATGGTGTCCGCTAACGATGGAGATAATTTTTCATTCAAAAAGTCAAATGGCGTTCCTTCCCTTCCGAGCCTTGCCATGTGCCCAAACAGTGGTTTACCCCCACATGTGAGGTATCGGTGTACTCAGGAGAAATTGCCCAACAAATTTTAGGATCCATTTTATCCTGTTGCCCATGTGAAAATGAAAAAATTGAGGCTAAAATAATTTTTTTGTGAAAAAAAAATACTTTTTCATTTTTACGGATCAATTTGTGAAGCACCTGGGGGTTTAAAGTGCTCACTATGCTTCTAGATAAGTTCCTTGGGGGGTCTAGTTTCCAAAATGGGGTCACTTGTGGGGGAGCTCCAATGTTTAGGCACACGGGGGCTCTCCAAACGCGACATGGTGTCCGCTAAAGATTGGAGCCAATTTTTCATTCAAAAAGTGAAGTGAAGTGAGCCCTGCCGTGCGCCCAAACAGTGGTTTACCCCCACATATGAGGTATCCGCGTACTCAGGACAAATTGGACAACAACGTCCGTCGTCCAGTTTCTCCTTTTACCCTTGGGAAAATAAAAAAATTGTTGCTAAAAGATCATTTTTGTGACTAAAAAGTTAAATGTTCATTTTTTACTTCCATGTTGCTTCTGCTGCTGTGAAACACCTGAAGGGTTAATAAACTTCTTGAATGTGGTTTTGAGCACCTTGAGGGGTGCAGTTTTTAGAATGGTGTCACTTTTGGGTATTTTCAGCCATATAGAACCCTCAAAATGACTTCAAATGTGAGGTGGTCCCTAAATAAAATGGTTTTGTAAATTTTGTTGTAAAAATGAAAAATCACTGGTCAAATTTTAACCCTTATAACTTCCTAGCAAAAAAAAAAAAAATTGTTTCCAAAATTGTGCTGATGTAAAGTAGAGATGTGGGAAACGTTATTTATTAACTATTTTGTGTCACATAACTCTCTGGTTTAACAGAATAAAAATTCAAAATGTGAAAATTGCAAAATTTTCAAAATTTTCAAAATTTTCGCCAAATTTCCGTTTTTTTCACAAATAAACTCAGAAATTATCGACCTAAATTTACCACTAACATGAAGCCCAATATGTCACGAAAAAACAATCTCAGAATCGCTAGGATCCGTTGAAGCGTTCCTGAGTTATTACCTCATAAAGGGACACTGGTCAGAATTGCAAAAAACGGCAAGGTCATTAAGGCCAAAATAGGCTGGGTCATGAAGGGTTTAATGTAAAGCACTATGGAATAAATGGCATTATATAAATAAATCATAATAATAATACTATATGGGTGTTTCCACTAGACAATCCATCCAACATGTTATTGAATCAAAATCTTGTCTTTCTGACAACTTTGTTCAGCTGTGCACAAACTATGTCATATTGATAGCTAGACCCCAGTGGGTCTTGTCACAGTGCCATGTTGACTACAGTCCACAGATGTTATCTAGATCCCTAATCTCACCTCTACTTTACCAGCATGATGAATTAATAGTAAAAGCATGTGGTATTGATGGAGCTGTTGTTCTCTTGCCAAAGAAACTCAATGAGATCAATGAGGTGGTTAGCCGCACACGGAATGGAGAAATAGTAAAGATGATAATTATTTTCACATTTGAGTTAACACACACTTCACCAACTTGTTTTCACTTTTACAACATTATATTCTGTGAAGCAAATAGGCATAAATAATTATCACCCAAATGATGTAGCATAAGTCAGAACATACACAACCTATCTGTGGGGAAATGGTTAAGCACTGAAATTTTGAAGTATGAGACCAGTGTGATCTTGTGGATTGATATGAGCCACAAAGTCCTTCAAAGTGAAACTGTTCTGGATGTAATGCACAATTTTATCTTGAAAATTAGAAGAACATGCCTTCTATGATGCTTGCATTAAAGAACTGATTGGTCAGATATGTACGGACTCAGGATGACCGGGCTGCAGGCACCTGTGCTGCGCCGGGTCCGAAACTGTCAAGGCTGCGTCCCCTGTTTCCCGGGAAGGAATAGGGGAATGGACAGGCACCATTACCCAGGAAGAGGGGGTGTGTTTAGACAGGGAACCTGGCCATAAGCTGAGGGAAAAAAATGCAAAGCAGGAGTGAGTCCCCAACTGTCAGTGTGTGAACAGCAAGGTGAGGCAGTGGACTACGCACCTGAAGCACCGGCGCTGCGACCAACTGCTATAGACAGACCCGGTGACCTTGAGGCAGGGGGCTAGCTTAAGAGGAAGCGCGCATGACAGCAGAGATTTTTGGCATGGACAAGCAGTGCTGAGGAGGAGGCTGAGCAGTGTGCTCCGACCTTAGAGCACTGGCACCGCAAAGGACTGTTCCCGTTGTCTGATTTTGTGATCAAAACCTGATTATATCATTTAAAGTAGTGATTGAGGTGACTTCACATGACGCATTGATGTCATATAGGCACTTTTAATCAATTACACTTAATACTAGGAGTTGTAGTTAATATAGCATCTATACTTGTTTACTTCACTTATTTTATCTATTTATCTTTGCACTTGTAATGGTCATGCACTGTATCTCCCTTCTGACCATGCATACTTATCCTATCTTTTTATGGATTCAACTTCCAATTATATCCCCCCTGCTGTGCGTATGCACCTTAAATCTTAGCTCTTAGCACTTCCGGGAGTGCTCGTATCTGGATACACTTGCGTTCCAGTGTGCGCTCCAGTGAGCGCTTTCCCGGAAGTGTATTTGACACCCAGGACAGGACAGAAACGTCATTCGCCAACATGCAGGGAGGATATTGCTACACCAACTGCCTCCTCACTACGTACTGGACCTCTACTTGCTATGCTTGAGATAAAAAGGTATTCCTCTCCTCACTAAAACACGCCCCCGGAAGAAGATCTGGGCCAAACGCACGTCGGGGCGCACGAGGGAGAATTGAGCGGCCTACACACTGCACTACCCGGCTTCCCGTAGTGACTCACTTCTTAAGGTATTGTTACAATTTGTACCTGTTGAATTGAAACATTACATGTTTGGTCATATTGGCTGGGAATTTCAGATATATATTGGGGGAATTTTTATGGATTGCTATTATCATTATTAATCTATAACAGGAAGGATAACAATAATCCCTGATATATTTGGGCATATTACTAGGTATCTTATAATATAGCAGATTTATAGACATCACAATATAGCTGGTAATATAGCATGGTAGAGTTGTCTGGTCACTCTCTCCCTATGTGGACACTTTGTTATTGATATGATTTGGTCTTGTTGTTTTAACTTACAGTGATTGAATAAAGATTTAATATATTTTAATTTATATGGTTCTCTTATTGCGGCAATTAGCATATGAGTCCCCTTTGGATCACACAAAGTTTTGAAGTGCCATAGCTATTTAATAAGGACATTTTTTGATGTTATAGTCCTCCAACATTGTAGTACACCTGTCTGCCTCTGGAATAAGAGATACAGGGATTGGACCAAATAATGGAAACCCCTTACATTTTGGCATCATAATCTTCGAACATGTTATAAACATGCAAACCGTGACATATGGTAATGTTTTGTAGTTGATTCACAGGTCTGCAAAAAAAAATGTTTCAAGAGCTGTTTTGGTTATTCCACGTAATCTTTATGTTTTTAAGTGCGCTGAATCCGTAAATGACCTCTGTTTTGTCATAGGACATCACGTTTTCTGACAATTTAAGTAACTATGTTAAATAATACAATACCTCAAAATAAATGAAAATAGACTCATAAAATTATTTTTTTATTACAAATGTTTCATGAAAATCATTTTTTAACTGCAATGAGCTCACTAACAAACACTAAAATCGATTCTTCTTCCCTGTGAGGCTTCTCTTGGTACATTTACGCTTGTGAGTAGCATCTGGAATGTCTCTCTGAAGCGTCCAACAGTAATCTGCCATCATTGTAATGCTCCATCTTCCCTGGTATCTTCTTTCCATCTCTTTAACCCCTTTCTGCCAGCTGACGGAATAGTACGTCAGCTGGCAGATCCCCTGCTTTGAGGTGGGCTCCGGCGGTGATCTTTTTTTTACAGCTGACATGTGCGCGCAATGAGCGCGAGTGGAATCGTGATCCGCCCGCGCCCATTAACTAGTTAAATGCCGCCGTCAAGCGCTGACAGCGGCATTTAACTAGCGCTCCCGGCCGCGCGGCCGGGAGTTCTCACACCACTAGAACCCCATCACATGATCGGGGGTCAGCGGTGCATTGCCATAACAACCAGAGGTCTCCTTGAGACCTCTATGGTTGTTGATGGCCGATTGCTTTGAGCGCCACCCTGTGGTCGGCGCTCAAAGTTCACCTGGATTTCTGCTACATAGAGGTGATCTGTACTTCACCTCTATGTAGCGGAGCCGATCGATTTGTGCATGCTTCTAGCCTCCTATGGAGGCTATTGAAGCATGCCAAAATTTTAAAAAAAAGTGTTTAAAAATATATAAAAAAATATATATATAAAAGTTCAAATCACCCCCCTTTCGCCCCAATCAAAATAAAACAATTAAAAAAAAAAATCAAACATACACATATTTGGTATCGCCGCATTCAGAATCGCCCGATCTATCAACAAAAACAAAGGATTAACCTGACCGCTAAATGGCGTAGCGAGAAAAAAAATCAAAACGCCAAAATTATGGTTTTTTGGTCACCGCGACATTGCATTAAAATGCAATAACGGGCGATCAAAAGAACGTATCTACACCAAAATGGTAACAATAAAAATGCCAGCTTGGCACGCAAAAAATAAGCACTCACCTGACCCCAGATCACGAAAATTGGAGACGCTACGGGTATCGGAAAATCGCACAATTTTTTTTTTTGTAGCAAATTTTGGAATTTTTTTTCACCACTTAGATAAAAAATAACCTAGACATGTTACGTGTCTATGAACTCGAAATGACCTGGAGAATCATAATGGCAGGTTAGTATTAGCATTTAGTGAACCTAGCAAAAAAGCCAAACAAAAAACAAGTGTGAGATTGCATTTTTTTTGCAATTTCATCACACTTGGAATTTTGTTCCCATTTTCTGTTACATGGCATGGTAAAACCAATGGTATCGTTCAAAAGTACATCTCGTCCCGCAAAAAATAAGCCCGCACATGGCCATATTGACGGAAAAATAAAAAAGTTATGGCTCTGGGAAGGAGGGGAGTGAAAAACGAAAACGAAAAAACGGAAAAAGCTCCGGGGGTGAAGGGGTTAATGTCCTGGTGGAATCGTTCACCTTGCTCTTCACTCACAGCTCCCAAATTTTCAGGAAAGTTGTCAAGGTGGGAATGGAGGAAATGCACTTTCAAACTCATCAGGCAACCTAAAGCTTAAAATGCTTTCAGCATTTGTCCGACGATTTTTTTGTAGTCAGGTTCTTTGTTATTGCCTAAAAATTTCTCTACGACCTCTTTAAATGCATACCACCCTTCTTTTTGAGGATGCGTCATGCTATTGATAAACTCTTGATCAGCTTGATCCGCTGAGCCATAATGCTAATTTTGGGAAACACGGTTGAATATGACGAGTTAACACGAACTGAGATGAAAAAGTGTGAACAGGCGACCAAGATTAAACAATGGAATCAAGCCCGAGCATGTCACAGCCTGCTCGTTCAGCTCGCAACATGTTGATGCTGGTTTCATCAGCTCACTCTGAAAGTTCTTTTCTTTGAAAGTTATATTTTTTTGGCATTGTATATCTTCAATGCATTGATGTGAATTAATTGTGTTGAGCATTCCGATACCGCAAGTATCGGGTATCGGCCGATATTTGCTGTATCGGAATTCCGATACCGAGATCCGATACTTTTGTGGTATCGGGAATCGGTATCAGGATCGATATTAATGTGTAAAATAAAGAATAAAAATAAAACATATTGATATACTCACCCTCTGACGCGCCCTGGTTGTAACCGCCAGCCTCCGTTCATAAGAATGAGCGCTTGAAAGTCCTTAGATGACGTCGCGGCCTGTGATTGGTCGCGGAGCGGTCACGTGACCGCAACGCGACCAATCACAAGCCGTGACGTCATCTAAGGTCTTTCAAGCGCTTGAAAGACCTTAGATGACGTCACGGCTTGTGATTGGTCGCGTTGCGGTCACGTGACCGCTCCGCGACCAATCACAGGTCACGACGTCATCTAAGGACTTTCAAGCGCTCATTCTTATGAACGGAGGCTGGCGGTTACAACCAGGGCGCGTCAGAGGGTGAGTATATAAATATTTTTTATTTTTATTCTTTATTTTACACATTAATATGGATCCCAGGGCCTGAAGGGGAGTTTCCTCTCCTTCAGACCCTGGGAACCATCTGGATACCTTCCGATACTGTGTCCCATTGACTTGTATTGGTATCGGGTATCGGTATCGGCGATATCCGATACTTTTCGGGTATCGGCCTATACTATCCGATACCGATACTTTCAAGTATCGGACGGTATCGCTCAACACTATTAATTAATAGTAATTTTGACTTTCAAAACTCTAAGATAAAAAAAATACCAAAAATTGAGAAAAATATACTAAATTTAAAGAGAATTTTGCATTTTGTGGCAAACCCTGACGTACACGATTTTTTCAATATTTTTTTCGATTTCAGCACACCAAAATACATGGAAATTAGATTAAAATAATCAAATAGCTTTTTAGTCGCAGACCTGTGTTATTTGTGTTATTTGTGTTATGTGATATGTGTATGTAAATTAACTGTTTGTTTTGCCGAATTGTAAGAACATTCATTAGAACCTGATACCGATGGCAGGCCTCTCGGATTTTCAAAGAGGCCAAATTGTTGGTGCTCGTATGGCAGGCGCTAGTGTAACAGAAAGTGCCCGAATGCTTGGCGTGTCAAGAGTTACTGTCTCCAAAGTAATGACTGCGTTTGAAAGAGAAGGAAAAACGTCAGCAGCAAATCACAGGTCCGGCCGAAAGTCGAACTTGACTGAGAGAGACCGTCGGACTTTAAAGCGAAAAACACTGCTGAGCTCAATGAACACCTACAGAACCCAGTTTCCACGAAAACTGTTCGTCGGGAGCTGCACAAATCTGGATTCCACGGAAGATTTGCAATTAGAAAACCGCTGCTCTCAATGACAAATGTTTGCAAGCCTTTAGAGTGGAAAACCTCCAGAATTGGTCACTTGAGCAGTGGAAACATGTGATATTCTCAGACGAATCATTGTTTACCCTATTTCCGACCTCCGGCCGAGTGTATGTTTGGAGACAGCCGAAAAAAGCATTCCATCCAGACTGCCTCCTCCCAACCGTAAAACATGGCGGAGGTTCTGTGATGATCTGGGGTGCTATTTCGTGGAGATCCGCTGGGCTAATGATATCCCTTCATAGAAGAATTAACAGCCGAGATTATTTAGGCATTTTGGGCAACCAAGTGCATCCAATGGTTCAAGCACTGTTCCCGGAGGGGAACTCCATCTTTCAGGATGATAATGCACCAATTCATGCAGCTAGAATCGTTAAAGCATGGCACGAGGAACATTCTAATGAAGTTGAGCATCTCATCTGGCCCCCACAATCCCCAGACCTCAACATTATTGAGCATTTATGGTCAACTATAGAGA
Organism: Ranitomeya variabilis; assembly: GCF_051348905.1. Classification (NCBI taxonomy): domain Eukaryota; kingdom Metazoa; phylum Chordata; class Amphibia; order Anura; family Dendrobatidae; genus Ranitomeya; species Ranitomeya variabilis. The sequence continues at coordinate 310,521,728 of NC_135234.1, read as the reverse complement.
TTCAAGTTAGACGTCGATTTCCACCGCCATCGTTGTTCAAAGAACTGGAGGGTATTTTAACTGCAGAATGGGCTAAAATTCCTTTGTAAACAATTCACACCTTGTATGGATCGATACCTCGGAGAATTGAGGCTGTAATCACCGCAAAAGGTGGACCTACACCATATTAAACTAACTTTTGTTGATGTTTCCAGGTGTTTCCATTATTTGGTCCAACCCCTCTATAAAGTTCTCCTTGTAGCGTGGGTCTAGAAGTGTCACCAATCAGTATTGCCTATCACACAAAATTTTGAGAATGTGAGGGTGACGGGAAAGGCAGCGTAGCATAAACTCAGCCATGCGTGTAAGACTGATAACAGTCGATACTTCCGTGTCCTCACCAAGAGGACAACTGACCATGCTCTCCTCCTCCTCCTTGTCCTCAGGCCTCCGCAACTTTTGACAAACCTCAGTAATATCATTGTAAATACATCATTGTAAGTACATTCCCTTGTAGTTTTTATCTCTACCACCTCATTGTAGATTGTAAGTTGTCACGAGCAGGATCATTTTTGGGGGGTTTAATTATTGTTATTGTTGTTACTTAGTGTAGATTGTAAGCTGTCACGAGCAGGGTAGATTTGTTTATGTTTAATTATTGTATTATTGTTATCATTGTTACTTAGGACTGTTGTGTTTGAAACTGTAAATATGTTGATGCTATATAAATAACTATAAATATTAATATTAGAACACAGAGAAGCAGGATGGAGATGTTAATTATGGCGTCATTGCCGCTCACCATCTTGGTGAATTCCTCAAAGTTTTGGAGGATGATACATATGTCTGACATCCATGTCCACTCCTGAGATCTTATGTGTGAAGTCAGAAATGAATACCGACGGCCTAGTTGATGCTGGTAGCCAACAACTGCCCTCTTCAGCTCACAAATCCTTTCCAAAATATGCAGTGTAGAGTTCCAATGCATGGGGAGGACATCACACATCAGTTAGTGAGTCAGAAGCTGCAAGCGCTGCAGAAGCACGGCAAGGCCGGATGAAGGTCTAGCTGACTTTCTAAATTGGGTATGCAGAGCCTCATACTTTTCCTAGCAGATCTGTCACCTCCGTGTCACTTTTCAGACAATGTTGATCAATGAGGTTTAGCACATGGGTCAGGCATGGCATGTGTGTGAGCTCGCCTCGACAGAGAGCCGCCACCAGGTTCCAGCAATTGTCACACATGACCATGCCTGGCTGTAGGTTCAGCGGTGTCAGCCACAGATCTGCCTGTTCTTTCAGAGCTGTCCACAACTCTTCATCATTGTGCGGTTTGTCACCTAAGCATATTAGCTTCAGCACAGCCTGTTGCTGCTTGGCTGAGGCAGTGCTGCAGTGCTTCCAGCTTGTGACTGATGTGTTACTTTCAGAGATGGAAGCTGAAGAGGATGCGAAGGAGTAGAAGGTGCAGGAGCTGTAGACTGTGGGGACAACCCAGATAGACGTAGGGCCCACAATACTCGGGGTTGGGAGAACGTGTACATCCCAAGGTCGGACTGGGTCCCGGCTTCTACTATGTTAACCCAGTGTGCCGTTAGTGAGATGTACCATCCCTGACCACAAGCACTTGTCCATGTGTCTGTGGTTAGGTGGACTTTCCCAATAACAGCATTGTGGAGGGCATGGGTAATATTGTGGGACAGGTGCCGGTGTAATGCCGGGACGGCACACCAGTACAAATAGTCCCGCATGTTCAGGGCCTCATGGTGATCCTTGCCTCTGCCCTCTCTTTCAAGATACATATCCAAGCCCTTGCCTCCTCCTGCCCACTACAACTCAAAAACATTTCCAGGATCCGTACATTCCAAGAAACTGCAAAAATGTTTGTGCATGCCCTCATGATCTCCCGCCTCCATTATTACAACACTCTACTCTCTGGCCTCCCCTCTAGCACTCTTGCACGACTCCAATCTATCCTAAAGTCTGGTGCCTGAGTAATCCAACTGTCCCTCTGTTGTTCCCCAACCTCTCCTCTCTGCCAGGCCCTTCACTACCTTCCAATTGCCCAGAGGCTACAGTTTAAAACCCTAACTATGACATACAAAGCCTTCCACAACCTGTCTCCATACATCTGTAACATGGTCTCCCAATGTCCGACTGAGTAATGGCTTCCTCTGGCTAACCCAGCGTTCCGTCAGCGAGATGTACCATTCTTTTCCTCAAGCATTTGTCCACGCGTCCATGGTTAGGTGCACTTTCCCTGTAACAGCATTGTTGAGGGCCTGGGTAATGTTGTGGGACACGTGCTTGTTTGTGTAATATCGTGACGGCAGACCGGGAAAAATTGTTGCGGCTGGGTAACGAGTACCTTGTGATAATCACCGCCATCAGGTTGCAAAAAGCTTACATCTCCCACGGGCCTAAAATGCAACATTTTGAGCGCAAGCAGACGAGAAATGTGTGAATTTAGTACTGTGGTGTTGGCTGCATATTTCCGCTTGCTTTCCAAGGACTGGGGTATGGACAACTGAATGCTGTGTCGGGACAAGAACGTGGACGTGCTTGTTGATGGTGCTAGTTGAGTTTGTGTGCAACTGCAGATGCAGTGGCATGAGGCATCTTTGCATGCACCATGGACAGGGGATTGGCTTGCATGCGCAACATTGGAAGAAGACTTGGTATCACCCGCAGCCTTGTGTTCAACCAACAAATTTGGATGCTTTGCTGCCATGCACCTGATCATGCTTGTTGTGGTTAGGATGGGAGTTTTGCTATCCCTGCTGATGCGGGCATGGCCGATGGTTCAAATGGCCTTTTTGGGGTTATCGGCAGAGTCTTTGAAAAACAACCAGGCTGTTATGGGGACATTCAGTGTCTCTCTCACCCACACCACCTCCTCACCTCGATCCCGGTCTTTCGGTGTTCGCCAAGGCTCAGTTCTAGGACCCCTAGGCTTCTCCATCTACACCTTCGGCCTGGGACAGCTGATGTAATGGCACGGTTTGCAATATCATCGCCGATGACACACAGTTCTACCTATCTGTTCCTGACATCACCTCCTTGCTGACCAAAATCACACGTCTTCAAACTATTTCATCCTTCTTTTCTCCTCGCTTTCAAAAAGTGGACATGGACAAAACAGAATACATCATCTTTCAACCATCTCACTCTAAATAGACATGAGAGCTGTGTATGCATCATTTGGTACCACTTTAGTAAGATGGAAAGCTTGCCCAAGAGAAAATGATTTTCCAGACATTCCCGGCCTTTTTTGCACATTTTTTCAGCTGTGATCTTCATCTTCTTGGTGTGGATGTGGTAAATTTCAAAGTCGTCATCAATACCATCATCGCCCATATCTTGTAAAGAGGAAATCTGGTGTTTCCCAGGGTCGTGGTTATCTACATTTAGTGGCATTCATTTCAGAGACACAGGTAGGTCTGGACCTAGGTCTGTCTCTATAAGGATGTCTCTAAAAGGATAACAGCAAATATTATAGCAGAAATATGCCAGAAAAATAACCCCCTGCTTCATTTTTATTTTTGTTATGCTTTGCTGTTGCTATCAATCTGACAACTTATCTGCTTCATCCTCAGGTATGTCTGCTGGCTGCTACCCCAATCCTATCACCATCACCCAACTTTCCTGATCTTCCTCACTGTGCTATTCCTTCCTGACCTCCTCCTCTCCTCCACGCTTATTCGCTCCTCACCCAATCGCCTCCAAGACTTCTCCCGAATATCACCCATCCTCTGGAATTCAGTGCCCCAACACATCCGGTTATCCACTACTTTTGGATCCTTCAAAAGAAACCTGAAAACCCACCTCTTCAAGGAAGCTTACAGCCTGTAAAGACCACACGGCCACCTCAACACCATTGGAGCTACTGCAACCCTCGACCTACTGTCTCCTTCCCCATAATCCTGTAGAATGTAAGCCCGCAAGGGCAGGGTCCTCTTCCCTCTGTACCAGTATGTCATTGTTAGTTTTGTTTACTGTAAGTGATATTTGTATTTTGATGTAACCCCTTCTCTTTTACAGCACCATGGAATTAATGGTGCTATATAAATAAATAATAATAATGATAAGTGTGTTCATTACACTAGAACAAATAATTTTTGACTGTGACATTTGGATATGGGTGAAGAATAAAGAACCTTGTGCCACGGGTGTGTTTATAGTTACGGACGGTGCACTCCTCTTTAAACTTAGTTTTTCACAAGCATCTATCAGTTTGTTTAGTTTTCCTCCAACACTGATCTGCTTTCTCTAATTCAGCCTCTCACACACATGTTGTACTTTGCCCTTTAGACAGACACATGCGTCTTTGGCAACATTTTTGACTGGCATTTTTTAGGCCGAGTCTAACAAGCGCATCTGTTACACCTATCTTCTGATGGGCATGAAACACATTCTGGTAAGTGGTGGTGGCTAAGTGACTAATCATTATGCCTGTATCCTGGATCTCTTACCTTCCATAGCCACCGCTGTTATTAATCATGTACGTTCCCATTCCTATCATCACCATGCCCCTTTTCCTGATCACTTCATCCAACGATTTGTACAACATATTTTTTATAAAAACCTGGACCTTCCCAGCAGCAACTGTGTAGTAAACCACTTTACAGTTTTGCAAGGTGTTTATGATGCCCGTAAACAATTTAAAAAAAAAAATTGACCCCCATGGGGAAATGTTTGTCAGCCCATGTGCTTAGTGTATGGGCATTACGAGTCTAGGAGACTCCTTTACATTGGGCCTACTTTTTAATGAGACCTTCATCAATGTCTCATCATTCTCCTCCACTAGATCACCAGGGTTAACGTGTTCCGTGCTGCAACAGCCATTCAATTTTTGGCCAAAGGCGTTTATGATCCCCATAAATAATTTTAAAAAAATATAAGCCCCATGGGGAAATTTTTGTCAGCCCATGCACTTAGTGTATGGGCATTACAAGTCTAGGAGACACACTCCTAAACATTGGGCCTAATTTTTAATAATGACTTCCTCCACATATTATCATTCTCCGCCATTAGAACACCATGGTAAATGTGTTTTGTGCTGCTACAGCCATTCAATTTTTGGGCAAGGGCATCTATGATCCCCAAAAATAGTTATTTAATAATGTACCCCCCATGGGGACATGTTTGTCAGCACATGCACTTAGTGTATGGGCATTACGAGTCTAGGAGACCCGCTCCTTTTGTAATGGGAAATTTTTTTTCATGAGGCCCTCCTCCATGATTCTTCCAAGGGGGGATTGTGTTGCGTGCAAATTTGGGTCAAGGCGGCCTTTGCATTCAATGCATAAGGGAACAGTATGGCAGGACCAACTGAAGAATGTGAAGTGGGTTTTCCTGTAGCCATCCAGTACCTGGGTTCAAAGGCTTACTGGGGTGCATATGACTTGATAGCAGGGCAGGCCTTGATCCCCATGATGTTCCCGTGTAATTTCTGCAGTGTTTCTATCATTTTCAGACGTTTTTAGACCTTAAAAGGACCCCTGGGGGGATCGCAGTAAAAATACTCAGGATTCCCATAGACTTACATTAGGCTTGTTGCTCGGGTCGTGTACCCGAGTATTCCAATTTGCTCGACCTGAGCAACGAGCACCTGAGCATTTTAGTGCTCGCTCGTCACTAGCAACAAATAATAATAGAGTCCTTATTGAAGGGGATTTTAACTATCCAGACATTTAATGGGACATAGAATATTCTGTGCCAAAATCTGCACATTCTTATTCACAGTTCAAGACAATTAACTCTCAGCTGGTACATGAACCAACCAGGAGAGGTAATCTGCTGGATCTGGTACTGTCAATTAAAGACCAGATACAATTTCAGATCTACAGGTCATGGAAGCATTTAGAAAGCAGTGACCATAATATGTTAAGTTTCAATACAATATTCAATAAAACATTCAAAAGGGGAAATGCACAAATCTAGAACTTTCGTAAATTTGATTTCAATAAATTAAGGGAAGAGCTTAATTGTGTAAACTGGGACCATGTCATGGTAAATGGGGATACTGGACATAAATGGGGCATATACTACTAAAATTCTGAAGAAAACGTATACCCTCTGGTAATAAAATGTCCAGGAATAAAAATAAATCATTATGTATAATCAGACAGTATAAAGTTTTATAAGACAAAAACAACGGTCATTCACCATCTTGAAGGCCAAAAATACAGAAATGACATTTCAGGACTATAAAAATCTAAATAAGAAATGTAAAAAAGAAATTAAGCTAGCAAAGTTACCTACAGAGATTTATATCACCTGCAACATTAATATAAATCCCTAAAAATGTTGTAAATACATTAATGCGAAAAAGAAAAGAACTGTTGATATTGACCCCTTCAAAAGTTGATAATAGCAAGATAATTACAGAGGAAAAGAGAAGGCTGAGATATTAAACACCCACTTTTCATCCATCTTCACTAGTGATGAGCGAACGTGCTTGCCACTACTCAATACTCGCCAGAGTATCACTATGCTTGGTGTACTCAGAGAGCACCGAGTATTTCCGGGATTATTCGGCGGGAGTTCGGGTCTGCGTCCTGCAAGTCTGGCCAATGACAATGCAGGGATTGGCTGCCATGCACTGTAATTCCGCAGCCATCTTTATTGTGGTATTACAGTGATTGGCTAGGCACACAGCATCATCAGGTCTATAAGAGACCTGACGCCGCCCTGCTTGCAACATTCTGCTCCGGACTTAGGCTGGTTTCACACTTGCGTTTTGATCTGCAGCGTTTTAGCGCTAAAAGACGCAAGCGGTTTTTTTCCTATACTTAACATTAAAAAACGCATGCGTTTTTTAGCATGCGTTTTGACGCGTTTTCGGCAACGCATGCGTTTTTTGACGCGTGCGTGCATTTGCAGAAATGCAACATGTAGTAATTTCTAGCGGCATTTTTTTGCCGCAAAAAAACGCATGCGTTTATTCGCGGCAAAAAAATGCATTGCTGTCTATGTAAACGCATGCGTTTTTAAGCACATGCGTTTGCTTGCATTAAAAACGTATGCGTTTTTACCGAAAAACACAAGAAAACACAAGAAAAAACAAGAAAACCCTAACCCTAACCCTAAACACAAGAAAAAACAAGAAAACCCTAACCCTAACCCTAACCCTAAACACAAGAAAAAACAAGAAAGCCCTAACCCTAACCCTAGGGTTACTAGGGATCCTAACCTAAGGTTAGGATCCCTAGTAACCCTAGGGATCCTAACCCTAACCCTAGGGATCCTAACCCTAACCCTTAGGATTAGGGTTAGGATCCTAACCCTTAGGGTTAGGGTTAGGGTTAGCATCCCTAGGGTTAGGGTTAGGGTTACAGTTAGGGTTAGGATTAGGATCCCTAGGGTTACGGTTAGGGTTAGAGTTAGGGTTAGGGTTAGGATCCCTAGGATTAGGGTTAGGGTTAGGGTTAGGATCCCTAGGGTTACTAGGGATCCTAACCTTAGGGTTAGGGTTAGGGTTAGGATCCCTAGGGTTAGAGTTAGGGTTAGGGTTAGGATCCCTTGGGTTAGGGTTAGGGTTAGAGTTAGGGTTAGGGTTAGGATCCCTAGCGTTAGGGTTAGGGTTAGAGTTAGGGTTAGGGTCAGGATCCCTTGGGTTACTAGGGATCCTAACCCTAACCCTAACCCTAACCCTAGCTATTTCTGTTTATAGTGGGTTTTCTAGTTGATTTTGATGATTGGCAGCTGTCACACACTTCTCAGCATGCCTTTAAAAAACGCGAACGCAGGAAAAAACGCATGTAAACGTGGCAAAACGCCGCATTTTTTTTTCTGCATGCAAAAACGCATGCGTCTAAAAAACGCGGCGTTTTGCCGCATTTACATGCGTTTTTTCACCACATGCGTTTTTTTTTAAAACGCTGCAGATCAAAACGCAAGTGTGAAACCAGCCTTAGCGAGTGTAGGGAGAGCAGCTGCTGAGATAGGGTCAGAATTGTTCTTTTAATAGTTAGTGTGGGTCTGCTAGTGTTCAGTCCACAAATCCTGAGAAACCAACAGTCCTTTTTAGGGCTAATTCGGGAGTACTGAGATTGCAGCGCTAGATAGGCAGGGCAGTCTATGTGTACATATCCACATCAGTGCAAGGCCTGCAGTCACTGTATGTGAGTACACAGATCTCACTGCAGACCTTTAAAAGCTCCATTACTGTCTGCTGCTGCTTATTTAATATATATCTAGCTGTAGTTATCTGTGGCAATTTATTTTTTTTGCAGCTTTTACCTGCAGATCTGCAGACAACATCCAGGTCATTGCAATAGAAGAGCGTGCAAATCTAAGAATTAACCCCTTAATCCCATATGACATACTATCCCGTCGAGGTGGGGTGGGCCTTAATTCCCACCGACGGGATAGTACGTCATATGCGATCGGCCGCGCTCACGGGGGGAGCGTGGCCGATTGCGACCGGGTGTCAGCTGACTATCGCAGCTGACATCCGGCACTATATGCCAGGAGCGGTCACGGACCGCCCCCGGCAAATTAACCCCCGGCACACTGCGATCAAGCATGATTGCAGTGTTCCAGCAGTATAGGGAAGCATCGCGCAGGGAGGGGGCTCCCTGCATGCTTCCCTGAGACCCTCGGAGCAACGCGATGTGATCGCGTTGCTCCGAGCGTCTCTTACCTCCTCTCCCTGCAGTCCCCGGATCCAAAATGGTCACGGGGCTGCATCCAGGTCCTGCAGGGAGGTGGCTTACCAAGAAGCGCCTGCTCAGAGCAGGCGCTGGTAAGCCAGGAGCGCTGTTAAGTCAGATTGCTGATCTGACAGAGTGCTGTGCAGACTGTCAGATCAGCGATCTGTGATGTCCCCCTATGGGACAAAGTAAAAAAGTAAAAAAAAAAATTTCCACATGTATAAAAAAAAAATTAAAAAAAAATTCCTAAATAAAGAAAAAAAAATATTCCCATAAATACATTTCTTTATCTAAATAAAAAAAAAAATAAAAGTACACATATTTAGTATCACCGCATCCATAACGATCCAGCCTATAAAACTGTCCCACTGGTTAACCCCTTCAGTGAACACCGTAAAAAAAATTTTTTAAAAACGAGGCAGAAAACAACGCTGTATTATTATACCGCCGAACAAAAAATGGAATAGCACGCGATCAAAAAGACAGATATAAATAACCATGGTACCCCTGAAAATGACATCTTGTCCCGCAAAAAAACGAGCCGCCATACAGCATCATCAGCAAAAAAATTAAAAAGTTATAGTTTTCAGAATAAAGCGATGCCAAAATATTTATTTTTTCTATAAAATAGTTTTTATCGTATAAAAGTGCCAAAACATAAAAAAAAAATAAATGAGGTATCGCTGTAATCATACTGACCTGAAGAATAAAACTGCTTTATCAATTTTTTCCAAACGTGGAATAGTATAAACGCCCCCCCCCAAAAAAAAAAAAAGAAATTCATGAATAGCTGGTTTTTGGTCATTCTGCCTCACAAAAATCAGAATAAAAAGCGATCAAAAAGTGTCACATGCCCGAAAATGTTACCAATAAAAACGTCAACTTGTCCCGCAAAAAACAAGACCTGACATGACTCTGTGGACCAAAATATGGAAAAGTTATAGGTCTCAAAATGTGGAGATGCAAAAACTTTTTTGCTATAAAAAGCGTCTTTTAGTGTGTGACAGCTGCCAATCATAAAAATCCGCTATAAAAAACACTATAAAAGTAAATCAAACCCCCCTTCATCACCCCCTTAGTTATGGATTAAAAAAATGTATTTATTTCCATTTTCCCATTAGGATTAGGGCTAGGGTTAGGGTTTGGGCTAGGGTTATGGCTAGGGTTAGGGTTATGGCTAGGGTTATGGCTAGGGTTAGGGCTAGGGTTAGGGCTAGGGTTAGGGTTGGGTCTAGGGTTGGAGCTAAAGTTAGGGTTAGGGCTGGGGCTAAAGTTAGGGTTAGGGCTAAAGTTAGGGTTAGGGTTGGGGCTAAAGTTATGGTTAGGGTTGGGGCTAAAGTTAGGGTTTGTATTACATTTATAGTTGGGATTAATGTTGGGATTAGAGTTAGGGGTGTGTCAGGGTTAAGGGTGTCGTTAGGGTTACCGTTGGGATTAGGGTTAGGAGTGTGTTTGGATTAGGGTTTCAGTTAGAATTGGGGAGTTTCCACTGTTTAGGCACATCAGGGGCTCCCAAACGCGACATGGCGTCCGATCTCAATTCCAGCCAATTCTGCGTTGAAAAAGTAAAACAGTGCTCCTTCCCTTCCGAGCTCTCCCGTGTGCCCAAACAGGGGTTTACCCCAATATATGGGGTATCAGCGTACTTGGGACAAATTGGACAACAACATTTGAGGTCCAAGTTCTCTTGTTACCCTTGGGAAAAAAAAAAATTTGGGGGGCTAAAATAATTTTTGTGGGAAAAAAAAGGATTTTTTATTTTTTGCGGCTCTGCGTTGTAAACTGTAGTGAAACACTTGGGGGTTCAAAGTTCTCACAACACATCTAGATAAGTTCCTTTGGAGGTCTAGTTTCCAATATGGGGTCAATTGTGGGGGGTTTCTACTGTTTGTATACATCAAACGCAATGTGACGCCTGCAGACCAATCCATCTAAGTCTGCATTCCAAATGGCGCTCCTTCCCTTCCGAGCTCTGTCATGCGCGCAAACGGTGGTTCCCCCCACATATAGGGTATCAGCTTACTCAGGACAAATTGGACAACAACTTTTGGGGTCCAATTTCTCCTGTCACTCTTGGGAAAATACAAAACTGGGGGCTAAAATATCTATTTTGTGAAAAAAAAAAGAATTTTTATTTTCACGGCTCTGCGTTATAAACTGTAGTGAAACACTTGGGGGTACAAAGCTCTCAAAACACATCTAGATAAGTTTCTTAGGGTGTCTACTTTCCAAAATGGTGTCACTTGTGGGGGGTTTTAATGTTTAGGCACATCAGGGGCTCTCCAAACGCGACATGGTGTCCCATCTCAATTCCAGTCAATTTTGCATTGAAAAGTCAAACGGCGCTCCTTCCCTTCCAAGCTCTGCCATGCGCCCAAACAGTCATTTACCCCCACATATGGGGTATCAGCATACTCAGGACAAATTGTATAAGAACTTTTGGGGTCCAATTTCTTCTCTTACCCTTGGGAAAATAAAAAATTGGGAGTGAAAAGATCATTTTTGTGGAAAAATATGATTTTTTATTTTTACGGCTCTGCATTATAAACTTCTGTGAAGCACTTGTTGGGTCAAAGTGCTCACCACACTTCTAGATAAGTTCCTTAAGGGGTCTACTTTCCAAAATGGTGTCACTTGTGGGGGGTTTCAATGTTTAGGCACATCAGGGGCTCTCCAAACGCAACATGGCATCCCATCTCAATTTCAGTCAATTTTGCATTGAAAAGTCAAATGGCGCTCCTTCCCTTCCGAGCTCTGCCATACATACATATCAGCGTACTCAGGACAAATTGCACAACAACTTTTGAGGTCTATTTTCTCCTGTTACCCTTGGTAAAATAAAACAAATTGGAGCTGAAATAAATTTTGTGTGAAAAAAAGTTAAATGTTCATTTTTATTTAAACATTCCAAAAATTCCTGTGAAACACCTGAAGGGTTAATAAACTTCTTGAATGTGGTTTTGAGCACCTTGAGGGGTGCAGTTTTTAGAATGGTTTCACACTTGGGTATTTTCTATCATATAGACCCCTCAAAATGACTTCAAATGAGATGTGGTCCCTAAAAAAAAATGGTGTTGTAAAAATGAGAAATTGCTGGTCAAATTTTAACCTTTATAACTCCCTAACAGAAAAAAATTTTGGTTCCAAAATTGTGCTGATGTAAAGTAGACATGTGGGAAATGTTACCAATTAAGTATTTTGTGTGATATATCTCTGTGATTTAAGGGCATAAGAATTCAAAGTTGTAAAATTGCGACATTTTCAAAATTTTCACCAAATTTCCATTTTTTTCACAAATAAACGCAAGTTATATCGAAGAAATTTTATGAATATCATGAAGTACAATATGTCCCAAGAAAACAATGTCAGAATCGCCAAGATCCGTTGAAGCTTTCCAGAGTTATAACCTCATAAAGGGACAGTGGTCAGAATTGTAAAAATCGGCCCGGTCATTAACGTGCAAACCACCCTCGGGACTTAAGGGGTTAAAAAAAAATTTTTTGTCCCAGGCATCAGACGTGAGTGCGCCAAAAAAATCTTCTTTTTTTTTGGCACTATCTAATATTTTGCAGTGTCTTACAACATTTTTGGACACCATTTTGCTGCACCAAAAATCTCTAGCTGGCCCCAAAATATTTAGCTACAATTCTTAGATTTATCACTGAGTTGTACGCCACACACATTGCATATCTCTCGGGCCCAGATGTCACCTCTCTGCTATCCAGAATCCCAGAGTGTCTATCAGACATATCCTCCTTCTTCTCCTCTCGCTTCCTCAAGCTCAATGTGGACAAATCTGAAGTCATTATCTTTCCTCCATCACGCATATCTTCCCTACCTGATCTATCTATCAAAATAAATGAAATCACACTTTCCCCTGTCCCCAAAATCCACTGCCACGGAGTAACCCTTGACTCTGCTCTGTCCTTCAAACCGCACATCCAAGCTCTCGCCACCTCCTGTCGCCTCCAGCTCAAAAATATTTCCAGAATCCGTCCTTTCCTCAACCCACACTCTACCAAAATGCTCGTGCATGCCCTAATCATCTCCCGCCTCGACTACTTGCAACATACAACTTGCAACTACCTTCTAACACTCTCGCACCCCTCCAGTCCATCCTTAACTCTGCTGCCCTACTAATTAATCTCTCTTCTCGCTACACTCCTGCTTCCCCTCTTTGTAAATCCCTTCACTGGCTCCCAATTTCCCAGCGTATCCAGTTTAAATTACTAACACTGACCTACAAAGCCATCCATAACCTTTCTCCTCCGTATATTTCCACACTAATCTCTCAATATCTTCCCTCACGTAATCTCCGGTCCTCCCAAGACCTCCTCCTCTCCTCCACACTTATTCGCTCCTCACCCAATCGCCTCCAAGACTTCTCCGGAATATCACCCATCCTCTTGAATTCAGTGCCCCAGCACGTCCGGTTATCCACTACTCTTGGATCCTTCAAAAGAAACCTGAAAACCCACCTTTTTAAAGAAGCTTACAGCCTGTAAAGATCACACAGCCACCTCAACACCATTGGAGCTACTGCAACCCTCAACCTATTGTCTCCTTCCCCACCATCCTGCAGAATGTAAGCCCACAAGGGCAGGGTCCTCTTCCCTCTGTACCATTCTGTCATTGTTAGTTTTGTTTACTGTGATATTTGCATTTTGATGTAATCCCTTCTCATGAACAGCACCATGGAATCAATGGTGCTATATAAATAAATAATAATAATAATAATATCATTGCGCAAAATATCTTACAATTTTAGCGCTCATTTTTTTAATGTCATAGCCAACTTGTTGACACAATAATGTTGTGCCCAAAAAAATCAAGGCCACATTTAGATCAGTCTATTATCTCAGGCTGACGGCTGTTGTATCTGTGGTGGAAAAATATTTTCTTCGCAGGCATACCTTGCACAGTTCTGTCTGCTAGCCTTGTTCTCCATTTTTATTTTCTAAATTCATCACAAACAAAAAAAATTATACAGTCTGTTATCTCAGGCTGGGGCCTGGTGTAACTGTTTCGGAAAAATCGTTGCTTCACAGGCATACGTTGCCTAGTTCTGTCTGCTTGCTTTGTTCTACTCATTTTTTATTTTTTCCAAAATTACCAAAAAACATAAATAAAAATTTATACAGTCCGTTATCTCAGGCTGAGGACTGGTGTATCTGTGTTAGAAAAATCTTTGCTTTGCAGGCATCCGTTGCATAGTTCTCTTTCCTAGCCTTGTTCAACTCATTTTTTATTTTTTTCAAAAATTAGCAACAAACATAAATAAAAATGTATACAGTCTGTTATCTCAGGCTGAGGACTGGTATATCTGTGGTGGAAAAATCATCGCTTTGCAGGCATACAGATCACATATAATTTTTCGCCAAATAAATCCATTTGTATTGAGCTTTTCAAATAGTTCAGTAGTCCATTTAAAATGGGCAAGGCAAGGGGCAAAGGATGGGGAAGGTGATGTGATGCTGATGGTGCATGCAGAGGTCGAGGCCGTGGTCAAGCTGAAAGTGGGCCACAACAAAGACCCACATCGTCGCGCTCAAGCTTCCTCTCCCAGTTTCTAGGGAACCACAGCACACCACTAGGGTTGAGCGACTTTTATTTTTATAGGATCGGGCTGGGTTTCACGAAACCCGACTTTCTCAAAAGTCGGGTCAAGTGAAATCGGCCGATCCTATAAAAAAGTCGGGGTCGAGGTCGTCCGAAACACGAAACCCAATGCAGTGCAATGGGATACTATGGTTCCCAGGGTCTGAAGGAGAGGAAACTCTCCTTCAGGCCCTGGGATCCTTATTTAAGTGTAAAATAAAGAATCAAAATAAAATATATTGATATACTCACCCTCGGACGCGCCCTGGTACTAACTGGCAGCCTTCCTTCCTAAGAATGAGCGCGTGAATGACCTGCGGTGACGTCACGGCTTGTGATTGGTCGCGTGAGCGGTCACATGGGCGGCCGCGACCAATCACAAGCTGTGACGTCATCTAAGGCCCTTCACGCGCTCATTCTTAGGAAAGAAGGCTGCCGGAAAGAAGCCGAGGGTGAGTATATTCCTATTAGGTATATACTCACCCTCGGACGCGCCCTGCTTCTTTCCGGCAGCCTTCCTTCTTAAGAATGAGCGCGTGAAGGGCCTTAGATGATTCTTAAGAAGGAAGGCTGCCGGAAAGAAGCAGGGCGCGTCCGAGGGTGAGTATATACCTAATAGGAATATACTCACCCTCGGCTTCTTTCCGGCAGCCTTCCTTCCTAAGAATGAGCACATGAAGGGCCTTAGATGACGTCACGGCTTGTGATTGGTCGCGGCCGCCCATGTGACCGCTCAGGCGACCAATCACAAGCCGCAACGTCACCGCAGGTCATTCACACGCTCATTCTTAGGAAGGAAGGCTGCCAGTTAGTACCAGGGCGCGTCCGAGGGTGAGTATATCAATATTTTTTATCTTGATTCTATATTTTACACTTAAATATGGATTCCGATACCGATTTCCGATATCGCAAACATATCGGAACTCGGTATCGGAATTCCGATACCAGATTCAGAAGATCGCCGACCTCATGGCTGACCCCACACAGGGGTCGGGTCGGGTTTCATGAAACCCGACTTTGCCAAAAGTCGGCGACTTCTGAAAATGGCCGACCCGTTTCGCTCAACCCTACACACCACTATTGAAGCCAGAGCAGTGTGAAAGTGTTGTTGGTTGGATACCGGATAATGCTTCTAGTCACTTAGCCACTACCACCATGTCTTCCACACGGTCAAGTCCAAGTAGCCATGAGTGTGGACGGGATATTCCTCACCCTGATCCTCCTTCCTCCCACCATGCCAAGTGCCCTGAGACAACTGATCCCACTCTTGGACACTCCGAAGAGCTGTTCAGTTTTCCCTTTAAAGACTCCGGACTCTCGGCCTGCCAACTTGAAATGGGGCCAGATGAGATCGCATGTAGCTATGAAAAGTCACATGAAGGTGATGGTGGGAAAGTGTCACAAAAGGTGGACGATGATGAGATACAATTGCCAGAGAGTCCGGAGGAGGAGCAGGGTGTGGATGTGGAAGGCGAGGTGATGGATGACATAGTGACTGACCCAACCTGGCAGGAGGACATGCAGAGTGAGGACAGCAGCACACATGGGGAAGGAGGCATATCATCCCAAAAGGCAGGAAGAAGCAGTGTGGTGGCCACAGACAGAAGGCGTGCGTCTGTTCCTTGTAACACCAATATGAGGGAAGTTGCCATTCCAACTGTTAGATCTTTCTGAGTCTGGTTACTTTTTAAAGACTCTGCCGATAACCCCAAACTGGCCATTTGCAGCACATGCCATGCCCACATCAGCAGGGGTAGCAAACCTACCAGCCTGACCACCACCAGCATAATCAGGCACATGGCAGCAAAGCACTCGACTTTGTGGGCCGAACCACAGGCTCCAGGAACACTGTCTGCATGTGACACCACTGCTTCTTCCACTGTTTTGCATAGAAGCCTATCCCCAGTCCACCGTGCATGTGAAGATGCCTCTGGCCCTGCACCTGTTGTTACCCACAGTCAAGCAGCACCATCATCAAGCCCGTCCACATCCTTTTCCCAGCACAGCCTTCAGTTGTCTATACCCCAGTCATTGGAACACAAGCGGAAATACCCAGCCAATGCCCCACAGGCCACCGCACTAAATTCTAACATTTCTCATTTGCTTGAGCTTGAAATGTTGCCTTTGAGGCTCATTGAGACTGAAGCTTTCCGCAACCTGATGGCAGTGTCCGTTCCAAGGCACAAGGTCCTCAGTCGCCACTATTTCTCCATTTGTGCGTACCGGCATTACACCAGCATGTGTCTCACAACATTATCCGTGCCCTCACCAAAGCTGTTACTGGGAAAGTCCACCTAACCATGGACACGTGGACAAATTCTTGTGGGCAGGGATGGTACACCTCACTGACAGTACACTGGGTTAACATAGTGGACCCAGTCGGACTTTGGGATGGAACACATCCTCCCCACGCCGAGGATTGCAGGCCCTATGTCAATCAGGGTTGCCCCCACAGTCTATAGCTCTTGCCCCTCTTTAGCTTCCTCTTCAGCCTCCATCTCTGAAATGAACACATCAGTCAGAAGCTGGAAGCACTGCAGCACTGCCTCAGCCAAGCAACAACAGACTGTGCTGAAGCTAATCTGCTTAGATGACAAACCGAACAATGCTGAAAAGTTGTAGACAGCGCTGAAAGATCAGTCAGATATTTGCATGACACTGTTGAACCTACAGCCAGGCATGGTCGTGTGTGACAATGGCTATAACCTGGTGGCGGCTCTGAGGCAAGGTGAGCACTCACACTGCATATATTGGAAAGGATTTTTGAGCAGAAGAGGGCAGTTGTTGAATACCAGCATCAACAAGGTTGTCGCTATTCAGGTCAGACTCCACACAGAAGACCTCACGAGTGGACAAGGATGTCAGATATATGTACCATCCTCCAAAACTTTGAGGACTGCACCAAGATGGTGAGCGGCGATGATGCCATAATTAGCGTCACCATCCCGCTTCTCTTCATTCTGAAAACCTCTCTGCTCACAATTAAAGAGGATGCATTGCAGGCAGAGCATGAGGACATGGAGAAAGGAACCATACAGGGTGATTACACTCAGCCCAGACTCATGTCTTCCCAACATGGATTGGTAGACAATGAGGAGGAGGAGGAGGAAGAACAGGAGCTACTTTCATGAGCTATACATGGTACTACAAGCACAGCTGTCATAACGTCTGCCCAGCGGGGCTGGACCTGAGGACAGGGAGAAGGAGGATGAGGATTGTAACGCTGGTGGGTTTATACCTTGTTTCTTCGGTGTTACTCTGCATGTCTCTGCTTTAACCATTGCTCCTCTCCCCCTAACTTGCAGGTATACTGTAGTCTGTTACCCGTATGGATGCGGCTCAGTTCCCTGTGCTGCTGCATAGCTGTACATGTGCTGTGATGTATTTGCTCTGCTGCATGACCACTCGTATGTGCGGTCCCTGGCTGCCGCTGTGAAAGCGATCTGCGGCTTGCAAGGTCCTCTGCAGCTGGTGCATGACTTTCAACATGTGTTCAGGCTCGCAGTTGCTGCCAGGTACCCTATGCCACAGTTCCTGTGCTGACTGTGCTGTTATGGTTTCTGTTTGTGCTTAGGGTGCTGCGCGCGACCACAGCTACCCTGCTTTTATTATTGTTTGAGTGTGCACCTGTGTTGCTTCCTCAACCTATTGCTGAGGGCATCTCCTATATAAACTCCCTTTCCTGTTGGGCATGGCCAGAGCATTGCATTGTGTTTCTGAGTCTAGCATTGTGTGTGAGGTATCCAGCTCCCATTCTGTCTACAGTCTGTTCTGGAAGAACAGCACAACAACCAATCTATGGATTGCAAGGGAGGCACCACACAGGAATAGATTATAAAATGCCTTTATTTAATTATGATGGCAAAATAAAACAACAAATATACAGTGGGGCAAAAAAGTATTTAGTCAATCAGCAATAGTGCAAGTTCCACCACTTAAAAAGATGAGAGGCGTCTGTAATTTACATCATAGGTAGACCTCAACTATGGGAGACAAACTGAGAAAAAAAAATCCAGAAAATCACATTGTCTGTTTTTTTAACATTTTATTTGGACATTTAGTACAAATAATTAAGTACACCACATTAGAAGTGTCGCAGCTGAATGTACCTGGTATCTTGTAGTCCTGATGTGAATTGGGGATCTTTATCTTGTCCGTGGTCATTATAAATGGACAGGTTTAAGGCCATGTGCACACGTTAAGTATTTTTCGCGTTTTTTTCGCGTTTTTTCGCTATAAAAACGTGATAAAAACGCGAAAAAAACGCTTACATATGCCTCCCATTATTTTAAGTGTATTCCGCATTTTTTGTGCAAATGTAGCCTTTTTTTCCGCGAAAAAATCGCATCGCGGAAAAAAAAGCAACATGTTCATTAAAATGCGGAATTGCAGGGGATTCCGCACACCTAGGGGTCCATTGATCTGCTTACTTCCCGCACGGGGCTGTGCCCACGATGCGGGAAGTAAGCAGATTATGTGCGGTTGGTACCCAGGGTGGAGGAGAGGAGACTCTCCTCCACGCACTGGGCACCATATAATTGGTAAAAAAATAAGAATTAAAATAAAAAATAGTCCTATACTCACCCTCGATGTCTTCCCGCCTCCACTGCACGCTGTCGCTTCGGTTCCTGTAGCTGATGTGCGGTGAAGGACCTTGCCGATGACGTCACTGTCCTGTGATTGGTCGTGAGCGGTCATGTGACCGCTCACGTGACAGTGACGTCACGGTAGGTCCTGTGCGCACAGACCAGCTATAGGAAGAGGAACGGACGCCGGTGAGGAGATGTCTGGGTGAGTATAACCTTTTTTTTAATTTTTTTAATTATTTTTAAACATTCTATCTTTTACTATAGATGCTGCATAAGCTGCATCTATAGTAAAAAGTTGGTCACACTTGTCAAACGCTATGTTTGACAAGTGTGACCAACCTGTCAGTCAGTTTTCCAACCGATGCTACAGATCGCTTGGAAAACTTAGCATTCTGCAAGCTAATTACGCTTGCAGAATGCTAAAAAAAGCGAAAAAAACGGAAAAAAAACGCAAAAAAAAAATGCGGATTTCTTGCAGAAAATTTCCGGTTTTCTTCAGGAAATTTCTGCAAGAAATCCGCAACGTGTGCACATACCCTTACATTTTTTCTGATTGCAAGGAAAGGTTCCTGTAGCTGTTGGAGACGATAGGGAGCTCTTGACAATGATGCTACTCAGATTTGGTGGCTGCCTAAAACAGTAGTGGGGGGTCTGGAAAAATGGATTGTAATCGGGCATCTTTTTGTAGTAAAGGTTGTAATTTCCATGCAGCTCCCCTTAGCACCTCCAGATTTGGATTGTTGGTAATTACTCCAGGTACCCGATTATTTTCTTCTTTAGCTTTGTAATGTAGCAGGTGATTCCTTGATATTCTGGTGGCTCTTGTGATCTGGTTTTCAATTGTTCTTGGAGGGTAGCCCTGATTCAAAAAGGTCTTTCTAAGGCGACCAAGGTGTAATGGGGTCTGCTGTGCTGGAGTACCTCTTTAGTACCACCCCGTGTTTTAGGAGGTCCACTCTGCTTTGGCTGGATTCTGAAAGAAGGACGCTGACTGGAATGGCTTCATTACATGGGCGCATATAAAATATCACTGCTTCTTCACGTATTTCCAGTGTGACAACTCTTTACTCACAGGACACAGAATATATATCACAACAGATACAGAGGGCAGGCCAATTCAAAAGTGGCAGGCCAGACATACATTACAATAGCCGCAGGTGGCCGGAGCCTGCCGATATTTACTGTGGGAATTACAAAGGTGGGGGAGGTCAGAAGGAGAATATCTTGTCCCCTGATGCATTAGGGACATGAATCTCACATGGAACCTATTATACATACATATAACTGCACAACATATTCTGGGTGCTGGGGTGTTCTGTAACACAAGGTGTTCATCCCTGTCCATTGGGTTGGAACATATACGATTGTATCTGATGGCTTGGCTGTAGACAATGGAGTTTTTTATGTGTTTTGGATGGAAACTGTCTCATTTAAGGTATGTTGGACGGTCGATTGGCTTCTGATACAGGGATGTTTCTATTTTATTGTTCTGCAGCTTAATGATGGTGTCCAAAAAGTTAATTTCAGTACAGGAGTAGTTGAGTGTCAAGTTGATGGTTGGATGAAATTGATTAAACTGTTCATGGAACGTCTTTAGCTGTGGCTCAGACTCCGTCCAGATGATTAAAATGTCATCAATGTAGCGGTAGTAGGCCAGAGGTCTGATGGGACATGAGGACCAAAAGTCACTTTCAAGCTTGGCCATGAAAAGATTTGCATACTGTGGGGCCATTTTACTTCCCATTGCTGTGCCAGTCTCCTGTAGATAAATCTTCTTGTCAAATTCAAAGTAATTGTGGGTGAGGATGAATTTTATAAGTTTCACCACAGAATTTGCATCAGTCCCTGTGTTTTCCAGGAAGAATTTGCAGGCATTTAATCCATCCTGGTGTAGGATATTGGAGTACAAAGATTCCATATCCATGGTGGCCAGGATGGTTCTTTCTGGTAGAGGACCTATTGCTGATAGTTTATTCAATATGTCAGTTGTGTCCTGAATGAAGCTGGGTGTATCCTTTACCAGGGGTTTAAGAATACCCTCTACCCATCCAGATACCTGCTCAGTAAGGGTGCCCACACATGAAATAATTGGTCTTCCTGGATTTCCAGATTTGTGGATTTTGGGAAGCATGTAGAATATCCCTGTTCTTGGACTTTCTGGTATCAGGTCATTGGCTCTTATGGATTCGTCGGGCAGACAAGATATCAACTTGTTTAGTTCCTTGTAATAGTCCTGTGTAGGACAACTTTTTGTGGTATCGTGTGTCCATAAGTTGTCTGTTTGCTTCCTTCATATAGTCTGATGTGTTTGGATCACCCCCATGTACCGGGTCCTTCGGTTCAGGGGATGTCACGGTGACTGACCCTGTCTGTGGCCCTCGGAGGTGTCCAGTAAAAGAGTTTATATATGGGCAAGGTGCAATGAAGAATGAGGAGAAGGGTTTCCAGTCTTTTACCTTGTTTACTGAAGACTTCAGATGGCTTCCTCAGCCCAGAGCGCCAGATGACAGGGCAGACAGAGTCCGGTCGGTCTGAAGGCAAATCCAGAGTCCATTATCTAGGTGGAAATCAGTAGCCTTCCTGTAGCGCCTGTGTGTTTTAGTACCTCCCTGCTGAGCTTCTCGGTAAGGGTACCGTCACACATTGAAATTTCCATCGCTACGACGTTACGATTCGTGACGTTCTAGCGATATCGTTACGATATCGCTGTGTCTGACACGCTACTGCGATCAGACACCCTGCTGAGAATCGTACGTCGTAGCAGATCGTTTGGAACTTTCTTTCGTCGCTTGATCACCCGCTGACATCGCTGGATCGTTGTGTGTGACAGCGATCCAGCGATGTCTTCGCTTGTAACCAGGGTAAACATCGGGTAACTAAGCGCAGGGCCGCGCTTAGTAACCCGATGTTTACCCTGGTTACAAGCGTAAACGTAAAAAAACAAACCGTACATACTCACCCGTCGGTGTCCTTCAGGTCCCTTGCCGTCTGCTTCCTGCTCTGAGTGCCGGACGGAAAGTGAGAGCAGAGCGCTCTGCTCTCACTGTATGGCTGCACTCAGAGCAGGAAGCAGACGGCAAGGGACCTGAAGGACACCGACGGGTGAGTATGTACTGTTTGTTTTTTTACGTTTACGCTGGTAACCAGGGTAAACATCGGGTTACTAAGCGCGGCCCTGCGCTTAGTTACCCAATGTTTACCCTGGTTACCCGGGGACTTCGGCATCGCTCCAGCGCCGTGATTGCAACGTGTGACCGCAGTCTACGACGCTGGAGCGATGATTATACGACGCTGCGACGTCACGAGTCGTGCCGTCGCAGCTATGAAAATTTCAATGTGTGACGGTACCCTAAGGTCCTCACAACTGTTGTAGATGTTCTAGATGTTATGTCTTCCTCTCTGTTCCCCAGATGGTATGGATAGGACAAACCTACATGACTGATGGCCTGAGGCTTTTTACAGGGACCCTAGAGATGCCCCGGCCCCCACAGTTGCCACCGTGACTCCTGGGTATACGGTTGGGCAGCCAACATGGAATTAACTGTCCTGCCAGTCTCTGAAGCAAGGCTTGGAGACAATTGCTTCCTCGGTATCCTGGCTACCGGCTCCTGCACCAAAGAAAGGAGCAGCTGGTTCCTGGCTCATCTCCCTCTGGTATTTCTCTCATGTGCTCTGCTTTCCTGCACACTCCCTGCAGTATGTTCACTTTTTAGTGTCTTTTCCCAGGAGTTACAGCAGTTCATGCCAGCAGAGCTCCTCTCCTTCTGTCTGCCTGACAGGAACTGCACTCTGAACCTCTTTTCCCTCCAGATCAGGATGTTAAATCGGCTAGTTCACCCTAAATAGGCTTAGAGCTCCCCCTTCTGGTCTGGAGTGTGAACATGTTGCATGTGTGTGATACCTGAATGTGGTTGTCTTTCATTGCCTTCAGACATGACATCACTTCTCCCCTGAAAGGATAATAACATCACTGCGACGACCAGGACACTGGGGCGCCGCACTCCCCCATGTTAAATCCAGTACTCCAGGACTGGAAAAAATAAGAACAACGATACATATTAGCAAAAGACATACAATTTTGAAATGCTATGAACAACTTATGCAAAAGTAGTGCTTCCCTTTATGGGAGGTGAGGACACTTGAACGTTACGAAAATCTTGGTCATGCACAGTTCATGACTCCCAGTTCAGTGAGTGCAAACTTGAAACAGCAAGAATCCCGGGTAAACAAAGGGATCCCTCTTTAAAGTATAATGAAAGTTTTTCACTGTCCATTACTCCATTGTCCATTTTAAACCTTTAACAAAGATATATATACAGACATTTTCAAACAAACAGCAGCAACCGTTAATATTTCCAAGTTTTTATAGCGAATTGGGGTTAGATTTTTAGTGCTACGTGTAGACCTCCGCAGTACAGGGGTTGCTAGTGACCTAATAGGGTCTGCTGTGCTTGTTATTGCTGGTGTAGTGCACTGTCTTTTGGCTACACTTCTAGTGAGTCTAGGTAGCACTGGTATGCTGGAGCTCTCAGGACTGCTTCTACTAACTGTAGGCATGGCAGATTCACCGACAGCAGAGGGTGGACTTGCCAATTCTACTGTTGGCATGGCGTCCTCTGTTGGAGTCTGCTGTTGTTGAGTTATGGCTGGGATCACATCGGCTGTTAAAATCGGTTGGTGCAGAGTCTCTTTTGGCTCAAGATGATCTGGCATCACATTTGGTTCCGACGGTTTCAGCTGACAAAACGTCAAATCAGGTACCACGATGGCCTGATTTATTTGAGTCCACGACTGGGGAAAGTCTCCAAGAACAGTGTGTATCACCCTCTCCTCTTCCATGGGTTGAGATGTTCCTGGATCTGTTTCTCTATCTCTCAACTTGTCAGGGCATACTTTGAGGTGGTCCCTGGATATTGCTGTCGAAGTTTCTCCCCCATCTTTGCTGATGAGACAGACCTTTGTATTGTCAAAGTTGGATGGCAGGATGGTATATGGTCAGACATGACATCACTTCTCCCCTGAAAGGATAATGACATCACTGCGACGACCAGGACACTGGGGCGCCGCACGTTCATCATGACTATTGCACCTCCCTTGTCAACAGGTTTGATGATCATTTCTTTGTTGGTTTTCAGAGACTGTATGGCCTTTCTCTCCTGGGCACTGATGTTGGATGCTTGTCTCCTGTTGGTATCTATGATGGTGGATTTTATTAAATGTCTGAAGGAGTCTATATATTTATCCAAATGAGGGTTGCGTCCAGGTGGAGGTGTCCAGTCTGATCTCTTCTTTGTTCTTAGGATCCCTTTTACTTCAGTCCAGGTGTGTTCTGAATCTTCTGTATCATTGAAATATTCCCTCGGGCGCAGTCTCCTGAAAAAATGTTCCATATCACTGCAGAATTCAGTTTTATCCAGGGCCTTAGTAGGACAAAATGAGAATCCTCTGGAAAGCAGGACCAGTTCCACTTTGTTGGGTTTATAATCTGAGAGATTAATGACACAGTTAGGGTACCGTCTCACAGTGGCACTTTGATCGCTACGATGGCACGATCCGTGACGTTCCAGCAATATCCATACGATATCGCTGTGTCTGACACGCAGCAGCGATCAGGGACCCCGATGAGAATCGTACGTCGTAGCAGATCGTTTGGAACTTTCTTTCGTCGCTGGATCTCCCACTGTCATCATTGGATCGGTGTGTGTGACACCGATCCAATGATGAGTTCGCTTGTAACCAGGGTAAACATCGGGTTACTAAGCGCAGGGCCACGCTTAGTAACCCGATGTTTACCCTGGTTACCATCGTAAATGTAAAAAAAACCAAACAGTACATACTCACATTCCGGTGTCCGTCAGGTCCCTTGCCGTCTGCTTCCCACACTGACTGACTGCCGGCCGTAAAGTGAAAGCAGAGCACAGCGGTGCCCTGCGCTTAGTAACCCGATGTTTACCCTGGTTACCCGGGGACCTCAGCATCGTTGGTCGCTGGAGAGCTGTCTGTGTGACAGCTCCCCAGCGACCACACAACGACTTACCAACGATCACAGCCAGGTCGTATCGCTGGTCGTGATCGATGGTAAATCGTTTTGTGTAACGGTACCCTTAGATGCTTTTGTGTCTGGAATGGAGTGGTTGTCGAGGTTATCAGGTTTTGGCTTTGTTTTGTATCTGTTTGCATAGAATCCTGAATCGACAGTTTCTTTTCCTTGTTATGAATCAGAAGGGCCCGCAGTTTGTTGTAATATTGTTGTAATTTTTGCTCTGTGTCTTCTGTAAGTGTCTTCCTCAAAGTTTCAAATTCCCTTGGACTTTACTCTTTATGCTGTAGCAGACATGCAAAAGATGATTCCTTAATCTCTCAGAAGTCCTGTGACACAGGTTTTGTGCATAATGGGTATTGTAGGTATGAAGAATTGGGTTTGTTATCCAGAGTCCTTTGGGAATTAGATTCACCTTTTTGCATTTAGATAGGAAAAAAATGTCGCTGTCCATTTGTGCACGTTTCTTCAGAAGTGGTTTTAGTTCCATAAAGATGCGGTACATTCTGGTATCCTCCATTTTGACACAGGAAAGATATATATCTTGGTACCGTGTTAGCCAGTAGATAGAAAAATATTTAGAATTGAGAGTCCTCAGTGGATGATACCTTTTAATTTAACTGAAAAGATGCTAACAAATTGCAAGCTTTCGAGACTACACAAGTCTCTTCATCAGGCAAAGACTAAAAGAAATTCTGAAGAATCACATATTTATGCACAACATAGCACAGATGAAAAAAAAAATAAAAAAGGAAAAAAAACATGGATAAGATAGGTGACTAGTGTTGAGCATTCCGATACTGCAAATATCGGGTATCGGCCGATATTCACTGTTTCGGAATTCCGATACAGAGTTCCGATATTTTTGTGATATCGGAATCGGAAGTTCCTATAAGTTCCCAGGCGTGTGCAGTGCATATGGTTCCCAGGGTCTGGAGGAGAGGAGACTCTCCTTCAGGCCCTGGGATCCATGTTCATGTAAAAAATAAAGAATAAAAATAAAAAATATGGATATACTCACCCCTCCGACGGACCCTGGACCTCAGCGGTGCAACCGGCAGCCTCCGTTCCTAAGAATGCAGTGAGTGTAGGACCTGCGATGACGTCGCGGTCTTGTGATTGGTCGCGTGACCGCTCATGTGACTGCGACGTCATTGAAGGTCCTTCACTCACTGCATTCTTAGGAACGGAGGCAGACGCTTGCACCGGTGAGAGCCAGGGTCCGTTGGAGGGGTGAGTATGCATGTTGTGGGTAAGCGGGATTATGTGTGAGGATGTGGTGGGGGGGCGGAATTATATGTGGTGATGTGGTGGGGGTGGGATTATGTGTGGTAATGTAATGGGAGGGCGGGATTATGTGTGGTGATGTGGTGGGGGCCTGGATTATGTGTGGTGATGTGGTGGTGGCCTGGTTTATGTGTGGTGATGTGGTGGGGGCGGGATTATGTGTGGTAATGTGGTGGGGGGCAGGATTATGTGTGGTAATGTGGTGGAGGGCAGAACTATGTGTGGTAATATGGTGGGGGGCTGGATAATGTGTGCTAATGTGGTGGGGGGTGGGATTATGTGTGTTAATGTCGTGGGGGGCGGGATAATCTGAAGTAATGTGGTGTGGGGCAAGATTATGTGTGGTAATGTGGTGGGGGGCGGGATTATCTGTAGTAATGTGGTGGGGGTGGGATTATGTGTGGTAATGTGGTGGGGGGTGGTATTATCTGTGGTATTGTGGTGGGAGCTGGATTATGTGTGGTAATGTGGTGGGGGGCGGAATTATCTGTAGTAATGTTGTGGGGGGCGGGATTTGTGTGGTTATGTGGTGGGGGGCTGGATTATGTGTTGTAATGTGCTGGGGGCGGGATTATGTGTGGTAATGTGGGGGGCGAGATTGTGTGGTAATGTGCTGGAGGCAAGATTATCTGTAGTAATGTGTTGGGGGGCGCGATTATGTGTGGTAATGTGGTGGGGGGCGGGATTATGTGTGGTAATGTGGGGGCGGGATTATCTGTAGTAATGTGGTGGGGGCGGGATTATGTGTGATAATGTGGTGGGGCTGGGATTATGTGTAGTAATGTGATGGGGGTGGGATTATGTGTGGTAATGTGGTGGGGGCGGGATTATGTGTGGTAATGTGGTGGGGGCGGGATTATCTGTGGTAATGTGGTGGGGGGCGGGATTATGTGTGGTAATGTGGTGGGGGGCGGGATTATCTGTAGTAATGTGGTGGGGGCGGGATTATGTGTGGTAATGTGATGGGGGAGGGATTATGTGTGGTAATGTGGTGGCGGGATTATGTGTGGTAATGTGGTGGGGGCGGGATTATGTGTGGTAATGTGGTGGGGGTGGGATTATGTGTGGTAATGTGGTGGGGGCAGGATTATGTGTGGTGATGTGTTTTGGGACAGGATTATGTGTGGTGATGTGGGGGGTGGGATTATGTGTGGTGATGTAGGGGGGCGGGATTATGTGTGGTAATGTGGTGCGGGGCGGGATTATGTGTGGTAATGTGGTGGGGGGCGAATTAATCTGTAGTAATGTGGTGGGGGGCGGGATTATGTGTGGTAATGTGGTGGAGGGTGGGATTATCTGTATTAATGTGGTGGGGGGCGGGATTATGTGTGGTAATGTGATGGGGGAGGGATTATGAGTGGTAATGTGGTGGCGGGATTATGTGTGGTAATGTGGTGGGGGTGGGATTATGTGTGGTAATGTGGTGGGGGTGGAATTATGTGTGGTAATGTGGTGGGGGCGGGATTATGTGTGGTAGTGGGGGGGATTATGTGTGGTAATGTGGTGGGGGGCGGGATTATCTGTATTATTGTGGTGGGGGGTGGGATTATGTGTGGTAATGTGATGAGGGAGGGATTATGTGTGGTAAGGTGGGGGCAGGATTATGTGTGGTAATGTGGTGGGGGTGGGATTATGTGTGCTTATGTGGTGGGGGCGGGATTATCTGTAGTAATGTGGTGGGGGGTGGGATTATGTGTGGTAATGTGGTGGGGGGTGGTATTATCTGTGGTATTGTGGGAGCTGGATTATGTGTGGTAATGTGGTGGGGGGCGGGATTATCTGTAGTAATGTGGGGGGGTGGGATTATGTGTGGTAATGTGGTGGGGGGTGGTATCTGTGGTATTGTGGGAGCTGGATTATGTGTGGTAATGTGGTGGGGGCGGGATTATCTGTAGTAATGTTGTGGGGGCGGGATTTGTGTGGTTATGTGGTGGGGGCTGGATTATGTGTTGTAATGTGGTGGGGGCGGGATTATGTGTGGTAATGTGGGGGGCGAGATTATGTGTGGTAATGTGCTGGGGGCAAGATTATCTGTAGTAATGTGTTGGGGGGCGCGATTATGTGTGGTAATGTGGTGGGGGGCGGGATTATGTGTGATAATGTGGGGGTGGGATTATCTGTAGTAATGTGGTGGGGGCGGGACTATGTGTGGTAATGTGGTGGGGCTGGGATTATGTGTGGTAATGTGATGGGGCGGGATTATGTGTGGTAATGTGGTGGGGGCGGGATAATGTGTGGTAATGTGGTGGGGGCGGGATTATGTGTGGTAATGTGGTGGGGGCGGGATTATCTGTGGTAATGTGGTGGGGGGCGGGATTATGTGTGGTAATGTGGTGGGGGGCGGGATTATCTGTAGTAATGTGGTGGGGGGCGGGATTATGTGTGGTAATGTTAAGGGGGAGGGATTATGTGTGGTAATGTGGTGGCGGGATTATGTGTGGTAATGTGGTGGGGGCGGGATTATGTGTGGTAATGTGGTGGGAGGCAGGAATATGTGTGGTGGTGGGGGGCGGGCTTATGTGTGGTGATGTGGTGGGGGCAGGATTATGTGTGGTGATGTGTTTTGGGACAGGATTATGTGTGGTGGGGGGTGGGATTATGTGTGGTGATGTAGGGGGGCGGGATTATGTGTGGTAATGTAGTGGGGGCGGGATTATGTGTGGTAATGTGGTGGGGGCGGGGTTATCTGTAGTAATGTGGTGGGGGGCGGGACTATGTGTGGTAATGTGGTGGAGGGTGGGATTATCTGTATTAATGTGGTGGGGGGCGGGATTATGTGTGGTAATGTGGTGGGAGGCTGGATAATGTGTGCTAATGTGGTGGGGAGCGGGATTATGTGTGGTAATGTCGTGGAGGGCAAGATTATCTGAAGTAATGTGGTGGGGGTCAAGATTATGTGTGGTAATGTGGTGGGGGTGGGATTATGTGTGGCAATTTGGTGGGGGACGGGATTATGTGTGTTAATGTGGTGGCGGGGCAGGATTATCTGTAGTAATGTGGTGGGGGCAAGATTATGTGTGGTAAAGTGGTGGGGGCGGGATTATCTGTAGTAATGTGGTGGGGGGGCGGGATTATGTGTGGTAATGGGGTGAGGGGTGGGATTATGTGTGGAAATGTGGTGGGGGTTGGTATTATCTGTGGTATTGTGGTGGGGGGCTGGATTATGTGTAGTATTGTGGTGGGGGGCGGGATTATCTGTAGTAATGTTGTGGGGGGCGGGATTACGTGTGGTTATGTGGTAGGGGGCTGGATTATGTGTTGTAATGTGGTGGGAGGCAGGATTATGTGTGGTAATGTGGTGGGGGGCTGGATTATGTGTGGTAATGTGGTGGGGACGGGATTTTGTGTGGTAATGTGGTGAGGGGCGGGATTATGTGTGGTAATGTGGTAGGGGGCGAGATTATGTGATGTAATGTGGTGGGGGTGGGATTATCTGTAGTAATGTGTTAGGGGCAGGATTATGTGTGGTAATGTGGTGGGGGACGGGATTGTGTGTGGTAATGTGGTGGGGCTGGGATTATGTGTGGTAATGTGATGGGGTGGGATTATGTGTGGTAATGTGGTGGGGGCGGGATTATGTGTGGTAATGTGGTGGGGGGCGGGATTATGTGTGGTAATGTGGTGGGGCTGGGATTATGTGTGGTAATGTGATGGGGCGGGATTATGTGTGGTAATGGGGTGGGGGGCGGGATTATCTGTAGTAATGTGGTGGGGGCGGGATTATGTGTGGTAATGTGGTGGGGGCGGGATTATGTGTGGTAATGTGGTGGGTCGGGATTATGTGTGGTAATGTGGTGGGGGGCGGGATTATCTGTAGTAATGTGGTGGGGGGCGAGATTATGTGTGGTAATGTGATGGGGAGGGATTACGTGTGGTAATGTGGTGGCGGGATTATGTGTGGTAATGTGGTGGGGCAGGATTATGTGTCGTAATGTGGTGGGGGTGGGATTATGTGTGGTAATGTGGTGGGGGGCGGGAATATGTGTGGTGGTGGGGGGCGGGCTTATGTGTGGTGATGTGGTGGGGGCGGGATTATGTGTGGTGATGTGTTTTGGGACAGGATTATGTGTGGTGATGTGGGAGGTGGGATTATGTGTGGTGATGTAGGGGGGCGGGATTATGTTTGGTAATGTGGTGGGGTCGGGATTATGTGTGGTAATGTGGTGGGGGGCTGGATTATCTGTGGTAATGTGGTGGGGGCGGGATTATGTGTGGTAATGTGGTGGAGGGTGGGATTATCTGTATTAATGTGGTGGGGGGCGGGATTATGTGTGGTAATGTGATGGGGAGGGATTATGTGTGGTAATGTGGTGGCAGGATTATGTGTGGTAATGTGGTGGGGGCGGGATTATGTGTGGTAATGTGGTGGGGCTGGGATTATGTGTGGTAATGTGATGGGGTGGGATTATGTGTGGTAATGTGGTGGGGGCGGGATTATGTGTGGTAATGTGGTGGGGGCGGAATTATGTGTAGTAATGTGGTGGGGGCGGGATTATCTGTGGTAATGTGGTGGGGGGCGGGATTATGTGTGGTAATGTGGTGGGGGGCGGGATTATCTGTAGTAATGTGGTGGGGGGTGGGATTATGTGTGGTAATGTTATGGGGGAGGGAGTATGTGTGGTAATGTGGTGGCGGGATTATGTGTGGTAATGTGGTGGGGGCGGGATTATGTGTGGTAATGTGGTGGGGGTGGGATTATGTGTGGTAATGTGGTGGGGGGCGGGAATATGTGTGGTGGTGGGGGGCGGGCTTATGTGTGGTGATGTGGTGATGGCAGGATTATGTGTGGTGATGTGTTTTGGGACAGGATTATGTGTGGTGGGGGGTGGGATTATGTGTGGTGATGTAGGGGGGGCGGGATTATGTGTGGTAATGTAGTGGGGGCGGGATTATGTGTGGTAATGTGGTGGGGGCGGGGTTATCTGTAGTAATGTGGTGGGGGGCGGGACTATGTGTGGTAATGTGGTGGAGGGTGGGATTATCTGTAGTAATGTGGTGGGGGCGGGATTATGTGTGGTGATGTGGTGGGGAGCGGGATTATGTGTGGTAATGTGGTAGGAGGCTGGATAATGTGTGCTAATGTGGTGGGGAGCGGGATTATGTGTGGTAATGTCGTGGAGGGCAAGATTATCTGAAGTAATGTGGTGGGGGTCAAGATTATGTGTGGTAATGTGGTGGGGGTGGGATTATGTGTGGCAATTTGGTGGGGGACGGGATTATGTGTGTTAATGTGGTGGCGGGGCAGGATTATCTGTAGTAATGTGGTGGGGGCAAGATTATGTGTGGTAAAGTGGTGGGGGCGGGATTATCTGTAGTAATGTGGTGGGGGGGCGGGATTATGTGTGGTAATGGGGTGAGGGGTGGGATTATGTGTGGAAATGTGGTGGGGGTTGGTATTATCTGTGGTATTGTGGTGGGGGGCTGGATTATGTGTAGTATTGTGGTGGGGGGCGGGATTATCTGTAGTAATGTTGTGGGGGGCGGGATTACGTGTGGTTATGTGGTAGGGGGCTGGATTATGTGTTGTAATGTGGTGGGAGGCAGGATTATGTGTGGTAATGTGGTGGGGGGCTGGATTATGTGTGGTAATGTGGTGGGGACGGGATTTTGTGTGGTAATGTGGTGAGGGGCGGGATTATGTGTGGTAATGTGGTAGGGGGCGAGATTATGTGATGTAATGTGGTGGGGGTGGGATTATCTGTAGTAATGTGTTAGGGGCAGGATTATGTGTGGTAATGTGGTGGGGGACGGGATTGTGTGTGGTAATGTGGTGGGGCTGGGATTATGTGTGGTAATGTGATGGGGTGGGATTATGTGTGGTAATGTGGTGGGGGCGGGATTATGTGTGGTAATGTGGTGGGGGGCGGGATTATGTGTGGTAATGTGGTGGGGCTGGGATTATGTGTGGTAATGTGATGGGGCGGGATTATGTGTGGTAATGGGGTGGGGGGCGGGATTATCTGTAGTAATGTGGTGGGGGCGGGATTATGTGTGGTAATGTGGTGGGGGCGGGATTATGTGTGGTAATGTGGTGGGTCGGGATTATGTGTGGTAATGTGGTGGGGGGCGGGATTATCTGTAGTAATGTGGTGGGGGGCGAGATTATGTGTGGTAATGTGATGGGGAGGGATTACGTGTGGTAATGTGGTGGCGGGATTATGTGTGGTAATGTGGTGGGGCAGGATTATGTGTCGTAATGTGGTGGGGGTGGGATTATGTGTGGTAATGTGGTGGGGGGCGGGAATATGTGTGGTGGTGGGGGGCGGGCTTATGTGTGGTGATGTGGTGGGGGCGGGATTATGTGTGGTGATGTGTTTTGGGACAGGATTATGTGTGGTGATGTGGGAGGTGGGATTATGTGTGGTGATGTAGGGGGGCGGGATTATGTTTGGTAATGTGGTGGGGTCGGGATTATGTGTGGTAATGTGGTGGGGGGCTGGATTATCTGTGGTAATGTGGTGGGGGCGGGATTATGTGTGGTAATGTGGTGGAGGGTGGGATTATCTGTATTAATGTGGTGGGGGGCGGGATTATGTGTGGTAATGTGATGGGGAGGGATTATGTGTGGTAATGTGGTGGCAGGATTATGTGTGGTAATGTGGTGGGGGCGGGATTATGTGTGGTAATGTGGTGGGGCTGGGATTATGTGTGGTAATGTGATGGGGTGGGATTATGTGTGGTAATGTGGTGGGGGCGGGATTATGTGTGGTAATGTGGTGGGGGCGGAATTATGTGTAGTAATGTGGTGGGGGCGGGATTATCTGTGGTAATGTGGTGGGGGGCGGGATTATGTGTGGTAATGTGGTGGGGGGCGGGATTATCTGTAGTAATGTGGTGGGGGGTGGGATTATGTGTGGTAATGTTATGGGGGAGGGAGTATGTGTGGTAATGTGGTGGCGGGATTATGTGTGGTAATGTGGTGGGGGCGGGATTATGTGTGGTAATGTGGTGGGGGTGGGATTATGTGTGGTAATGTGGTGGGGGGCGGGAATATGTGTGGTGGTGGGGGGCGGGCTTATGTGTGGTGATGTGGTGATGGCAGGATTATGTGTGGTGGGGGGTGGGATTATGTGTGGTGATGTAGGGGGGGCGGGATTATGTGTGGTAATGTAGTGGGGGCGGGATTATGTGTGGTAATGTGGTGGGGGCGGGGTTATCTGTAGTAATGTGGTGGGGGGCGGGACTATGTGTGGTAATGTGGTGGAGGGTGGGATTATCTGTAGTAATGTGGTGGGGGCGGGATTATGTGTGGTGATGTGGTGGGGAGCGGGATTATGTGTGGTAATGTGGTAGGAGGCTGGATAATGTGTGCTAATGTGGTGGGGAGCGGGATTATGTGTGGTAATGTCGTGGAGGGCAAGATTATCTGAAGTAATGTGGTGGGGGTCAAGATTATGTGTGGTAATGTGGTGGGGGTGGGATTATGTGTGGCAATTTGGTGGGGGACGGGATTATGTGTGTTAATGTGGTGGCGGGGCAGGATTATCTGTAGTAATGTGGTGGGGGCAAGATTATGTGTGGTAAAGTGGTGGGGGGCGGGATTATCTGTAGTAATGTGGTGGGGGGCGGGATTATGTGTGGTAATGGGGTGAGGGGTGGGATTATGTGTGGCAATGTGGTGGGGGTTGGTATTATCTGTGGTATTGTGGTGGGGGGCTGGATTATGTGTGGTATTGTGGTGGGGGGCGGGATTATCTGTAGCAATGTTGTGGGGGGCGGGATTACGTGTGGTTATGTGGTAGGGGGCTGGATTATGTGTTGTAATGTGGTGGGAGGCAGGATTATGTGTGGTAATGTGGTGGGGGGCTGGATTATGTGTGGTAATGTGGGGACGGGATTTTGTGTGGTAATGTGGTGAGGGGCGGGATTATGTGTGGTAATGTGGTAGGGGGCGAGATTATGTGATGTAATGTGGTGGGGGTGGGATTATCTGTAGTAATGTGTTAGGGACAGGATTATGTGTGGTAATGTGGTGGGGCACGGGATTATGTGTGGTAATGTGGTGGGGCTGGGATTATGTGTGGTAATGTGATGGGGCGGGATTATGTGTGGTAATGTGGTGGGGGCGGGATTATGTGTGGTAATGTGGTGGGGGGCGGGAGTATCTGTGATAATGTGGTGCGGGGCAGGATTATGTGTGGCAATGGGATGGGGGGCGGGATTATCTGTAGTAATGTGGTGGGGGCGGGATTATGTGTGGTAATGTGGTGGGGGCGGGATTATGTGTGGTAATGTGGTGGGGCGGGATTATGTGTGGTAATGTGGTGGGGGGTGGGATTATCTGTAGTAATGTGGTGGGGGGCAAGATTATGTGTGGTAATGTGATGGGGAGGGATTATGTGTGGTAATGTGGTGGCGGGATTATGTGTGGTAATGTGGTGGGGCATGATTAAGTGTGGTAATGTGGTGGGGGTGGGATTATGTGTGGTAATGTGGTGGGGGGCGGGAATGTGTGTGGTGGTGGGGGGCGGGCTTATGTGTGGTGATGTGGTGGGGGCGGGATTATGTGTGGTGATGTGTTTTGGGACAGGATTATGTGTGGTGATGTGGGGGGTGGGATTATGTGTGGTGATGTAGGGGGCGGGATTATGTTTGGTAATGTGGTGGGGTCGGGATTATGTGTGGTAATGTGGTGGGGGGCTGGATTATCTGTAGTAATGTGGTGGGGTCGGGATTATGTGTGGTAATGTGGTGGGGGGCTGGATTATCTGTATTAATGTGGTGGGGGGCGGCATTATGTGTGGTAATGTGATGGGGAGGGATTATGTGTGGTAATGTGGCAGGATTATGTGTGGTAATGTGGTGGGGGCGGGATTATGCGTGGTAATGTGGTGGGGGTGGGATTATGTGTGGTAATGTGGTGGGGGGCGGGAATATGTGTGGTGGTGGGGGGCGGGCTTATGTGTGGTGATGTGGTGGGGGCGGCATTATGTGTGGTGATGTGTTTTGGGACAGGATTATGTGTGGTGATGTGGTGGGGGGTGGGATTATGTGTGGTGATGTAGGGGGGGATTATGTGTGGTAATGTGGTGGGGGGCGGGATTATGTGTGGTAATGTGGTGGGGGGCGGGATTATCTGTAGTAATGTGGTGGGGGCGGGATTATGTGTGGTAATGTGGTGGAGGGTGAGATTATCTGTAGTAATGTGGTGGGGGGATGGATTATGTGTGGTATTGTGGTGGGGGGCGGGATTATCTGTAGTAATGTTGTGGGGGGCGGGATTATGTGTGGTTATGTGGTGGGGGCTGGATTATGTGTTGTAATGTGGTGGGGGCGGGATTATGTGTGGTAATGTGGTGGGGCTGGGATTATGTGTGGTAATGTGGTGGGGGCGGGATTATGTGTGGTAATGTGGTGGGGGCGGGATTATGTGTGGTAATGTGGTGGGGGCGGGATTATGTGTGGTAATGTGGTGGGGCTGGGATTATGTGTGTTAATGTGATGGGGGCGGGATTATGTGTGGTAATGTGGTGGGGGCGGGATTATGTGTGGTAATGTGGTGGGGGCGGGAGTATCTGTGGTAATGTGGTGGGGGGCAGGATTATGTGTGGCACTGTGGTGGGGGGTGGGATTATCTGTAGTAATGTGGTCGGGGTGGGATTGTGTGTGGTAATGTGGTGGGGGCGGGATTATGTGTGGTAATGTGGTGGGGCGGGATTATGTGTGGTAATGTGGTGTGGGTGGGATTATGTGTGTTAATGTAGTGGGGGGCGAGATTATGTATGGTGATGTGTTGGGGGGGCAGGATTGTGTGTGGTGATGTGGTAGGGGGGCGGGATTATGTGTGGTAATGTGGTGGAGGGTGGGATTATGTGTGGTAATGTGGGGGCGGGATTATGTGTGGTAATGTGATGGGGGTTTGCATTATGTATGGTGATGTGGTGGGGAAGCAAGATTATGTGTGGTGATGTGGTAGGGGGGCGGGATTATGTGTGGTAATGTGGTGGAAGGTGGGATTATGTGTGCTAATGTGGTGGGGGGCGGGATTATGTGTAGTAATGTCGTGGGGGGCGGGATTATCTGAAGTAATGTGGTGGGGGGCAAGATTATGTGTGGTAATGTGGTGGGGGTGGGATAATGTGTGGCAATTTGGTGTGGGGTGGGATTATGTGTGTTAATGTGGTGGGGGGCGGGATTATGTGTGGTAATGTGGTGAGGGGCGGGATTATGTGTGGTAATGTGGTGGGGGGGTGGGATTATGTGTGGTAATGTGGTGGGTGGGTGGGATTATGTGTAGTAATGTGGTGGGGGGCGTTAATATGTATGGTGATGTGGTGGGGGCCAGGATTATGTGTGGTTATGTGGTGGGGGGCGGGATTATGTGTGGTAATGTGGTGGGGTGCGGGATTATGTGTGGTAATGTGGTGGGGGTGGGATTATGTGTGGTAATGTGATGGGGGCAGGATTATGTGTGGTAATGTGGTTGGGGCGGGATTATGTGTGGTGATGTGGTGGGGGCAGGATTATCTGTGGTAATGTGGTGGGGGGCGGGATTAT
This sequence comes from Ranitomeya variabilis, assembly GCF_051348905.1. Taxonomy (NCBI): domain Eukaryota; kingdom Metazoa; phylum Chordata; class Amphibia; order Anura; family Dendrobatidae; genus Ranitomeya; species Ranitomeya variabilis. The sequence goes on along the minus strand of NC_135234.1, from coordinate 310,485,082 downwards.
GTGTGGCAATGTGGTGGGGGGCGGGATTATCTGTAGTAATGTGGTGGGGGGCAGGATTATGTGTGGTCATGTGGTGGGGGCGGGATTATGTGTGGTAATGTGGTGGGGGTGGGATTATGTGTGTTAATGTGGTGGGGGGTGGGATTATGTGTGGTGATGTAGGGGGGCGGGATTATGTGTGTTTATGTGGTGGGGGGTGAAATTAAGTGTGGTAATGTGGTGGTGGGCGGGATTATCTGTAGTAATGTGGTGGGGGCGGGATTATGTGTTGTAATGTGGTGGAGGGTGGGATTATCTGTAGTAATGTGGTGGGGGCGGGATTATGTTTGGTAATGTGGTGGGGGGCGGAACTATGTGTGGTAATGTGGTGGGGGGCTGGATAATGTGTGCTAATGTGGTGGGGGCAGGATTATGTGTGGTAATGTGGTGGGGGTGGGATTATGTGTGGCAATTTGGTGGGGGAGGGGATTATGTGTGTTAATGTGGGGGGCAGGATTATCTGTAGTAATGTGGTGGGGGGCAAGATTATGCGTAGTAATGTGAGGGGGCGGGATTATCTGTAGTAATGTGGTGGGGGGCGGGATTATGTGTGGTAATGTGGTGGGGGGTGGGATTATGTGTGGTAATGTGGTGGGGGGCGAGATTATGTGTGGTAATGTGGTGGGGACAGGATTTTGTGTGGTAATGTGGTGAGGGGCGGGATTATGTGTGGTAATGTGGGGGAGGGATTATGTGTGGTAATGTGGTGGGGGCGGGATTATGTATGGTAATGTGGTGGGGCTGGGATTATGTGTGGTAATGTGATGGGGGCGGGATTATGTGTGGTAATGTGGTGGGGGCGGGATTATGTGTGGTAATGTGGTGGGGCGGGAGTATCTGTGGTAATGTGGTTGGGGCAGGATTATGTGTGGCACTGTGTTGGGGAGTGGGATTATCTGTAGTAATGTGGTGGGGGCGGGATTATGTGTGATAATGTGGTGGGGGACGGGATTATGTGTGGTAATGTGGGGGAGGGATTATGTGTGGTAATGTGGTGGGGGCGGGATTATGTATGGTAATGTGGTGGGGCTGGGATTATGTGTGGTAATGTGATGGGGGAGGGTTTATGTGTGGTAATGTGGTGGGGGCGGGATTATGTGTGGTAATGTGGTGGGGCGGGAGTATCTGTGGTAATGTGGCGGGGGGCAGGATTATGTGCAGGATTATGTGTGGCACTGTGTTGGGGAGTGTGATTATCTGTAGTAATGTGGTGGGGGCAGGATTATGTGTGGTAATGTGGTGGGGGCGGGATTATGTGTGGTAATGTGGTGGGGCGGGATTATGTGTGGTAATGTGGTGTGGGTGGGATTATGTGTGTTAATGTGGTGGGGGGCGGGATTATGTATGGTGATGTGGTGGGGGGGCAGGATTATGTGTAGTGATGTGGTAGGGGGGCGGGATTATGTGTGGTAATGTGGTGGAGGGTGGGATTATGTGTGGTAATGTAGTGGGGGTGGGATTATGTGTGGTAATGTGATGGGGGGCAGGATTATGTGTGGTAATGTGGTGGGGGGCAGGGTTATCTGTAGTAATGTGGTGGGGGGTGGGATTATGTGTGGTAATGTGGTGGGGCGGGATTATGTGTGGTAATGTGGTTGGGGCAGGATTATGTGTGGTAATGTGGTGGGGGGTGGTATTATGTGTGGTAATGTGGTGGGGCGGGATTATGTGTGGTAATGTGGTGGGGGTGGGATTATGTGTGGTGAGGTGGTGGGGGGCGGGATTATGTGTGGTGATGTGTTTTGGGACACGATTATGTGTGGTGATGTGGTGGGGGGGTGGGATTATGTGTGGTGATGTAGGGGGGCAGGATTATGTGTGGTAATGTCGGGGCGGGATTATGTGTGGTAATGTGGTGGGGGGTTGGATTATCTGTGGTAATGTGGTGGGGGGCTGGATTATGTGTGGTTATGTTGTGGGGGGCGAGATTATGTGTGGTAACGTGGTGGGGGCTGAATATGTATGGTGATGTGGTGGGGGGCAGGATTATGTGTGGTAATGTGGTGGGGGGTTGCATTATCTGTGGAAATGTGGTGGGGTGTGGGATTATGTGTGGTGATGTTGTGGGGGGCGAGATTATTTGTGGTAATGTGGTGGGGGTGGTATTATGTGTGGTAATGTGGTGGGGGGTGGGATTATGTGTGGTAATGTGGTGGGGGGTGGGATTATGTGTAGTAATGTGTTGGGGGCGGGAATATGTATGGTGATGTGGTGGGGGGCAGGATTATATGTGGTAATGTGGTGGGGGGCGGGATTATGTGTGCTAATGTGGTGGGGGGTGGGATTATGTGTGGTAATGTGGTGGGGGTGGGATTATGTGTGGTGATGTAGGGGGGTGGTATTTTGTGTGGTAATGTGGTGGGGGGCGGGTTTATGTGTGGTAATGTGGTGGGGGCGGGATTATGTGTGGTAATGTGGTGGAGGGTGGGAATATGTGTGGTAATGTGGGGGCGCGATTATGTGTGGTAATGTGGTGGGGGGTTGGACTATCTGTGGTAATGTGGTGGGGGGCGGGATTGTGTGGTGATGTTGTGGGGGGGCGAGATTATGTGTGGTAATGTAGTGGGGGCGGGAATATGTGTGGTAATGTGGTGGGGGTGGGATTATGTGTGCTAATGTTGGGGCGGGATTATGTGTGGTAATGTGGTGGGGGGTGGGATTATGTGTGGTGATGTAGGGGGGTGGGATTATGTGTGGTATTGTGGTGGGGGCGGGATTATCTGTAGTAATGTGGTGGGGGCGGGATTATGCGTGGTAATGTGGGGGCGGGATTATGTGTGGTAATATGGTGGGGGGTTGGATTATCTGTGGTAATGTAGTGGGGGGTGGGATTATGTGTGGTGATGTTGTGGGGGGCGAGATTATGTGTGGTAATGTGGTGGAGGCGGGATTATGTATGGTAATGTGGTTGGGGTGGGATTATGTGTGGTAATTTGGTGGGGGATGGAATTATGTGTGTTAATGTGGTGGGGGGCAGGATTATCTGTAGTAATGTGGTGGGGGGGTGGGATTATGTGTGGTAATGTGGTGGGTGGTTGGATTATGTGTGGTAATGTGGTGGGGGGCAGGATTATGTGTGGTAATGTGGTGGGATGGGATTTTGTGTGGTAATGTGGTGGGGGGCGATATTATGTGTTGTAATGTGGTGAGGGGCGGGATTATCTGTAGTAATGTGTTGGGGGCGGGATTATGTGTGATAATGTGGTGGGGGGACGGGATTATGTGTGGTAATGTGGGGGAGGGATTATGTGTAGTAATGTGGGGGCGGGATTAAGTGTGGTAATGTGGTGGGGGTGGGATTATGTGTGATAATGTGGTGGGGCTGGTATCATGTGTGGTAATGTGATGGGGGCAGGATTATGTGTGGTAATGTGGTGGGGGCGGGCGGGATTATGTGTGGTAATGTGGTGGGGGGTTGGATTATGTATGGTGATGTGGTGGGGGGCAGAATTATGTGTGGTGATGTGGTAGGGGGGCAGGATTATGTGTGGTAATGTGGTGGAGAATGTGATTATGTGTGCTAATGTGGTGGGGGCGGGATTATGTGTGGTAATGTCGTGGGGGCGGGATTATCTGAAGTAATGTGGAGGGGGCAAGATTATGTGTGGTAATGTGGTGGGGGGTGGGATTATCTGTAGTAATGTGGTGGGGGGGCGGGATTATGTGTGGTAATGTGGTGGGGGGTGGGATTATGTGTGTTAATGTGGTGGGGGTGGTATTATCTGTAGTAAAGTGGTGGGGGGGCGGGATTATGTGTGGTAATGTGGCTGGGGGTGGGATTATGTGTGGTAATGTGGTGGGGGGTGGGATTATCTGTAGTAATGTGGTGGGGGGGCGGGATTATGTGTGGTTATGTGGTGGGGGGTGGGATTATCTGTAGTAATGTTGTGGGGGTGGGATTATGTGTGGTAATGTGGTGGGGGGCAGGATTATGTGTGGTAATGTGGTAGGGGGAGGGATTATGTGTGGTAATGTGGTGGGGACGGGATTATGTGTGGTAATGTGGGGGCGGGATTATCTGTAGTAATATTGTGGGGGTGGAATTATGTGTATTTATGTGGTGGGGTCGGGATTATGTGTGGTGGTGGGGGGTGGGATTATGTGTGGTGATGTGGTGGGGGGCGCGATTATGTGTGGTGATGTGTTGGGGGACAGGATTTTGTGTGGTGATGTGGTGGGGGGTGGGATTATCTGTGGTGATGTAGGGGGAAGGGATTATGTGTGGTAATGTGGTGGGATTTGGGATTATGTGTGGTAATGTGGTGGGGGGCGGGATTATCTGTAGTAATGTGAAGGGGGCGGGATTATGTGTGGTGATGTGGTGGGGGGGCGAGATTATGTGTGGTTATGTGGTGGGGGCAGGATTATGTGTGGTAATGTGGTGAAGGGGTGGGATTATGTGTAGTAATGTGGTGGGGGGGCGGGAATATGTATGTTGATGTGGTGAGGGGGCAGGATTATGTGTGGTGATGTGGTAGGGGGGCGGGATTATGTGTGGTAATGTGGTGGAGGGTGGGATTATGTGTGGTAATGTGGTGGGGGTGGGATTATGTGTGGTAATGTGGTGGGGGGTGGGATTATGTGTGGTGATGTGGTGGGGGGACGAGATTTTGTGTGGTAATGTGGTGGGGGCCGGATTATGTGTGGTAATGTGGTGGGGGGTGGGATTATGTGTAGTAATGTGGTGGGGGGGCGGGAATATGTATGATGATGTGGTGGGGGGCAGGATTATGTGTGGTGATGTGGTGGGGGGCGTGATTATGTCAGGTGATGGTGTGGGGGGTGGGATTATGTGTGGTGATGTGTTGGGGGCATGGGATTATGTGTGGTGGGGGGGCGGAATTATGTATGATTATGAGGTGGGCGTGTGGGATTATGTGTGGTGATGTGGTGGGCGGGCGGGATTATGTGTGGTGATGTGGTGGGGGGCAGGATTATGTGTGGTAATGTGGTGGGGAGTGGGATTATGTGTGGTGATGTGATGGGGGGCTGATTATGTGTAGTGATGTGGTGGGGCAGGATTATGTGTGGTAATGTGGTGGGGGGCTGGATTATGTGTGGTAATGTGGTGGGGGGCGGGATTATCTGTAGTAATGTGGTGGGGGCGAGATTATGTGTAGTAATGTGGTGGGGGTGGGATTATGTGTGTCAATTTGGGGGGGCGGGATTATGTGTGGTAATGTGGTGGGGGCCAGGATTATCTGTGGTGATGTGGTAGGGGCAGGAGTATGTGTGGTAATGTGGTGGGGGCGGGATTGTCTGTAGTAATGTGCTGAGGGGGCGGGATTATGTGTGGTAATGTGATTGGGGTGGGATTATGTGTGGTAATGTGGTGGGGGTGGGATTATGTGTGATGATGAGGTGGGGGCAGGATTTTGTGTGGGAATGTGGTGTGGGGGTGGGATTATGTGTAATAATGTGGTGGGGGGTGGGAATATGTATGGTGATGTGGTGGGAGGGCAGGATTATGTGTGGTGATGTGGTAGGGGGGCGGGATTATGTGTGGTAATGTGGTTGAGGGTGGGATTATGTGTGGTAATGTGGTGGGGGCGGGATTATGTGTGGTAATGTGGTGGGGGGTTGGATTATCTGTGGTAATGTGGTGGGGGGCGGGATTATGTGTGGTGATGTGGTGGGGGGGCAAGATTTTGTGTGGTAATGTGGTGGGGGCCGGATTATGTGTGGTAATGTGGTGGGGGGTGGGATTATGTGTAGTAATGTGGTGAGGGGGCGGGAAAATATATGGTGATGTGGTGTGGGGGTAGGATTATGTGTGGTGATGTGGTGGGGGGCGTGATTATGTCAGGTGATGGGTTGGGGGGTTGGTTTATGTGTGGTGATATGTTGGGGGCATGGGATTATGTGTGGTGGGGGGCGGGATTATGTATGATGATGTGGTGGGCGGGTGGGATTATGTGTGGTGATGTGGTGGGCGGGCGGGATAATGTGTGGTGATGTGGTGGGGGGCAGGATTATGTGTGGTAATGTGGTGGGGGCGGGATTATGTGTGTCAATTTGGTGGAGAGAGGCATTATGTGTGGTAATGTGGTGGGAGCCAGGATTATCTGTGGTGATGTGTTGGGGGGCGGGATTATGTGTGGTAATGTGATGGGGGGCGTGTTTATCTGTAGTAATGTGGTGGGGGGGCGGGAATATGTATGGTGATGTGGTGTGGGGTGGGATTATGTGTGGTAATGTGGTGTGGGGCGGGATTATGTGTGATGATGTGGTGGGGGGCGGGATTATGTGTGGTAATGTGGTGGGGGGCAGGATTTTGTGTGGTAATGTGATGGGGGACGGGATTATGTGTGGTAATGTGTGGGGGGGCGGGATTATCTGTAGTAATGTGGTGGGGGCGGGATTATGTGTGGTAATGTGGTGGGGGTTGGGATTATGTGTAGTTATGTGGTGGGGGCGGGATTATGTGTGGTGGTGGGGGGCGGGATTATGTGTGGTGATGTGTTGGGGGACAGGATTTTGTGTGGTGATGTGGTGGGGGATGGGATTTTCTGTGGGGATGTAGGGGGGCGGGATTATGTGTGGCAATGTGGTGGGGGGCGGGATTATGTGTGCTAATGTGGTGGGGCTGGGATTATCTGTAGTAATGTGGTGGGGGCGGGATTATGTGTGGTAATGTGGTGGAGTGTGGGATTATGTGTGGTAATGTGGGGGCGGGATTATATGTGGTAATATGGTAGCAGGTTGGATTATCTGTGGTAATGTGGTGGGGGGCGGGATTATGTGTGGTGATGTGGAGGGACGAGATTTTGTGTGGTAATGTGGTGGGGGCCGGATTATGTGTGGTAATGTGGTGGGGGGTGGGATTATGTGTAGTAATGTGGTGGGGGGGCGGTAATATGTATGGTGATGTGGTGGGGGCAGGATTATGTGTGGTGATGTGGTAGGGGGGTGGGATTATGTGTGGTAATGTGTGGAGGGTGGGATTATGTGTGGTAATGTGGTGGGGGCGGGATTATGTGTGGTGATGTGGTGGGGGGGCGAGATTTTGTGTGGTGATGTGGTGGGGGGTGGGATTATGTGTAGTAATGTGGTGGGGGGGCGGGAATATGTATGGTGATGTAGTGGGGGGGCAGGATTATGTGTGGTGATGTGGTGGGGGGCGTGATTATGTCAGGTGATGGGGTGGAGGATGAAATTATGTGCGGTGATGTGTTGGGCGCATGGGATTATGTGTGGTGGGGCGGGATTATGTATGATGATGTGGTGGGCGGGTGGGATTGTGTGTGGTGATGTGGTGGGGGGCGGGAATATGTATGGTGATGTGGTGGGGGGGCAGGATTATGTGTGGTGATGTGGTGGGGGGCAGGATTATGTGTGGTAATGTGGTGGGGGCGGGATTATGTGTGGTTATGTGGTGGGGGGTTGGATTATCTATGGTAATGTGGTGGGGGGTGGGATTATGTGTGGTGATGTGGTGGGGGGGTGAGATTTTGTGTGGTAATGTTGTGGGGGCCGGATTGTGTGTGGTAATGTGGTGGGGGTGGGATTATGTGTAGTAATGTGGTGGGGGGGCGGGAATATGTATGGTGATGTGGTGGGGGGGCAGGATTATGTGTGGTGATGTGGTGGGGGGCAGGATTATGTGTGGTAATGTGGTGGGGAGCGGGATTATGTGTGGTAATGTGGTGGGGGGCTGATTATGTGTAGTGACGTGGTGGGGGCAGGATTATGTGTGGTATTGTGCTGGGGGGCTGGATTATGTGTGGTAATGTGGTGGGGGCGGGATTATGTGTGTCAATTTCGTGGGGGGAGGGATTATGTGTGGTAATGTGGTGGGGGCCAGGATTATCTGTGGTGATGTGGTGTGTTATGAATCCTAGTGGTAGAGGATCGCAGAAGTTCCAGCTAAGTCCGCAAACACAAAATCTAGCTCATAGGGAGGTGGTAACTTGGCTGACCGTATACCTGATCCTAGCACAACAACTAGAAGTAGCCGGGGAACGTACCTACGTTGATTCTAGACGTCTCGCACCAGCCGGAGAACTAACTAACCCTTTCAGAGAAAATAAGACCTCACTTGCCTCCAGAGAAAAGACCCCAAAGTTAAGATACAAGCCCCCAACAAATAATAACGGTGAGGTAAGAAGAAAAGACAAACGTAAGTATGAACTAGATTTAGCAAAGAGAGGCCCACTAATTAATAGCAGAAAATAGGAAGAGGACTTATGCGGTCAGCAAAAACCCTACAAAAATATCCACGCTGAATATCCAAGAACCCCCGCACCGACTAACGGTGTTGGGGGAGAATATCAGCCCCCTAGAGCTTCCAGCAAAAATCAGGAATCACATTGTAACAAACTGGAACAAAATAGCAGCAATGCGAATAAACAAAAATAAGAAAGCAGGACTTAGCTTATCTTGCAAAAAGCAGGAGACCAGGAGTCAGGAGCAAACAGACATAGACTGACTACATCGATTCCAGGCACTAGACTGAGTTTCCAGGAAGTCTAAATAGGAACACCCAAGGCCTAACGAACCAGGTGGGTACCAAACTGGAGAAAGACAATCCAAGTGTCATACCGCTAGTGATCACAAGAGGGAGCCAAGAAATACAGTTCACAACAGTACCCCCCCCCTTTAAGGAGGGGTCACCGAACCCTCCCCAAGACCACCAGGGCGATCAGGATGAGCAGCGTGAAAGGCACGAACCAAATCGGCCGCATGAACATCCGAGACGACCACCCAGGAATTATCCTCCTGACCATAGCCCTTCCATTTGACCAGATACTGAAGCCTCCGTGTAGAGAGACGAGAATCCAAGATCTTCTCCACCACGTACTCCAACTCGCCCTCAACCAAGACCGGAGCAGGAGGGTCAACAGCAGGAACCACAGGCACAACGTACCGCCGCAACAAAGACCTATGGAACACATTGTGAATGGCAAACGACACCGGAAGATCCAAACGAAAAGACACCGGATTAAGGACTTCCAAAATTTTATAAGGACCAATAAAGCGAGACTTAAACTTAGGAGAGGAAACCTTCAGAGGGACATACCGAGAAGACAACCACACCAAATCCCCAACACGAAGTCGGGGACCCACACCGCAGCGGCGGTTGGCAAAACGCTGAGCCTTCTCCTGTGACAATTTCAAGTTGTCCACCACATGATTCCAAATCCGCTGCAACCTATCCACCACGGAATCCACCCCAGGACAGTCAGAAGATTCAACATGACCCGAGGAAAAACGAGGATGAAAACCAGAGTTGCAGAAAAATGGCGAAACCAAAGTAGCAGAACTAGCCCGATTATTGAGGGCAAACTCAGCCAATGGCAAGAAGGTCACCCAATCATCCTGATCCGCAGAAACAAAACATCTCAAATAAGCCTCCAGCGTCTGATTAGTTCGCTCCGTTTGGCCATTAGTCTGAGGATGAAAGGCAGACGAGAACGACAAATCAATGCCCATCTTAGCACAAAAAGATCGCCAGAACCTTGTCACAAACTGGGATCCTCTGTCAGACACGATATTCTCAGGAATGCCATGCAAACGAACCACATTCTGAAAGAACAAAGGAACCAGATCGGAAGAGGAAGGCAACTTAGGCAAGGGCACCAAATGGACCATCTTGGAAAAGCGATCACACACCACCCAGATGACAGACATTCCTTGAGACACCGGAAGATCTGAAATGAAATCCATGGAAATGTGTGTCCAGGGCCTCTTCGGGACGGGCAAGGGCAAAAGCAACCCGCTGGAACGAGAACAGCAAGGCTTAGCCCGAGCACAAATCCCACAGGACTGCACAAAAGAACGCACATCCCGCGACAAGGAAGGCCACCAAAAGGACCTAGCTACCAAATCTCTGGTACCAAAAATCCCAGGATGCCCTGCCAACACTGAGGAATGAACCTCGGAGATAACTCTGCTGGTCCATTTATCAGGAACAAACAGTCTATCAGGTGGGCAAGGGTCAGGTCTACCAGCCTGAAATCTCTGCAATACATGTCACAAATCAGGAGAAATGGCCGACAAGATTACTCCCTCTTTAAGAATACCAGCTGGCTCTGAGACTCCCGGAGAGTAAGGCACAAATCTCCTAGAAAGAGCATCAGCCTTCACATTCTTCGAACCAGGCAGGTATGAGACCACAAAGTCAAAACGGGAGAAAAACAACGACCAACGAGCCTGTCTAGGATTCAGGCGCTTAGCAGACTCCAGATACATCAAATTTTTGTGATCAGTCAAGACCACCACACGATGCTTAGCTCCCTCGAGCCAATGACGCCACTCCTCAAATGCCCACTTCATGGCCAACAACTCCCGATTACCAACATCATAGTTCCGCTCCGCAGGCGAAAATTTCCTAGAAAAAAAAGCACAAGGTCTCAGCACAGAGCAACCAGAGCCTTTCTGCGACAAAACAGCCCCTGCACCGATCTCAGAAGCGTCCACTTCAACCTGAAAGGGAAGTGAGACATCAGGCTGGCACAAAACAGGCGCCGAAGTAAACCGGCGCTTCAGCTCCCGGAAAGCCTCCACGGCTTCCGGAGTCCAATTAGCCACATCAGAACCTTTCTTGGTCATATCCGTCAAAGGTTTAACAACGCTAGAGAAATTAGCAATAAAACGACGGTAGAAATTAGCAAAACCCAAGAACTTCTGAAGACTCTTAACAGACGTGGGTTGAGTCCAATCATGAATAGCTCGGACCTTGACTGGGTCCATCTCCACTGTAGAAGGGGAGAAAATGAAACCCAGAAAGGAAACCTTCTGCACTCCAAAGAGACACTTTGAGCCCTTCACAAACAAAGCATTATCACGCAAAACCTGAAACACCATCCTGACTTGCTTTACATGAGAATCCCAATCATCAGAAAAAAACAGAATATCATCCAGATAAACAATCATAAATTTATCTAGATACTTCCGGAAGATGTCATGCATAAAGGACTGAAACACTGAAGGAGCATTAGAGAGCCCAAAAGGCATCACCAAGTACTCAAAATGACCTTCGGGCGTATTAAACGCAGTTTTCCATTCATCTCCCTGCTTAATGCGCACAAGGTTGTGCGAAGATCTATCTTGGTGAACCACTTGGCACCCTTAATCCGAGCAAACAAGTCTGACAATAGTGGCAAAGGATACTGAAATTAGACCGTGATTTTATTCAGAAGCCGATAGTCTATACAAGGTCTCAAAGACCCATCTTTTTTGGCTACAAAAAAGAATCCCGCACCAAGAGGGGAAGAGGATGGACGAATATGTCCCTTCTCCAAAGACTCCTTTATATAAGAACGCATTGCGGCATGTTCAGGTACAGATAGATTAAATAATCGTCCCTTAGGAAATTTACTACCAGGAATCAAATCTATAGCACAGTCGCAGTCCCTATGAGGAGGAAGGGCACTGGACCTGGACTCACTAAATACATCCTGATAGTCCAACAAATACTCCGGAACTTCAGAAGGAGTAGAAGAAGCAATAGACACCGACGGGGAATCGCAATGAATTCCCTGACAACCCCAACTTGACACAGACATTGCCTTCCAATCCAAGACTGGATTATGGGTCTGTAACCAGGGCAGACCTAAAACGACCAAATCATGCATTTTACGCAGAACAAGAAAACGAATCACCTCCCGATGTTCAGGAGTCATGCACATGGTCACTTGTGTCCAATACTGCGGTTTATTCTCCGCCAATGGCGTAGCATCAATTCCTCTAAGAGGAATGGGATTTTTTAAAGGCTCCAGGACAAAACCACAGCGCTTGGCAAACGACAAGTCCATAAGACTCAGGGCAGCACCTGAATCCACAAATGCCATAACAGAGTAGGAAGACAATGAGCAAATTAGAGTTACAGACAAAATAAACTTGGGATGCAAATTACCAATGGTGACAGGACTAACCATCTTTGTTAGGCGTCTAGAGCATGCTGAGATAACATGTGTAGAATCACCACAGTAAAAACACAACCCATTCTGACGTCTATGATTTTGTCGTTCAGTTCTAGTCTGAATTCTATCACATAACATTGAGTCAGGTGTCTGTTCAGACAACACTGCCAGAGGATTAGCAAATTTGCGCTCCCGCAAACGCCGATCTATCTGAATGGCCAGAGCCATAGAATCACTCAGACTTGTAGGAATGGTAAAACCCACCATAACATTCTTAATGGCTTCAGAAAGGCCATTTCTGAAATTTGCGGCCAGAGCACACTCATTCCATTGAGTGAGCACGGACCATTTCCGAAATTTTTGGCAATACACTTCAGCCTCATCCTGGCCCTGAGAGATAGCCAGCAACGCTTTTTCTGCCTGAATTTCAAGATTGGGCTCCTCATAAAGCAATCCGAGCGCCAGAAAAAACGCATCAATATTTGCCAATGCCGGATCTCCTGGCGCCAATGAAAAAGCCCAATCCTGAGGGTCGCCACGCAAAAAAGAGATAACAATTTTAACTTGCTGAGCTGAGTCTCCAGACGAACGCGGTCTCAAAGATAGAAACAATTTACAATTATTCCTAAAATTCCTAAATTTAAATCGATCACCAGAGAAAAGCTCAAGAATAGGTATCTTAGGCTCTGACATAGGACTACTAGTAACAAAATCCTGAATGCCCTGCACTCGTGCAGCAAGCTGATCCACACTAGTAATCAGAGTCTGAACATTCATGTCTGCAGCAGAGCTTCAAGCCACACAGAGGAAAAAGGGGAAGAAGAAAAAAAAATAAAACTCAGAACTTCTTTTCTTTTAATCCCGCTTCTGCAATGCATTAAATATTCACTTTTTGTCCTGGAATACTGTTATGAATCCTAGTGGTAGAGGATCGCAGAAGTTCCAGCTAAGTCCGCAAACACAAAATGTAGCTCATAGGGAGGTGGTAACTTGGCTGACCGTATACCTGATCCTAGCACAACAACTAGAAGTAGCCGGGGAACGTACCTACGTTGATTCTAGACGTCTCGCACCAGCCAGAGAACTAACTAACCCCTTCAGAGAAAATAAGACCTCACTTGCCTCCAGAGAAAAGACCCCAAAGTTAAGATACAAGCCCCCAACAAATAATAACGGTGAGGTAAGAAGAAAAGACAAACGTAAGTATGAACTAGATTTAGCAAAGAGAGGCCCACTAATTAATAGCAGAAAATAGGAAGAGGACTTATGCGGTCAGCAAAAACCCTACAAAAATATCCACGCTGAATATCCAAGAACCCCCGCACCGACTAACGGTGTGGGGGGAGAATATCAGCCCCCTGGAGCTTCCAGCAAAAATCAGGAATCACATTGTAACAAACTGGAACAAAATAGCAGCAATGCGAATAAACAAAAATAAGAAAGCAGGACTTAGCTTATCTTGCAAAAAGCAGGAGACCAGGAGTCAGGAGCAAACAGACATAGACTGACTACATCGATTCCAGGCACTAGACTGAGTTTCCAGGAAGTCTAAATAGGAACACCCAAGGCCTAACGAACCAGGTGGGTACCAAACTGGAGAAAGACAATCCAAGTGTCATACCGCTAGTGATCACAAGAGGGAGCCAAGAAATACAGTTCACAACAGTACCCCCCCTTTAAGGAGGGGTCACCGAACCCTCCCCAAGACCACCAGGGCGATCAGGATGAGCAGCGTGAAAGGCACGAACCAAATCGGCCGCATGAACATCCGAGGCGACCACCCAGGAATTATCCTCCTGACCATAGCCCTTCCATTTGACCAGATACTGAAGCCTCCGTGTAGAGAGACGAGAATCCAAGATCTTCTCCACCACGTACTCCAACTCGCCCTCAACCAAGACCGGAGCAGGAGGGTCAACAGCAGGAACCACAGGCACAACGTACCGCCGCAACAAAGACCTATGGAACACATTGTGAATGGCAAACGACACCGGAAGATCCAAACGAAAAGACACCGGATTAAGGACTTCCAAAATTTTATAAGGACCAATAAAGCGAGACTTAAACTTAGGAGAGGAAACCTTCAGAGGGACATACCGAGAAGACAACCACACCAAATCCCCAACACGAAGTCGGGGACCCACACCGCAGCGGCGGTTGGCAAAACGCTGAGCCTTCTCCTGTGACAATTTCAAGTTGTCCACCACATGATTCCAAATCCGCTGCAACCTATCCACCACGGAATCCACCCCAGGACAGTCAGAAGATTCAACATGACCCGAGGAAAAACGAGGATGAAAACCAGAGTTGCAGAAAAATGGCGAAACCAAAGTAGCAGAACTAGCCCGATTATTGAGGGCAAACTCAGCCAATGGCAAGAAGGTCACCCAATCATCCTGATCCGCAGAAACAAAACATCTCAAATAAGCCTCCAGCGTCTGATTAGTTCGCTCCGTTTGGCCATTAGTCTGAGGATGAAAGGCAGACGAGAACGACAAATCAATGCCCATCTTAGCACAAAAAGATCGCCAGAACCTGGACACAAACTGGGATCCTCTGTCAGACACGATATTCTCAGGAATGCCATGCAAACGAACCACATTCTGAAAGAACAAAGGAACCAGATCGGAAGAGGAAGGCAACTTAGGCAAGGGCACCAAATGGACCATCTTGGAAAAGCGATCACACACCACCCAGATGACAGACATTCCTTGAGACACCGGAAGATCTGAAATGAAATCCATGGAAATGTGTGTCCAGGGCCTCTTCGGGACGGGCAAGGGCAAAAGCAACCCGCTGGAACGAGAACAGCAAGGCTTAGCCCGAGCACAAATCCCACAGGACTGCACAAAAGAACGCACATCCCGCGACAAGGAAGGCCACCAAAAGGACCTAGCTACCAAATCTCTGGTACCAAAAATCCCAGGATGCCCTGCCAACACTGAGGAATGAACCTCGGAGATAACTCTGCTGGTCCATTTATCAGGAACAAACAGTCTATCAGGTGGGCAAGGGTCAGGTCTACCAGCCTGAAATCTCTGCAATACATGTCACAAATCAGGAGAAATGGCCGACAAGATTACTCCCTCTTTAAGAATACCAGCTGGCTCTGAGACTCCCGGAGAGTAAGGCACAAATCTCCTAGAAAGAGCATCAGCCTTCACATTCTTCGAACCAGGCAGGTATGAGACCACAAAGTCAAAACGGGAGAAAAACAACGACCAACGAGCCTGTCTAGGATTCAGGCGCTTAGCAGACTCCAGATACATCAAATTTTTGTGATCAGTCAAGACCACCACACGATGCTTAGCTCCCTCGAGCCAATGACGCCACTCCTCAAATGCCCACTTCATGGCCAACAACTCCCGATTACCAACATCATAGTTCCGCTCCGCAGGCGAAAATTTCCTAGAAAAAAAAGCACAAGGTCTCAGCACAGAGCAACCAGAGCCTTTCTGCGACAAAACAGCCCCTGCACCGATCTCAGAAGCGTCCACTTCAACCTGAAAGGGAAGTGAGACATCAGGCTGGCACAAAACAGGCGCCGAAGTAAACCGGCGCTTCAGCTCCCGGAAAGCCTCCACGGCTTCCGGAGTCCAATTAGCCACATCAGAACCTTTCTTGGTCATATCCGTCAAAGGTTTAACAACGCTAGAGAAATTAGCAATAAAACGACGGTAGAAATTAGCAAAACCCAAGAACTTCTGAAGACTCTTAACAGACGTGGGTTGAGTCCAATCATGAATAGCTCGGACCTTGACTGGGTCCATCTCCACTGTAGAAGGGGAGAAAATGAAACCCAGAAAGGAAACCTTCTGCACTCCAAAGAGACACTTTGAGCCCTTCACAAACAAAGCATTATCACGCAAAACCTGAAACACCATCCTGACTTGCTTTACATGAGAATCCCAATCATCAGAAAAAAACAGAATATCATCCAGATAAACAATCATAAATTTATCTAGATACTTCCGGAAGATGTCATGCATAAAGGACTGAAACACTGAAGGAGCATTAGAGAGCCCAAAAGGCATCACCAAGTACTCAAAATGACCTTCGGGCGTATTAAACGCAGTTTTCCATTCATCTCCCTGCTTAATGCGCACAAGGTTGTGCGAAGATCTATCTTGGTGAACCACTTGGCACCCTTAATCCGAGCAAACAAGTCTGACAATAGTGGCAAAGGATACTGAAATTAGACCGTGATTTTATTCAGAAGCCGATAGTCTATACAAGGTCTCAAAGACCCATCTTTTTTGGCTACAAAAAAGAATCCCGCACCAAGAGGGGAAGAGGATGGACGAATATGTCCCTTCTCCAAAGACTCCTTTATATAAGAACGCATTGCGGCATGTTCAGGTACAGATAGATTAAATAATCGTCCCTTAGGAAATTTACTACCAGGAATCAAATCTATAGCACAGTCGCAGTCCCTATGAGGAGGAAGGGCACTGGACCTGGACTCACTAAATACATCCTGATAGTCCAACAAATACTCCGGAACTTCAGAAGGAGTAGAAGAAGCAATAGACACCGACGGGGAATCGCAATGAATTCCCTGACAACCCCAACTTGACACAGACATTGCCTTCCAATCCAAGACTGGATTATGGGTCTGTAACCAGGGCAGACCTAAAACGACCAAATCATGCATTTTATGCAGAACAAGAAAACGAATCACCTCCCGATGTTCAGGAGTCATGCACATGGTCACTTGTGTCCAATACTGCGGTTTATTCTCCGCCAATGGCGTAGCATCAATTCCTCTAAGAGGAATGGGATTTTTTAAAGGCTCCAGGACAAAACCACAGCGCTTGGCAAACGACAAGTCCATAAGACTCAGGGCAGCACCTGAATCCACAAATGCCATAACAGAGTAGGAAGACAATGAGCAAATTAGAGTTACAGACAAAATAAACTTGGGATGCAAATTACCAATGGTGACAGGACTAACCATCTTTGTTAGGCGTCTAGAGCATGCTGAGATAACATGTGTAGAATCACCACAGTAAAAACACAACCCATTCTGACGTCTATGATTTTGTCGTTCAGTTCTAGTCTGAATTCTATCACATAACATTGAGTCAGGTGTCTGTTCAGACAACACTGCCAGAGGATTAGCAAATTTGCGCTCCCGCAAACGCCGATCTATCTGAATGGCCAGAGCCATAGAATCACTCAGACTTGTAGGAATGGTAAAACCCACCATAACATTCTTAATGGCTTCAGAAAGGCCATTTCTGAAATTTGCGGCCAGAGCACACTCATTCCATTGAGTGAGCACGGACCATTTCCGAAATTTTTGGCAATACACTTCAGCCTCATCCTGGCCCTGAGAGATAGCCAGCAACGCTTTTTCTGCCTGAATTTCAAGATTGGGCTCCTCATAAAGCAATCCGAGCGCCAGAAAAAACGCATCAATATTTGCCAATGCCGGATCTCCTGGCGCCAATGAAAAAGCCCAATCCTGAGGGTCGCCACGCAAAAAAGAGATAACAATTTTAACTTGCTGAGCTGAGTCTCCAGACGAACGCGGTCTCAAAGATAGAAACAATTTACAATTATTCCTAAAATTCCTAAATTTAAATCGATCACCAGAGAAAAGCTCAAGAATAGGTATCTTAGGCTCTGACATAGGACTACTAGTAACAAAATCCTGAATGCCCTGCACTCGTGCAGCAAGCTGATCCACACTAGTAATCAGAGTCTGAACATTCATGTCTGCAGCAGAGCTTCAAGCCACACAGAGGAAAAAGGGGAAGAAGAAAAAAAAATAAAACTCAGAACTTCTTTTCTTTTAATCCCGCTTCTGCAATTCATTAAATATTCACTTTTTGTCCTGGAATACTGTTATGAATCCTAGTGGTAGAGGATCGCAGAAGTTCCAGCTAAGTCCGCAAACACAAAATGTAGCTCATAGGGAGGTGGTAACTTGGCTGACCGTATACCTGATCCTAGCACAACAACTAGAAGTAGCCGGGGAACGTACCTACGTTGATTCTAGACGTCTCGCACCAGCCAGAGAACTAACTAACCCCTTCAGAGAAAATAAGACCTCACTTGCCTCCAGAGAAAAGACCCCAAAGTTAAGATACAAGCCCCCAACAAATAATAACGGTGAGGTAAGAAGAAAAGACAAACGTAAGTATGAACTAGATTTAGCAAAGAGAGGCCCACTAATTAATAGCAGAAAATAGGAAGAGGACTTATGCGGTCAGCAAAAACCCTACAAAAATATCCACGCTGAATATCCAAGAACCCCCGCACCGACTAACGGTGTGGGGGGAGAATATCAGCCCCCTAGAGCTTCCAGCAAAAATCAGGAATCACATTGTAACAAACTGGAACAAAATAGCAGCAATGCGAATAAACAAAAATAAGAAAGCAGGACTTAGCTTATCTTGCAAAAAGCAGGAGACCAGGAGTCAGGAGCAAACAGACATAGACTGACTACATCGATTCCAGGCACTAGACTGAGTTTCCAGGATGTCTAAATAGGAACACCCAAGGCCTAACGAACCAGGTGGGTACTAAACTGGAGAAAGACAATCCAAGTGTCATACCGCTAGTGATCACAAGAGGGAGCCAAGAAATACAGTTCACAACAGTGGTGGGGGGCGGGATTATGTGTGGTAATGTGGTGGGGGCAGGATTATCTGTAGTAATGTGGTGGGGGGGCGGGATTATGTGTGGTAACGTGGTGGGGGTGGGATTATATGTGGTAATGTGGTGGTGGGTAGGATTTTGTGTGGTAATGTGGTGGGGGGTGGGATTATGTGTGGTAATGTGGTAGGGAGCTGGATTATCTGTAGTAATGTGGTGGGGGGCAAGATTATGTGTGGTAATGTGGTTGGGGGCGGGATTATGTGTGGTAATGTGGTGGGGGGCGGGATTATGAGTGGTAATGTGGTGGTTGGGCGTGATTATGTGTAGTAATGTGGTGGGGTGGTGGTATGTGTGGTGATGTGGTGGGGGGCAGGATTATGTGTGGTAATGGGGTGGGGGGGCGCAATTATGTGTGGTGATGTGTTGGGGGGCGGTATTGTGTGGTGATGTGTTGGGGGTGGGATTATGTGTGGTAATGTGGTGGGGGGCGGGATTATGTGTGGTAATGTGGTGGGGGGCGGGATTATGAGTGGTAATGTGTTGGTTGGGCGTGATTATGTGTAGTAATGTGGTGGGGTGGCGGGATTATGTGTGGTGATGTGGTGGGGGGCAGGATTATGTGTGGTAATGGGGTGGGGGGGCGGGATTATGTGTGGTAACGTGGTGGGGGTGGGATTATTTGTGGTAATGTGGTGGGGGCGGGTTTATGTGTGATGATGTGGTGGGGGGCAGGATTATGTGTGGTGATGTGGTGGGGGGCGGGATTATGTGTGGTGATGTGGTGGGTGGGCGGGATTGTGTGTGGTGATGTGGTGTGGACTGTGTGTGGTAATGTGGTGGGGGCGGGATTGTGTGTGGTAATGGGTTGGGGGGCAAGATTATGTGTGGTGATGTGGTGGGGCGGAGCTACTGTGCAGGGGATGGGATTAGCAAGTAATCACGATGCCTCTTATATATATAGATTTACAAACATATTGCACATAAGAGACATCAACAGTGTGTATATTTATCAATCACCAATATTAATATATACGCCAGACGCGGCCACATCACATGACCGCAATTAGGCCACGCCCAGCACCGACGCGCACACACGTCACACGTTGCGTCTGGCATGCGGCGTGCCTGCGCTCGCATGCTGTGGTCTCTGGGAGGATCAGCGACTCGGTGGCTACACCGTGAAGGGGCCGCACGATGATGATGTAGGCATATCCGATGTGAGGGAATGCTGGATTGGCTATAGGTATTGTGCCATTATATATGAAATGCATGGATAGGATGTTTTCCTTTTTGGTGCCGTTATATCCTATTGAGCCTGATTGACTATTGAGACCCCGACAGGATTATACCCATTGGTTGAAGTTCTCCATGGAAACGTCGATGCATTGAGTGGATTCGCTGAACACAGGATAAACAAAGCACAGATTCTACATTTGTATATTGATTATTGGGTTTACTTATATGGTATATATATTAATATTGGTGATTGATAAATATACACACTGTTGATGTCTGTTATGTGCAATATGTTTGTAAATATTTTAATATGGGCTGAGCCTATGAGTTGATGGTGATTGGTGTGTGGTGTCCACCCTATTTAAGCCAGCCCTTTGTAATGTTTGGTATGCTTGAAAAAGACCAAATTATGGTCGAAACGTTGCTTTTTATGGCTGAATAAATACCTGTTTTTTGATACTTATACACCTGGTTGGAGCGCTGTTCATCTACTCTTTGACTGTTGGAAGATATCCAGGAAGGTTCCCTGGACATGGAACGGGCGCCCCGATAAGTGAGTGCTGTCAGCCCCCTCTTTGTTTGTACATTCATTCCTGCAGTGAGAGTGTCAAAGGTCTTCATCAGTTTATATTCCCATACTCTTCTGTCTCTCTTAGATTTGAAGCTACCTTTTAACACAAGTAATTTCATGTCCATAATGTTATGATTTGGGAGACAAAAATGTATTGCCACAGGTAGATTCATTATTTTTTCTCTTATTGTGTGGCGGTGAGAATTCATTCTTATTCTAAGCTTTTGCCCTATCTCCCCCACATACAGACCCCCAGTTGGACATTTAGTACAAATAATTAAGTACACCACATTAGAAGTGATGCAGCTGAATGTACCTGGTATCTTGTAGTCCTGATGTGAATTGGGGATCTTTATCTTGTCCGTGGTCATTATAAATGGACAGGTTTTACATTTTTTCTGATTGCAAGGAAAGGTTCCTGCAGCTGTTGGAGAGGATAGGGAGCTCTTGACAATGATGCTTCTTAGATTTGGGGGCTGCCTAAAACAAAGTAGTGGGGGGTCTGGAAAAATGGATTGTAATCGGGCATCTTTTTGTAGTAAAGGTTGTAATTTCCATGCAGCTCCCCATAGCACCTCCAGATTTGGATTGTAGGTAACTACTAGAGGTACCCGGTTACTTTTCTTCTTTAGCTTTGTAATGTAGCAGGTGATTCCTTGGTATTCTGGTGGCTCTTGTAATCTGGTTTTCAGTTGTTCTTGGATGGTAGCCCTGATTCAAAAAGGTCTTTCTGAGGCGACGAAAGTGTTCATCCCTGTCCATTGGGTTGGAACATATACGATTGTATCTGATGGCTTGGCTGTAGACAATGGAGTTTTTTATGGGTTTTGGATGGAAACTGTCTCATTTAAGGTATGTTGGACGGTTGATTGGCTTCTGATACAGGGATGTCTCTATATTATTGTTCTGCAGCTTAATGATGGTGTCCAAAAAGTTAATTTCAGTACAGGAGTAGTTGAGTGTCAAGTTGATGGTTGGATAAAATTGATTAAACTGTTCATGGAACGTCTTTAGCTGTGGCTCAGACTCCGTCCAGATGTTTAAAATGTCATCAATGTAGCGGTAGTAGGCCAGAGGCCTGATGGGACATGAGGTCAAAAAGTCGCTTTCAAGCTTGGCCATGAAAAGATTTGCATACTGTGGGGCCATTTTACTTCCCATTGCTGTGCCAGTCTCCTGTAGATAAATCTTCTTGTCAAATCATCAATAAACAAACCATGAAAATTATTGTGCCGTATTTATAATGAAACTCAGATAAATAATAATAAAAATAATAATAATAATTGAAAAATAATAAATAAATAATAACTAATAAATAAATAAATAATAATATAGAAAATAATAATAATAAAGCAAAAATAATTATAAAAAATATATATAGAGAAGTTTTCTCAAAACACCAAATATCAGTCTGTTGTTTACAAAGTAGAATTTAAATAACCAAATGTATAATGCAGTCCATATATCTTTTATCTTTCATCATAGGTGCTATTAAGTCCAAGTGCAACGATCAGAAAGTTCGATCTTCCTCTACGATCTGGAACATAGAGGACCAGTCCATCCAAGAATATTAGCAACATCAAACATCCGAAAACTCTGGTTAGCACAAGGTAAGTAAGAATATCTCTAAAAATTAAAAATATAATAAAAATTATTTTTTAAAACACAATAGCATAAAACACAGTTAAAACTATCGGACAGTTTTTGCGATTGCAGAGGATTTGCTCTAATGAGATGGAATTTGAAAAACAGGCTTTGGATTTAAAAGAAAGATTTAAAGAATGTGGGTATATTATTATTATTATTATTATACATTTTTATAGCGCCATTTATTCCACGGCGCTTTACATGTGAAATACGGGGCAAATATAGACAAATACATTAAACATGAGCAAAAAACAAGGCATACGGGTACATAAGGAAATATAGCCGATGTTCGATAAAAAGAGGCTATAATCAAGCAAAAAATAATACCCGACGCCAAGCCCTATATGGCACAAAACCGCCAAAATCCAACCAAATGGTCAGATTTATCACTCAATACCACAGACAAACAGAGATGATGAGATGTCAATTGATCAAATCATGGGGAATACTTAAAGCAGATCCAATTCTGTCACAGTATGTTGGTGATAAGACCAACATTACATATAGAAGATCTAGGAATCTTAGGGATTGTTTAGTGAAGAGCCATTATAAATTCAATCCGACTTCCACCTCCTTTTTAACGAATGCCAAACGCCCGTTAGCGTGTAAATCATGTGGCAAATGTGTCGCTTGTCCGAAAATTGTAAAGGCTGAAACTTTTATTAATTATAATGTGACGAGCACAGTTAAAATCAGACATGCTATAACGTGTACATCGAAGGCCGTGATTTACTATGCTACCTGCCCATGCGCCTTAATCTATGTAGGTATGACTACGACACTCTGAAAGTACGTGTTAGAGAACACGTACTGGGGATACAAGCTGCAAAGGAAACTGAGGACATTTCGCTATTAAAAACTATCCCTAAACATTTTAGAATCCATCATAACTGTGATTCGTCTCAATTGAAAGTCATTGGTATTGATACCACTGAACTAGGGTTGAGCGACTTTTCATTTTTTGAGATCGGGTCGGGTTTCACGAAACCCGACTTTCTCAAAAGTCGGGTCGAGTGAAATCGGCAGATCTTATTGAAAAGTCGGGGTCGGGGATCGGCCAAAACATTAAACCCAATGCAATTCAATGGGGAAGCATACTGTTTTAATATTTGCTTCAGCGCGATAATGTTGAAAAGCCGGTAATTCATTTCTCCTGCCTAAACCCGACATGATATGAGACATGGTTTACATACAGTAAACCATGTCATATCCCCGTTTTTTTTTGCATATTCCACACTACTAATGTTAATAGTGTGTATGTGCAAAATTTCGGCGCTGTAGCTATTAAATTTAAGGGTTAAATCGCGGAAAAAATTGGTGTGGGCTCCTGCGCAATTTTCTCCGCCAGAGTGGTAAAGCCAGTGACTGAGGGCAGATATTAATAGCCTAGAGAGGGTCCATGGTTATTGCCCCCCCCCCGGCTACAAACATCTGCCCCCAGCCACCCCAGAAAAGGCACATCTGGAAGATGCGCCAATTCTGGCACTTGGCCACTCTCTTCCCACTCCCGTGTAGCGGTGGGATATGGGGTAATAAAGGGTTAATGCCACCTTGCTATTGTAAGGTGACATTAAGCCAGATTAACCCCTTCCTGACATCCGACGTACTATCCCGTCGAGGTGGGGTGGGCCCCCATGACCGCCGACGGGATAGTACGTCATAGCCGATCGGCCGCGCTCACGGGGGGAGCGCGGCCGATCGCGGCCGGGTGTCGGCTGCATATCGCAGCTGACATCCGGCACTATGTGCCAGGAGCGGTCACGGACCGCTCCCGGCACATTAACCCCCGGCACACCGCGATCAAACATGATCGCGATGTGCCGGCGGTGCAGGGAAGCATCGCGCAGGGAGGGGGCTCCCTGCGGGCTTCCCTGAGCCCCCCGCAGCAACGCGATGTGATCGCGTTGCTGCGAGGGTCTTACCTCCCTCCCTGCCTGCTCCAGACCCGGATCCAAGATGGCCGCGGATCCGGGTCCTGCAGGGAGGGAGGTGGCTTCACAGAAGCCTGCTCAGAGCAGGCACTGTGAAGCAGCCTGCACTTCTCTCAGATCGGTGATCTGTCAGAGTGCTATGCAAACTGACAGATCACCGATCTGTATTGTCCCCCCCTGGGGCAAAGTAAAAAAGTAAAAAAAAAAATTTCCAAATGTGTAAAAAAAAATAAAAAAAAATATTCCAAAATAATGAAAAAAAAAAAATATATATTATTCCCATAAATACATTTCTTTATCTAAATAAAAAAAAAAAACAATAAAAGTACACATGTTTAGTATCGCCGCGTCCGTAACGACCCCACCTATAAAACTGCCCCACTAGTTAACCCCTTCAGTAAACACCGTAAGAAAAAAAAAAAAAAAACGAGGCAAAAAACAACGCTTTATTACCATACCGCCGAACAAAAAGTGGAATAACACGCGATCAAAAAGACATATATAAATAACCATGGTACCACTGAAAACGTCATCTTGTCCTGCAAAAAACAAGCCGCCACACAGCATCATCAGCAAAAAAATAAAAAAGTTATAGTCCTGAGAATAAAGCGATACCAAAATAATTATTTTTTCTATAAAATAGTTTTTATCGTATAAAAGCGCCAAAACATAAAAAAATGATATAAATGAGATATCGCTGTAATCGTACTGACCCGAAGAATAAAACTGCTTTATCAATTTTACCAAACGCGGAACGGTATAAACGCCTCTCCCAAAAGAAATTCAGGAATTGCTGGTTTTTGGTCATTCTGCCTCACAAAAATCGGAATAAAAAGCGATCAAAAACGGTCACGTGTCCGAAAATGTTACCAATAAAAACGTCAACTCGTCCCGCAAAAAACAAGACCTCACATGACTCTGTGGAGCAAAATGTGGAAAAATTATAGCTCTCAAAATGTGGAGACGCAAAAACTTTTTTGCTATAAAAAGCGTCGCTGGTTTCACACTTGCGTTTTTGTCTGCAGCGTTTTTTGCACAAAAAAACGCATGCGTTTTTTCCCTATATTTAACATTGAAAACGCATGCTTTTTTTGTACACGTTTGGTCGCGTTTTCAAACGCATGCGGTTTTTTTCTGCATGCGTTAATTTTCAGAAATACAACCTGCAGTATTTTCTTGCGTTTTTAAGCACATGCGTTTGTTTGCGTTAAAAACGCATGCATTTTTATCGAAAAAAAAACAGAAAACACACTGAAAAGCCACCCACCACCATCAAGGTGATAAAGGGATCCAAACCCTAACCCTAACTCTACCCCTAACCTCACCCCTAACCGTTTAATGAACATTTTCTGACAGTCATAGTGCCACGTATTTCAGTGCCACGTATTTCAGTGCCACGTATTTCAGTGCCACGTATTTCAGTGCCACGTATTTCAGTGCCACGTATTTCAGTGCCATGTATTTCAGTGCCATGTATTTCAGGGCAACGTATCACATATTTCAGTGCCACGTGTTTCAGTGCCACGTATTTCAGTGCCACGTATCACGTATTTCAGTGCCACATATTTTAGCACCACGTATTTCAGTTGCACGTGTTTCAGTGCCACGTATTTCAGTGCCACGTATTTCAGTGCCACGTATTTCAGTGCCACGTATTTCAGTGCCATGTATCACGTATTTCAGTGCCACGTGTTTCAGTGCCACGTATTTAAGTGCCACGTATCACATATTTCAGTGCCACGTATTTCAGTGCCACATATTTCAGTGCCACGTATTTCAGTGCCACGTATTTCAGTGCCACGTATTTAAGTGCCACGTATCACATATTTCAGTGCCACGTATTTCAGTGCCACGTATTTCAGTGCCACGTATTTCAGTGCCACGTATTTCAGTGCCACGTGTTTCAGTGCCACGTGTTTCAGTGCCACGTATTTAAGTGCCACGTATCACATATTTCAGTGCCACGTATTTAAGTGCCACGTATTTCAGTGCCACGTATTTCAGTGCCACGTATTTCAGTGCCACGAATTTAAGTGCCACGAATTTAAGTGCCACGTATTTAAGTGCCACGTATTTAAGTGCCACGTATTTCAGTGCCACGTATTTCAGTGCCACGTATTTCAGTGCCACGTATTTCAGTGCCACGTATTTCAGTCACGTTTAGGGTTAGGGGTAGGGGTAGGGTTAGGGCTAGGGTTGGAGGTAAAGTTAGGGTTGGGGCTAAAGTTAGGGTTGGGGCTAAAGTTAAGGTTGGGGCTAAAGTTAGGGTTAGGGTTTGGATTACATTTACGTTTGGATTAGGGTTGGGATTAGAATTATGGGTGTGTCAGGGCTAGGGGTGTGGTTAGGGTTACCGTTGGGATTAGGGTTAGGGGTGTGTTTGGGTTAGGGTTTCAGGTAGAATTGGGGAGTTTCCACTGTCCAGGCACATCAGGGGCTCTCCAAGCGCGACATGGCGTCCAATCTCAATTCCAGCCAATTCTGCGTTGAAAAAGTAAAACAGTGCTCCTTCCCTTCCGAGCTCTCCCGTGCGCCCAAAAAGGGGTTTACCCCAACATATGTGTTATCAGCGTACTCGGGACAAATTGAACAACAACTTCTGGGGTCCAAGCTCTCTTGTTATCCTTAGGAAAATAAAAATTTGGGGGGCTAAAAATCATTTTTGTGGGAAAAAAAAGATGTTTTATTTTCACGGCTCTGCGTTATAAACTGTAGTGAAACACTTGGGGGTTCAAAGTTCTCACAACACATCTAGATAAGTTCCTTGGGAGGTCTAGTTTCCAATATGGGGTCACTATTGGGGGGTTTGTACTGTTTGGGTACATCAGGGGCTCTGCAAATGCAACGTGACGCCTGCAGACCAATCCATTTAAGGCTGCATTCCAAATGGTGCTCCTTCCCTTCCGAGCTCTGTCATGCACCCAAACAGTGGTTCCCCCCCACATATGGGGTATCAGCGTACTCAGGACAAATTGGACAACAACTTTTGGGGTCCAATTTATCCTGTTACCCTTGTGAAAATACAAAACTGGGGGCTAAAAAATCATTTTTGTGAAAAAAAAAAAGAATTTTTATTTTCACGGATTTGCGCTATAAACTTTAGTGAAACACTTGGGGGTTCAAAGTTCTCAAAACACATCTAGATAAGTTCCTTGGGAGGTCTAGTTTCCAATATGGGGTCACTTGTGGGGGGTTTGTACTGTTTGGGTACATCAGGGGCTCTGCAAATGCAACGTGACGGCTGCTGACCAATCCATTTAAGTCTGCATTCCAAATGGCGCTCCTTCCCTTCCGAGCTCTGTCATGCGCCCAAACAGTGGTTCCCCCCCACATATGGGGTATCAGCGTACTCAGGACAAATTGGAAAACAAATTTTGGGGTCCAATTTATTCTGTTACCCTTGGGAAAATACAAAGCTGGGGGCTAAAAAAATCATTTTTGAGAAAAAAAAAAATATATATATTTTCACGGCTCTGCGTTATAATCTGTAGTGAAACACTTGGGGGTTCAAAGCTCTCAAAACACATCTAGATAAGTTCCTTAGGGGGTCTACTTTCCAAAATGGTGTCACTTGTAGGGAGTTTCAATGTTTAGGCACATCAGGGGCTCTCCAAACGCAACATGGCGTCCCATCTCAATTCCAGTCAATTTTGCATTGAAAAGTCAAATGGCGCTCCTTCCCTTCCAAGCTCTGCCATGCGCCCAAACAATGGTTTACACCCACATATGGGGTATCAGCGTACTCAGGACAAATTGCACAACATTTTTTGGGGTCCAATTTCTTCTCTTACCCTTGGGAAAATAAAAAATTGGGGGCGAAAAGATCATTTGTGTGAAAAAATATGATTTTTTATTTTTACGGCTCTGCATTATAAACTTCTGTGAAGCACTTGGTGGGTCAAAGTGCTCACCACACATCTAGATAAGTTCCTTAGGGGGTCTACTTTCCAAAATGGTGTCACTTGTAGGGAGTTTCAATGTTTAGGCACATCAGGGGCTCTCCAAACGCAACATGGCGTCCCATCTCAATTCCAGTCAATTTTGCATTGAAAAGTCAAATGGCGCTCCTTCCCTTCCAAGCTCTGCCATGCGCCCAAACAATGGTTTACACCCACATATGGGGTATCAGCGTACTCAGGACAAATTGCACAACATTTTTTGCAGTCCAATTTCTTCTCTTACCCTTGGGAAAATAAAAAATTGGGGGCGAAAAGATCATTTGTGTGAAAAAATAAGATTTTTTATTTTTACGGCTCTGCATTATAAACTTCTGTGAAGCACTTGGTGGGTCAAAGTGCTCACCACACATCTAGATAAGTTCCTTAGGGGGTCTACTTTCCAAAATGGTGTCACTTGTAGGGAGTTTCAATGTTTAGGCACATCAGGGGCTCTCCAAACGCAACATGGCGTCCCATCTCAATTCCAGTCAATTTTGCATTGAAAAGTCAAATGGCGCTCCTTCCCTTCCAAGCTCTGCCATGCGCCCAAACAATGGTTTACCCCCACATATGGGGTATCAGCGTACTCAGGACAAATTATACAACAACTTTGGGGGTCCATTTTCTCCTGTTACCCTTGGTAAAATAAAACAAATTGGAGCTGAAATAAATTTTGTGTGAAAAAAAGTTAAATGTTCATTTTTATTTAAACATTCCAAAAATTCCTGTGAAACACCTGAAGGGTTAATAAACTTCTTGAATGTGGTTTTGAGCACCTTGAGGGGTGCAGTTTTTAGAATGGTGTCACACTTGAGTATTTTCTATCATATAGACCCCTCAAAATGACTTCAAATGAGATGTGGTCCCTAAAAAAAAATGGTGTTGTAAAAATGAGAAATTGCTGGTCAACTTTTAACCCTTATAACTCCGTCACAAAAAAAAATTTTGGTTCCAAAATTGTACTGATGTAAAGTAGACATGTGGGAAATGTTACTTATTAAGTATTTTGCGTGACATATGTCTGTGATTTAAGGGCATAAAAATTCAAAGTTGGAAAATTGCAAAATTTTCATAATTTTCGCCAAATTTCCATTTTTTTCACAAATAAACGCAAGTTATATCGAATAAATTTTACCACTAACATGAAGTACAATATGTCACGAGAAAACATTGTCAGAATCGCCAAGATCCGTCAAAGCGTTCCAGAGTTATAGCCTCATAAAGGGACAGTGGTCAGAATTGTAAAAATTGGCCCGGTCATTAACGTGCAAACCACCCTTGGGGGTGAAGGGGTTAATAATGGAGAGGCCTCAATTATGACACCTATCCATTATTAATCCAATTGTATGAAAGGGTTAAAAAAACACACACACATGATTAGAAAGTATTTTAATGAAATAAACACACCGGTTGTTTTAATATTTTATTGCTCTCTCAATCCACCTGAAGACCCTCGCTTGGAAAAATAATAAACCAACAATATACATACCCTCTGATGAACTGTCACGTCCCACGAGGTAAATCCATCTGAAGGGGTTAAAATATTTTACAGGCAGGAGCTCTGCTAATGCAGCTGTTCTCGTGCCTGTAAACCCCGGGGAATGAAGGAAATGTAGGTCAATGACCTGTAGTTACCTTCATTCGCGGTGATGCGCCCCCTGCTGGATGTCCTCATGAACTGCAGCCTGGGAACTTTTTCCCACGCTCGAGGTCATATGAGGACTGTTGTGAATTCCGCTCTTGGGCTCCCTCCGGTGGTTTTAAGTGGTACTGCTGCTCCTTGGATTTAGTAGTCAGCAGCTGCTTCCACTGATTGTCTTTCTGGCTCGACTATTTAGCCTGGTTCTATCCTTCAGCCTGTGCCAGTTGTCAATGGTTCCTGGTTGGATTCACATCTCTGCTTGGATTCCCCTGATATTCTGACCAGTTCAGCAAAGATAAGTCCTTGCTTGTTCTTTTGCAGGCCACTTGTTTTGGACTTAATCTTTCTGCACTTTCTATGTTTTTTCTAGTCCAGCTTGTCAGTATGGATTTATTCAGTTAAGCTGGAAGCTCTGGGAAGCAGATTTACCCTCCACACCTTTAGTCAGGTGAGGAGATTTTTGTAAACTCTGTGGTGGATTTTTCTAGTTTTTAATACTGACCGCACAGTATTCTTTCCTGTTCTATTTATCTAGTTAGACTGGCCTCCTTTGCTACATCCTGGTTTCATTCTGCGTATGTCATTTCCCTCTCCACTCACAGTCAATATTTGTGGGGGCTGTCCTATCCTTTGGGGATTTTCTCTGAGGCAAGATAGCTTTCCTGTTTCTATCTTTCGGGGTAGTTAGTCCTCCGGCTGTGACGAGGTGTCCAGGGAGTGACAGGAACATCCCACGGCTACTTCTAGTGTTGTGTTAAGCTCAGGAACTGCTGTCAGTATAGGTACCACCTGCTCCAGAGCACGTCCCATGTTGCTCCTAAACCACCAGCTCATAACAGAGGACATCCAGCAGGGGGGGCGCATCACCGCGAATGAAGGTAACTACAGGTCATTGACCTACATTTCCTTCATTCCCCGGGGTTTACAGGCACGAGCACAGCTGTATTAGCAGAGCTCCTGCCTGTAAAATATTTTAACCCCTTCAGATGGATTTACCTCGTGGGACGTGACAGTTCATCAGAGGGTATGTATATTGTTGGTTTATTATTTTTCTAAGCGAGGGTCTTCAGGTGGATTGAGAGAGCAATAAAATATTAAAACAATCGGTGTGTCTATTTCATTAAAATACTTTTTAATCATGTGTGTGGTTTTTTAACCCTTTCATACAATTGGATTAATAATGGATAGGTGTCATAATTGACGCCTCTCCATTATTAATCTGGCTTAATGTCACCTTACAATAGCAAGGTGGCATTAACCCTCCATTACCCCATATCCCACCGCTACACGGGAGTGGGAAGAGAGTGGCCAAGTGCCAGAACTGGCGCATCTTCCAGATGTGCCTTTTCTGGGGTGGCTGGGGGCAGATGTTTGTAGCCGGGGGGGGGGGGGAGGCAATAACCATGGACCCTCTCTAGGCTATTAATATCTGCCTTCAGTCACTGGCTTTACCACTCTGGCGGAGAAAATTGCGCGGGAGCCCACGCCAATTTTTTCCGCGATTTAACCCTTAAATTTAATAGCTACAGCGCCGAAATTTTGCATATACACACTACTAACATTAGTAGTGTGGAATATGCAAAAAAAAGGGGGATATGACATGGTTTACTGTATGTAAACCATGTCTCATATCCTGTCGGGTTTAGGCAGGAGAAATGAAAAGCTGGCAATTGAATTACCGGCTTTTCACATATATCGCGCTGAAGTAAATATAAATATATATATATATGTGTCTCAATGACATATATATATATAAAAAACAAAACCCGACTTTGGAGCGAAGATCGCCGACAGCCGACCCGATCCCACAGTGAGATCGGGTTGGGTTTCACGAAACCCGACTTTCCCAAAAGTCGGCGACTTTTGAAATTGGACGATCTGTTTCGCTCAACCCTACACTGAACTAAATGAAAGGGGAGGGGAAATTAGTATACCCCTGGCAAAAATGGAGACTAAATGGATCTGGACCCTAGATACAGTATCTCCAAAGGGTCTGAATGAGAACTTGAGCTTCGTAAACCACTGTTATTTTTAACAACGTTTTAACTGTGTTTTATGCTATTGTGTTTTTAAAAATAATTTTAATTATATTTTTAATTTTTAGAGATATTCTTACTTACCTTGTGCAAACCATAGTTTTCGGATGTTTGATGTTGCTGATATTCTTGGGTGGACTGGTCCTCTATGTTCCAGATCGTAGAGGAAGATGGAACTTTCTGATCGGTGCACTTGGACTTAATAGCACCTATGATGGAAGATAAAAGGTATATGGACTGTATTATACATTTGGTTATTTAAATTCTACTTTGTAAACAACAGACTGATATTTGGTGTTTTGAGAAAACTTCTCTATATATTTTTTTTATATTTATTTTTATTACATTTTTTCCTTATTATTATTTATTAGTTATTATTTATTTATTATTTTTCATTTATTATTATTATTTTTATTATTATTAATCTGAGTTTCATTATAAATACGGCACAATAATTTGCATGGTTTGTTTATTGATGATTTATAATTGATAAAATAATTGTTAATTTATTTATTTTGTTATTTTTTTCTTCACATATTTTGGGGGGATTATATATTTTTTATTTTATTTATTTTTATTTTTTATTATTTATTATTTTTTATTTTATTTATCTTTTATTTATTTTGCTTTATAATTATTTATTAATTTATTATTTCCTGATTTTTTTATTTTTTTTTTCATGTAGTTATTTTTACTATTTTTTCCATTTTTTGCTTTACTTCCTGTACATTGAGGCTATATAATTTATCATAATGATGTTTTTGAGTCCGCTTGTCTACTTATATGAATATTTGCCTCATATCCCTCTACACTGGTTAAGTTACATTATGAGGCTCATGATCCCACTTGCTAGGAGTCAGTTTATCCGATCCATGCAGCCCATTATATTAAGGTGTAAGTTATTCAGCGTTATTGCACATATCTGCAGCGCCCCAGAGTCTTGGTCGTTGCAGTACTGTTGCTCCGCCACTAAGGGGAGTGATGGTACGTTCGATTGCACTGAGGGAGTTCACCTGACCAGGTATCACAGGCACCAATACACTTCACAGTCTGGCCTCCAGGGGGAGCAAAGGGTACTATGTATTAGGCCACTCTTCACAATCTGGTAAAACTGGGGGTTGGATAGAAAGTTAGTGAGAAGCTGACTGGGTTGGAACCAGGCAACATCCTGTGGCTGAGGGTGTTGCAGGGGAAGATTCAGGGGGGTCCCTGTCAGGGGTGGGATCCTGACAGAGGCCTAGCGAACAAGACAGAACGTTAAGGAACCGCGCCTGCACTACATTGCGGCGGTATCTCAAGAAAGGACAAGAAGCAAGGTTTATTGTGGAGAAGTGAGAAACGAGATCGCAGCACAAAGGAGATAAAAGCCAGTAGGAGTCGTGCCGTAAGATCGAGGCAACCTCTTACTGAGGCGCGTAGCCGGTGGCCGGAACGCCGAGGAAGTATTGGGCTCCAAGCATTACTTCAAACAGCGGCAGGACAGTTAATTATAGGTTGGCTGTCTCACCTAAATCACCTAAGCAGACATAGGGGGCAATTGTGGGAGAGGGGCGACTCTAGGGTCCCGGAAGAACTCCAGGCCTACCCGTCATACAGGTGCGTCCTAGCCATATCATCTGGGGGACGGAGAAAAACATCAGAACAGATACCAGTTGTGAGAAACAACATCAGAAACAGACACAACAGTTGTGAGGACTATCCCGTGGTGCTCAGCAGGGAGGTACTACAACACACAGGCGCTAGAAGGTAGGCACTGATTTCCACCTGCAAAGGGAACTCTGGATGTGCCTTCGGACCGGCCGGTCTCAGCCAGCCCTGTTAGCGGTACTCCGGATTGCGGATCCTGAAGCCTTCAGTAAAGAGGTAAAGAGACTGCAACCCTGTGTCCTCGTTATTCAACGCACCTTGCACCACGCACCGGCATCACACCTTTCATTGGACGCCCCTTAGCAGGGTCACGGACCGGGTCTAGCCACCGTGACAACCCCAGGACCGAGACTGAGAAGCCCGGTACCGAGTACCCCGCGGCCCTGTGTCTGGGGGCGCTCCATCTTGGCGTCACGAACAGGATCTACTTAAGCCTGAAGAATCAGGTCATGTGTGCCTTGAAACTGTGTCTGAATTGTGCTTGAACTGTGACTTATTGCAAAGACTGTGCATTGCCACTTCCCGCCAAAACCGCCGCCATTACAGCGCCAAGGGGAGCGCAGGAGAAGAAAAAGGGCGTGGAAGTGGGCGTAAACGAGCTGGAGAGCGCGAAAGACAATGGCCGCCCAGTCTAAATATTTCTGTACCTTGAGGACGTGTCCGTCAGCAGCCAAGATCCGCCTCCTAATCCTCAATGGAGGGCGGAGACAATGAAAAAGAAACCGCCCACGAAGGAGAGAGCGGGAAAAAGATCAGGAAGTGACCCACGTGGGGGATGTGATGGCCGACCGCTCAGACCCAGAGTGTGGGGTTGAAGTGGAAAACTCCCCCAGCTACCCGGAGGAGCATAGAGGCCCAGTCTCCACGGCCGATGCGGATCTCCTGCAGCTCGAGATAGAAGACTTAATCGGGCAGCTTCTCCAGCTGCGGGTGGAATCCAAGGCCGCACCCCAGGAGACGCCAGCGGAGGAGTCCCCGACCTCGGTCCCTGCATCGCTGTTCGAATTGCTGCCGACGTCTCCACCGATGTCACGGCCAGCGGAACCAACCGTGGGGGAGGACGTTGCACCGGCCGGTAAGCCCACTGACCCTGCCCCGTTAGCGGAGGACCTGCTGATAGGCCCAGTTGCAGCGCCACCTCCCCCTGGGACCTATCGACTCCAGCACCTCCTTCCCTGGGACCAGGCCACAGTCATGGAGCACTTTCTAAAGGCCCCGATCTCGCCAGTCGCCCTGCCGAGCGCGGTCTATGCCGAGCGCACGATGTGCCGCTGGGTGAACCCCGGGTCCAACTTTATGGGGTTCCCCGGGGTGGCGACCCAGGAAGGAGAGATGGTGGAGGCCCTCAGCTGGGAAGAATATCAGGTCTAGCTAAACCAGCAGTGGGAGAAGAAGGAGAAAGAATCCTAGGCTGGGTGGAGGGCTTATCACCAGCGGGATCGGAAGGTAAAGGAACAGGCCCGCAAGGACCGCACCACTCACCAGGCCCCGCGCCAGCAGGGCATTGTCATCGCCTTTAAACTCCGCGGGGGCTGGGGCTTTATCAAGGAGCCGGGCCTGTACGCCGAAGTGTTTGTAAACCGAAGGGATGTCGAGTCCCACCTAAGAGAGGGCCACCCGGATTGGGATCTCTACCCGGGGGATGACGTTACCTACACCCGGCACTTTGGGGAAAAGGGGTGGTTCGCCCTGAATGTCCACAAAAGGAGAGATCCCGTGGCACTCCCGGCTACGGTCCCAGTGAAGCCGCTCCCTGTGGTGAAGGCGCCCACTTGTGACCGGTCCACTATTACTACAAAGACCACGGAGGTTACCCCAACTTGCTGTCACAGGAAGCCTAGGAAGGCAAGAGCTAATAACCCAGGCCCCTGCGATCTCCCCCAACTCTGGGAAAACCTGACTGACCCTCTCCCAGAGTTTACACTGATGGTGTGCATGTCTGGGCCTCCACCCTGACCCGATCTCCTGTTTCAACCCTAGGCTGAAACCTTCACCCACCACCCAGTGACGAGTCCACACACCAATACCTACAGTTAGCACAGACAAGGATAACAGAAAATATGCACCACGCCGCAGTTACTCAGGAATACACTATAAGTGCACAGGGCAAAACAAATACAAATAAAGTAAGGAGAAAATACGACAAAGGGACATACACCACCAGATACGAAACTCCTTCTCCTAGACCACCACTCCAGACCGAGGTAACTGAGCACAAGACAGAAGCTATATTCGGCGACGCCCAATGTTCAGAAGAACTATTTAAGGGCAGTGGGCGTGACCCAGCTTCCAATCCGAGCACCAGCTAAATTAACCCCGGACTAGCTAGATAAAAACTAGCCGACGCCACTGAGCGCATAGTGGACAAAAGCGGAATTACCACTGTCTGTCGAACGCCCTAGTATGAACAGCGTCTGACATGACAGTACCCCGCCTTCTACGAGGGACCCCAGGGCCCTCACGACTTATAGGATCCGGCTTGTCCGGATGGCGGCAGTGAAACATACTGACCAGCCGATCCGAATGAATGTCCGAGGCTGGTACCCAAGACCTCTCCTCAGGACCATAACCACGCCAGTGTACCAAGTACTGTAAAGTGCGGCGCACTACATGTGAGTCAACCACCTTGGAGACTTCAAATTCCAAATTACCATCCACCAAGACTGGAGGTGGCATTGGCGACGCGTCCACGGAACCCACCACCTTCTTTAAAAGAGATCTGTGGAACACGTTGTGTATCTTATACACCGTAGGAAGCTCCAATCGGTACGCTACTGGGTTAATGACGGCGGTGACCTTAAATGGACCAATAAAACTAGGACCCAATTTAAGGGATGGTATTTTGAGTCTTATGTTTTTTGTGGATAACCACACCCAGTCATCCACACTCAGGTCCGGACCTGGCACACGCCTACTGTCAGCCACACGTTTGTATCTAGCACCCACACTCAGCAAGCGCTGTTTAACTCTCCTCCAGACTGATGACAGTTGTGCTCCTAACTGGTCTTCCTCCGGGACGCCGGAAGAGCCCCCCTGACTCAAAGTACAAAATTGAGGATGTAGCCCGTAAACACAAAAAAATGGAGACTCCCCAGAAGACTCCTCGCGGTGATTATTGATGGCATACTCAGCCAAAGGAAGGAACGTCGACCACTCCTCCTGATTATCAGAAACAAAGCAGCGTAAGTACTGCTCCAAATTTTGGTTCATACGCTCGGTCTGACCATTTGACTGAGGATGAAACGCCGAAGAATGAGACAACTTGATCTCCAGCCGTGAGCAAAACGCTTTCCAAAATTTTGCCACAAACTGAGTACCTCTATCAGAAACGATGTCAGATGGAACCCCATAAAGTCTGACCACCTCCTGCACAAATACCTGAGCCAGAGTCTTAGCGTTAGGCAACGAAGGCAAAGACACAAAGTGCGACATTTTTGAGAACCGATCAACAATCACCAAAATGACCGTGTTCCCAGCTGAGGAGGGCAAGTCAGTGATAAAATCCATGGAGATCTCCATCCATGGCTTACTAGGTACCTCGAGAGGAAGTAGTGTGCCAACAGGATGGGAACGGGGCGTCTTAGCCCTAGCGCACGTGGTGCAAGCTGACACGTATGAGACCACGTCCTGCCAGATTTTGGGCCACCAAAACTGACGTGACACCAACTCCAAAGTACCCCTAACCCCAGGGTGGCCAGCCAGAACAGCATCATGATGCTCCGCCAAAACGTTTAAGCGGAGATGAAGCGGTACAAACGATTTGTTGATGGAAAGCTCAGATGGTACCTCCTCCTGGGCCTCGGCAATCTCAGCCTCAACCTCGGTCGTGAGAGCCGAGACCACAACACCCTTTTGGAGGATGGGTACCGGATCTTCCCGAGGTTCTCCCCCTGGAAAACACCTGGACAGAGCATCCGCCTTAGTGTTTTTAGACCCAGGTCTGTAAGTAACAACAAAGTTGAACCGCGTGAAAAACAATGCCCAGCGAGCCTGCCTGGGAGACAGACGCTTGGCAGACTCCAAATAAAGCAAATTCTTATGGTCGGTAATAACAGTAACCTGATGAACCGACCCCTCCAAGAAGTGTCGCCATTCCTCAAAGGCCAACTTGATTGCCAACAATTCCCTGTTGCCGATATCGTAGTTACGTTCGGCAGACGACAGTTTCTTGGAGAAATAGGCGCAAGGACGCAAATCGCTCAAGGATGAGCCTTGTGACAACACTGCCCCCACACCAACCTCAGACTCATCGACTTCCACGACAAAAGGTTTCGATACATCTGGCTGCACAAGAATGGGGGCCGAAACAAAACTGTTCTTAAGAAATTCAAATGCGCGCACAGCAGCCTCAGGCCAAACGGAGAAATTGGTACCCTTTTTAGTCATGTCAGTTAGCGGTTTAGCAATGACAGAAAAATCCTTGATAAACTTCCTATAGTAGTTAGAAAACCCAAGGAACCGCTGAAGTGCTTTTAGGTTATCAGGCCGTTCCCAATGCAACACCGCTTGCACCTTAGCGGCGTCCATTTTAAACCCAGAAGCAGACACAATATAACCCAAGAAAGGCAACTCCTGAACCGAATATACACATTTCTCAAGTTTAGCATAGAGCTTATTCTCTTTGAGAAGCATTAACACCTGCCTGACATGATCTAAATGAGTCTCACGGTCGCAAGAATATATGAGAATGTCATCTAGGTACACAATAACGAATTTCCCCAAAACATGCGAGAACACATCATTTATGAAATGTTGGAACACTGCAGGTGCGTTTGTCAACCCAAATAGCATCACCAAATTTTCAAAATGACCCTCAGGGGTATTAAAAGCCGTCTTCCACTCATCACCTTGACGGACTCTTATGAGGTTGTACGCCCCCCTGAGGTCAAGCTTGGTAAACCACTTAGCACCTGCCACCTGGTTGAACAAATCTGGTATCAGTGGCATAGGGTATGGATCACGAACCGTAATCTGGTTCAACTCCCTGAAATCCAAACACGGGCGTAGTCCGCCATCTTTCTTCTTTACGAAGAAGAACCCCGCTGCCACAGGCGAGGATTAAGGCCTGATGTGCCCTTTGCTCAGACTTTCAGCAATGTAATCCTTTAACGCTTGTCTCTCCGGACCGGAGATGTTAAACATCCTTGCTTTAGGCAATTTGCCCCCTGGTTTAAACCTGATAGTACAGTCATAGGGGCGATGTGGTGGCAACTTTGAACAACCCTTCTCAGAGAACACATCCGCAAAATCTAGAAGTGACTCAGGAACGCTTGAAGTCACAGCAGACACACATGTGGCCAGGCAATTCTCCTGGCAGAATTCGCTCCACTGAATTATGTCCTGAGTTTTCCAGTCAATAACCGGGTTGTGCATAGACAACCATGGAAAACCCATAACCACCTGTGCAGGAAGATTCCTGAGCACCTTACATGTAACCTGCTCGAAATGTAGAACCCCAATGTGGAGTTTCACCTCCACCACAAACTCAGTAATCTCCCCCTGTGAGAGAGGAGCAGCATTGATGGTGACCACGCGTATAGGATGACGCAGTTTTTCGATCCTAAAACCTGCTGTGTGCGCAAACTCCTCATCAATGAGATTTGTGGCAGAACCACTATCCACAAAAACAGTGATTGGCAGCTCTCTGTCAGCGACAATAACCTTGGCAGGGAGCATGCATTGAGAAACCACCATGGAGGATATGCATAAGCTCAGCTTGGTCTCCTCCACACCCTCTGAGCTTAGAAGTTTTCCGCCGTTGCGTTTTTCTTAGACAGCAGTGGACAAACATTAACAAAATGACCAGTTTTACCACAGAAAAAACAGGCTCTCTGCTTCTTGAGCACAGTGGCTCGATGCTTAACATGTGACACCCCTGCGATTTGCATAGGCTCCGTGGGCTGTTGTGAATTCTGTTCTCGAACTCCCTCCTGTGGTCAGGAATGGTACTTCGGCGAGTTCTGTCCATGGACTCCCTCTGGTGGCTGTGAGTGGAGCTGCTGGTTCTGAGGTTCCTTCTTCAGCTGACCTCGTTTAGTCCTGGCTGGCTGCTCTATTTAACTCCACTCAGATCGTTACTTGATGCCAGCTGTCAATGTCCTAGTACTGGTTCAGTTTTCTCTTGGATGTTTCAGATGACCTGTCTAATCCAGCAAAAGCTAAGTCCCTGCTAGCTTATTTGTTCACCACTGTTTTCTTATCCAGCTTGCTATCATGATTTTGCCTTGCTAGCTGGAAGCTCTGGGATGCAGAGTGGCACCTCCGCACTGTGAGTCAGTGCGGGGATCTCTTTTGCACACTCTGCGTGGTTTTTTGTAGATTTTTGTGCTGACCGCAAAGATACCTTTTCTATCCTCAATCTGTTTAGTTAAGTCTGGCCTCCTTTGCTGAAACCTGTTTCATTCCTGTGTTTGTGACTTCCATCTTAACTCACAGTCAATATGTGTCGGGGGCTGCCTATTTCTTTGGGGAATTTCTCTGAGGCAAGTTAGGCTTAATTTTCTATCTTTAGGGGTAGTTAGCTCTTAGGCTGTGAAGAGGCGTCTAGGCAGAGTCAGGTACGCTCCACGGCTATTTCTAGTGTGTTGTGATAGGATTAGTGGTTGCGGTCAGCAGAGCTCCCACTTCCCAGAGCTAGTCCTGTATTACTAGTTTGCTCATCAGGTCATTCTGGGTGCTTCTAACCACCAGGTCATCATAACAGTACAGCTGGCCCGTAAAGTGTTAATGCATCTCAATAGAGGGATAAGAGAAGTTCTGAGACCATTTTTTTTTTTTCCTCTGCAGCGTGTTTTGTTTTTCCTTTCCCCTAAAGGCCCCGTCTCACATAGCGAGATCGCTAGCGAGATCGCTGCTGAGTCACAAGTTTTGTGACGCAACAGCGACCTCAGTAGCGATCTCGCTATGTTTGACACGTACCAGCGACCAGGCCCCTGCTGTGAGATCGCTGGTCGTGTCGGAATGGCCTGGGCCTTTTTTTGGTCATTGAGGTCCCGCTGACATCGCTGAATCGGTGTGTGTGACACGGATTCAGCGATGTCTTCACTGGTAACCAGGGTAAACATCAGGTTACTAAGCGCAGGGCCGCGCTTAGTAACCCGATGTTTACCCTGGTTACCATCGTAAATGTAAAAAAAAACAAACAGTACATACTCACATTCCGGTGTCCGTCAGGTCCCTTGCCGTCTGCTTCCCGCACTGACTGAGATCCGGCCGTAAAGTGAAAGTACAGCACAGCGGTGACGTCACCGCTCTGCTGTTAGGGCCGGCGCTCAGTCAGTGCAGGAAGCGGAAGCCGGGGGACATGAAGGTGAGTATGGACTGCTTGATTTTTTTACTTTTACGCTGGTAACCAGGGTAAACATCGGGTTACTAAGCGCGGCCCTGCGCTTAGCAACCCGATGTTTACCCTGGTTACCCGGGGACCTCGGCATCGTTGGTCGCTGGAGAGCGGTCTGTGTGACAGCTCCCCAGCGACCACACAGCGACTAAACAGCGACGCTGCAGCGATCAGCATCGTTGTCTGTATCGCTGCAGCATCGCTGTGTGTGACGGGGCCTTAAATCTCTGGGTGGTTCAGGACACAGGTGTAGATATGGACATTCAAGGTCTGTCCTCTTGTGTGGATCAACTCACTGCAAGGGTACAAGGCATTCAAGATTATGTAGTTCAGAATCCGATGTTAGAACCCAGAATTCCAATTCCTGATTTGTTTTCTGGGGATAGATCTAAGTTCCTGAATTTCAAAAATAATTGTAGACTGTTTTTTGCTTTGAAACCCCGCTCCTCTGGTGACCCCATTCAGCAAGTAAAAATCATAATTTCTTTGCTATGTGGCGACCCTCAAGACTGGGCATTTTCCCTTGCACCAGGAGATCCTGCATTGCGTAATGTAGATGCGTTTTTTCTACCGCTTGGATTGCTTTATGATGAACCAGATTCAGTGGATCAGGCAGAAAAAATCTTGCTGGCTTTGTGTCAGGGTCAGGATGAAGCGGAGGTATATTGTCAGAAGTTCAGAAAGTGGTCTGTGCTTACTCAGTGGAATGAGTATGCCCTGGCGGCAATTTTCAGAAAGGGTCTTTCTGAAGCCCTTAAGGATGTCATGGTGGGATTTCCCATGCCTGCTGGTCTGAATGAGTCTATGTCCTTGGCCATTCAGATCGATCGACGCTTACGTGAGCGCAAAACTGTGCACCATTTGGCGGTGTCTTCTGGGCAGAGGCCTGAGCCTATGCAATGCGATAGGATTTTGACCAGAGCTGAACGGCAAGAATAGAGACGTCAGAATGGGCTGTGTTTTTACTGTGGTGACTCCACTCATGCTATCTCTGATTGTCCTAAGCGCACTAAGCGGTTCGCTAGGTCTGCCACCATTGGTACTGTACAGCCAA
Source organism: Ranitomeya variabilis (assembly GCF_051348905.1). NCBI lineage: Eukaryota > Metazoa > Chordata > Amphibia > Anura > Dendrobatidae > Ranitomeya > Ranitomeya variabilis. The sequence goes on along the minus strand of NC_135234.1, from coordinate 310,443,532 downwards.
AATTTCTTTTGTCCGTTACTCTGATTTGCTCTTTGTCGTCCTATTCTGTTATGGCATTTGTGGATTCAGGCGCTGCCCTGAATTTGATGGACTTGGAGTTTGCCAGGCGCTGTGGTTTTTTCTTGGAGCCCTTACAGTATCCTATTCCATTGAGAGGAATTGATGCTACGCCTTTGGCCAAGAATAAGCCTCAGTACTGGACTCAATTGACCATGTGCATGGCTCCTGCACATCAGGAGGATATTCGCTTTTTGGTGTTGCATAATCTGCATGATGTGGTCGTTTTGGGTCTGCCATGGCTACAGGTCCATAATCCAGTATTGGATTGGAAATCAATGTCTGTATCCAGCTGGGGTTGTCAAGGGGTACATGGTGATGTCCCACTGTTGTCAATTTCGTCTTCCCATCCTTCTGAAGTCCCTGAGTTCTTGTCGGATTACCGGGATGTATTTGATGAGCCCAAATCCAGTGCCCTACCTCCTCATAGGGATTGCGATTGTGCTATTAATTTGATTCCTGGTAGTAAGTTTCCGAAGGGCCGACTGTTCAACTTGTCTGTGCCGGAACACGCCGCTATGCGGAGTTATATAAAGGAGTCCTTGGAGAAAGGGCATATTCGCCTGTCCTCGTCACCGTTGGGAGCAGGGTTCTTTTTTGTGGCCAAGAAGGATGGTTCTCTGAGACCTTGTATAGATTACCGCCTTCTCAATAAAATCACCGTCAAATTTCAGTACCCTTTGCCGCTACTGTCTGATTTGTTTGCTTGGATTAAGGGGGCTAGTTGGTTCACCAAGATAGATCTTCGAGGGGCGTATAATCTTGTGCGTATTAAACAGGGTGATGAATGGAAAACAGCATTTAATACGCCCGAGGGCCATTTTGAGTACCTGGTGATGCCATTCGGGCTTTCTAATGCTCCATCTGTGTTTCAGTCCTTTATGCATGACATCTTCCGAAAGTACCTGGATAGATTCATGATTGTATATTTGGATGATATTTTGGTCTTTTCGGACGATTGGGAGTCTCATGTGAAGCAGGTCAGAATGGTGTTTCAGGTCCTTCGTGCTAATTCCTTGTTTGTGAAGGGGTCTAAATGTCTCTTTGGAGTTCAGAAGGTTTCATTTTTGGGCTTCATTTTTTCCCCTTCTACTATCGAGATGGACCCTGTTAAAGTTCAGGCCATTTATGATTGGACTCAGCCTACTTCTGTGAAGAGCCTACAGAAATTCCTGGGCTTTGCTAATTTTTACCGTCGCTTTAATATTTCTAGTGTTGTTAAACCATTGACTGATTTGACCAAGAAAGGTGCGGATGTGGTCAATTGGTCCTCTGAGGCCATTGAGGCTTTTCAGGAGTTGAAGCATCGTTTTTCTTCTGCCCCTGTGTTGTGTCAGCCAGATGTTTCACTCCCGTTTCAGGTCGAGGTGGATGCTTCTGAGATTGGAGCAGGGGCTGTCTTGTCTCAAAGAAGTTCTGATGGCTCAGTGATGAAACCATGTGCTTTCTTTTCTAGAAAGTTTTCGCCTGCTGATCGCAATTATGATGTGGGCAATCGAGAGTTGTTGGCTATGAAGTGGGCATTCGAGGAGTGGCGACATTGGCTTGAAGAGCCAAGCATCGCATGGTGGTCTTGACGGATCACAAGAATCTGACTTATCTCGAGTCTGCCAAGCGGTTGAATCCTAGACAGGTTCGATGGTCGCTGTTTTTCTCCCGCTTCGATTTTGTGGTTTCGTACCTTCCGGGTTCTAAGAATGTGAAGGCTGATGCCCTTTCAAGGAGTTTTGTGCCTGATTCTCCGGGAGTTCCTGAGCCGGCTGGTATTCTCAAGGAGGGGGTAATTTTGTCTGCCATCTCCCCTGATTTGCTGCGGGTGCTACAGGAGTTTCAGGCTGATAGACCTGACCGTTGCCCAGCGGAGAAACTGTTTGTTCCTGATAGATGGACTAGTAGAGTTATCTCTGAGATTCATTGTTCGGTGTTGGCTGGTCATCCTGGAATCTTTGGTACCAGAGATTTGGGGGCTAGATCCTTTTGGTGGCCTTCCTTGTCACGGGATGTGCGTTCTTTTGTGCAGTCCTGTGGGACTTGTGCTCGGGCTAAGCCCTGCTGTTCTCGTGCCAGTGGGTTGCTTTTGCCCTTGCCGGTCTGTTGTGAAATTGGATTTTGGGCTCCCCCGGTGGCCACTGGTGGAATTGAACTGGTGTGCATCATCCTCTCTGTTCACCTGTTTCCATCAGGATGTGGGAGTCGCTATTTAGCCTTGCTCCTCTGTCACTTCCATGCCGGTCAACATTGTAATCAGAAGCCTTTCTGTGCATGTTCCTGCTGCTAGACAACTCCCAGCTAAGTTGGACTTTAGTCCTTGTTTGTTTTTGCATTTTGTTCCAGTTCACAGCTGTAGTTTCGTTTCTGTGTCTGGAAAGCTCTTGTGATCTGAAATTGCCACTCTGATGTTATGAGTTAATACTAGAGTCTTAAAGTAATTTCAGGATGATGTTTTGATAGGGTTTTCAGCTGACCATGAAAGTGCCCTTTCTGTCTTCCTGCTATCTAGTAAGCGGACCTCAATTTTGCTAAACCTATTTTCATACTACGTTTGTCATTTCATCTAAAATCACCGCCAATATTTGTGGGGGCCTCTGTCTGCCTTTCGGGGAAATTTCTCTAGAGGTGAGCCAGGACTATATTTTCCTCTGCCAGGATTAGTTAGTCCTCCGGCCGGCGCTGGGCGTCTAGGGATAAAACGCAGGCTACGCTACCCGGCTACTGTTAGTTGTGCGGAAGGTTTAGTTCATGGTCAGTTTAGTTTCCATCCTTCCAAGAGCTAGTTCTTATGTTTGCTGGGCTATGTTCTCTTGCCATTGAGAACCATAACAGTTTGACCGGCCCAAAAGGGTTAAATTAATTGACAGAGAAAGGAGAGAAAAGAGAAGTCTGCTGAAGATATTTTTTTTTTTTTTTTTTTTCCCTTCAGTTCTGAGTGTGCTTGTAATTGAATCTCTTGCAAGTCTGCCTATATTGCAGCCTTTCTCTCTCTCTCTCCTTCTAATCCTGGAATGGCTCTGTGTTCACCTGTTTAAAATGGATATTCAGAGTTTAGCTGCAGGTTTGAATAATCTCACCACGAAAGTTCAAAATTTACAAGATTTTGTTGTTCATGTTCCTATATCTGAACCTAGAATTCCTTTGCCTGAATTTTTCTCGGGGAATAGATCTTGCTTTCAAAATTTCAAAAATAACTGCAAGTTGTTTTTGTCCCTGAAATCTCGCTCTGCTGGAGATCCTGCTCAGCAGGTCAGGATTGTGATTTCCTTGCTCCGGGGCGACCCTCAGGATTGGGCTTTTGCATTGGCTCCAGGGGATCCTGCGTTGCTCAATGTGGATGCGTTTTTTCTGGCCTTGGGGTTGCTTTATGAGGAACCTCAGTTAGAACTTCAGGCGGAAAAGGCCTTGATGTCCCTATCTCAGGGGCAAGATGAAGCTGAAATATACTGCCAGAAATTCCGTAAATGGGCTGTGCTTACTCAGTGGAATGAGTGCGCCCTGGCGGCGAATTTCAGAGAGGGTCTCTCTGATGCCATTAAGGATGTTATGGTGGGGTTCCCTGTGCCTGCGGGTCTGAATGAGTCCATGACAATGGCTATCCAGATCGATAGGCGTCTGCGGGAGCGCAAACCTGTGCACCATTTGGCGGTGTCTACTGAGAAGACGCCAGAGAATATGCAATGTGATAGAATTCTGTCCAGAAGTGAACGGCAGAATTTTAGACGAAAAAATGGGTTGTGCTTCTATTGCGGTGATTCAACTCATGTTATATCAGCATGCTCTAAGCGTACTAAGAAGCTTGATAAGTCTGTTTCAATTGGCACTTTACAGTCTAAGTTTATTCTATCTGTGACCCTGATTTGTTCTTTATCATCTATTACCGCGGATGCCTATGTCGACTCTGGCGCCGCTTTGAGTCTTATGGATTGGTCCTTTGCCAAACGCTGTGGGTATGATTTGGAGCCTCTTGAAACTCCTATACCCCTGAAGGGGATTGACTCCACTCCATTGGCTAGCAATAAACCACAATACTGGACACAAGTAACTATGCGAATTAATCCGGATCACCAGGAGATTATTCGCTTTCTTGTGCTGTATAACCTACATGATGTGTTGGTGCTTGGATTGCCATGGCTGCAATCTCATAACCCAGTCCTTGACTGGAAAGCTATGTCTGTGTTAAGCTGGGGATGTAAGGGGACGCATGGGGACGTACCTGTGGTTTCCATTTCATCATCTATTCCCTCTGAGATTCCTGAATTCTTGACTGAATATCGTGACGTTTTTGAAGAACCTAAGCTTGGTTCATTACCTCCGCACCGGGAGTGCGATTGTGCCATAGATTTGATTCCGGGTAGTAAATACCCTAAGGGTCGTTTATTTAATCTGTCTGTGCCTGAACATGCTGCTATGCGAGAATATATAAAGGAGTCCTTGGAAAAAGGACATATTCGTCCTTCGTCATCTCCCTTAGGAGCCGGTTTTTTCTTTGTGGCTAAGAAAGATGGCTCTTTGAGGCCGTGCATTGATTATCGGCTTTTGAATAAGATCACGGTTAAATATCAATATCCGTTGCCACTGCTGACTGATTTGTTTGCTCGCATAAAGGGGGCCAAGTGGTTTTCTAAGATAGATCTCCGTGGGGCGTATAATTTGGTGCGAATTAAGCAGGGGGATGAGTGGAAAACCGCATTTAATACGCCCGAGGGCCACTTTGAGTATTTGGTGATGCCTTTTGGTCTTTCAAATGCCCCTTCAGTCTTTCAGTCCTTTATGCATGACATTTTCCGTGATTATTTGGATAAATTTATGATTGTGTATCTGGATGATATTTTGATTTTTTCGGATGACTGGGACTCTCATGTCCAGCAGGTCAGGAGGGTTTTTCAGGTTTTGCGGTCTAATTCCTTGTGTGTGAAGGGTTCTAAGTGCGTTTTTGGGGTTCAAAAGATTTCCTTTTTGGGATATATTTTTTCCCCCTCTTCCATCGAGATGGATCCTGTCAAGGTTCAGGCTATTTGTGATTGGACGCAACCCTCTTCTCTTAAGAGTCTTCAGAAATTTTTGGGCTTTGCTAACTTTTATCGTCGATTTATTGCTGGTTTTTCTGATGTTGTTAAACCATTGACTGATTTGACTAGGAAGGGTGCTGATGTTGCTGATTGGTCCCCTGCTGCTGTGGAGGCCTTTCGGGAGCTTAAGCGCCGCTTTTCTTCCGCCCCTGTGTTGCGTCAGCCTGATGTTGCTCTTCCTTTTCAGGTTGAGGTCGACGCTTCTGAAATCGGAGCTGGGGCGGTTTTGTCGCAGAGAAGTTCCGATTGCTCCGTGATGAGACCTTGTGCTTTTTTCTCACGTAAATTTTCGCCCGCCGAGCGGAATTATGATGTTGGGAATCGGGAGCTTTTGGCCATGAAGTGGGCTTTTGAGGAGTGGCGTCATTGGCTTGAGGGGGCTAGACATCAGGTGGTGGTATTGACTGACCACAAAAATCTAATTTATCTTGAGTCCGCCAGACGCCTGAATCCTAGACAGGCGCGCTGGTCGTTGTTTTTCTCTCGGTTTAATTTTGTGGTGTCCTACCTGCCGGGTTCTAAGAATGTTAAGGCGGATGCCCTTTCTAGGAGTTTTGAGCCTGACTCCCCTGGTAATTCTGAACCTACAGGTATCCTTAAGGATGGAGTGATATTGTCTGCCGTTTCTCCAGACCTGCGGCGGGCCTTGCAGGAGTTTCAGGCGGATAGACCTGATCGTTGCCCACCTGGTAGACTGTTTGTTCCTGATGATTGGACCAGTAAAGTCATTTCTGAGGTTCATTCTTCTGCGTTGGCAGGTCATCCTGGAATCTTTGGTACCAGGGATTTGGTGGCAAGGTCCTTCTGGTGGCCTTCCCTGCAGTCTTGTGACGTTTGTGCTCGGGCCAAGCCTTGTTGTTCTCGGGCTAGTGGATTGTTGTTGCCCTTGCCTATCCCGAAGAGGCCCTGGATGCACATCTCGATGGATTTTATTTCGGATCTTCCTGTTTCTCAGAAGATGTCTGTCATCTGGGTGGTGTGTGATCGTTTCTCTAAGATGGTCCATTTGGTTCCCCTGCCTAAGTTGCCTTCTTCTTCCGAGTTGGTTCCTCTGTTTTTTCAAAATGTGGTCCGTTTGCATGGTATTCCGGAGAATATCGTTTCTGACAGAGGTACCCAATTCGTGTCTAGATTTTGGCGAGCATTCTGTGCTAGGATGGGCATAGATTTGTCTTTCTCATCTGCTTTCCATCCTCAGACTAATGGCCAGACCGAGCGGACGAATCAGACCTTGGAGACATATTTGAGGTGTTTTGTGTCTGCAGATCAGGATGATTGGGTTGCTTTTTTGCCTTTAGCGGAGTTTGCCCTCAATAATCGGGCCAGCTCTGCCACCTTGGTATCTCCCTTTTTCTGTAATTCAGGGTTTCATCCTCGATTTTCTTCTGGTCAGGTGGAATCTTCGGATTGTCCTGGAGTGGATGCTGTGGTGGAGAGGTTGCATCAGATTTGGGGGCAGGTAGTGGACAATTTGAAGTTGTCCCAGGAGAAGACTCAGCTTTTTGCCAACCGCCGGCGTCGGGTTGGTCCTCGGCTTTGTGTTGGGGACTTGGTGTGGTTGTCTTCTCGTTTTGTCCCTATGAGGGTTTCTTCTCCCAAGTTTAAGCCTCGGTTCATCGGCCCGTACAAGATATTGGAGATTCTTAACCCTGTGTCCTTCCGTTTGGACCTCCCTGCATCTTTTTCTATTCATAATGTTTTTCATCGGTCATTATTGCGCAGGTATGAGGTACCGGTTGTGCCTTCCGTTGAGCCTCCTGCTCCGGTGTTGGCTGAGGGCGAGTTGGAGTACGTTGTGGAGAAAATCTTGGACTCCCGTGTTTCCAGACGGAAACTCCAGTATCTGGTCAAATGGAAGGGATACGGTCAGGAGGATAATTCTTGGGTGACTGCCTCTGATGTTCATGCCTCCGATTTGGTCCGTGCCTTTCATAGGGCTCATCCTGATCGCCCTGGTGGTTCTGGTGAGGGTTCGGTGCCCCCTCCTTGAGGGGGGGGTACTGTTGTGAAATTGGATTTTGGGCTCCCCCGGTGGCCACTGGTGGAATTGAACTGGTGTGCATCATCCTCTCTGTTCACCTGTTTCCATCAGGATGTGGGAGTCGCTATTTAGCCTTGCTCCTCTGTCACTTCCATGCCGGTCAACATTGTAATCAGAAGCCTTTCTGTGCATGTTCCTGCTGCTAGACAACTCCCAGCTAAGTTGGACTTTAGTCCTTGTTTGTTTTTGCATTTTGTTCCAGTTCACAGCTGTAGTTTTGTTTCTGTGTCTGGAAAGCTCTTGTGATCTGAAATTGCCACTCTGATGTTATGAGTTAATACTAGAGTCTTAAAGTAATTTCAGGATGATGTTTTGATAGGGTTTTCAGCTGACCATGAAAGTGCCCTTTCTGTCTTCCTGCTATCTAGTAAGCGGACCTCAATTTTGCTAAACCTATTTTCATACTACGTTTGTCATTTCATCTAAAATCACCGCCAATATTTGTGGGGGCCTCTGTCTGCCTTTCGGGGAAATTTCTCTAGAGGTGAGCCAGGACTATATTTTCCTCTGCCAGGATTAGTTAGTCCTCCGGCCGGCGCTGGGCGTCTAGGGATAAAACGCAGGCTACGCTACCCGGCTACTGTTAGTTGTGCGGCAGGTTTAGTTCATGGTCAGTTTAGTTTCCATCCTTCCAAGAGCTAGTTCTTATGTTTGCTGGGCTATGTTCTCTTGCCATTGAGAACCATAACACCGGTCCCAAAAAGGCCCTGGACGCATATTTCCATGGATTTTATTTAAGATCTCCCTGTCTCTCAAAGGATGTCGGCTATCTGGGTGGTTTGTGATCGCTTCTCTAAGATGGTCCATTTGGTACCTTTGCCTAAATTGCCTTCCTCCTCCGATTTGGTTCCATTGTTTTTCCAGCACGTGGTTCGTTTGCATGGCATTCCGGAGAACATCGTGTCGGACAGAGGTTCCCAGTTTGTTTCAAGGTTTTGGCGGTCCTTTTGTGCTAAGATGGGCATTGATTTGTCTTTTTCTTCGGCTTTCCATCCTCAGACAAATGGCCAAACCGAACGAACCAATCAGACTTTGGAAACATATCTGAGATGCTTTGTTTCTGCTGATCAGGATGATTGGGTGTCCTTCTTGCCTTTGGCTGAGTTCGCCCTTAATAATCGGGCCAGCTCGGCCACTTTGGTTTCACCTTTTTTCTGTAATTCTGGTTTCCATCCTCGTTTTTCTTCCGGGCAGGTTGAGTCTTCGGATTGTCCTGCTGTGGATTCTGTGGTGGACAGGCTGCAGCAAATTTGGACTGACGTGGTGGACAATTTGACATTGTCCCAGGAGAAGGCTCAACGTTTCGCTAACCGCCATCGCTGTGTTGGTCCCCGACTTCGTGTTGGGGATTTGGTTTGGTTGTCGTCTCGTTATGTTCCTATGAAGGTTTCGTCTCCTAAGTTTAAGCCTCATTTCATTGGTCCTTATAAGATTTCTGAAATTCTTAATCCTGTGTCATTTCATTTGGACTTTCCAGCTTCTTTCGCCATCCATAATGTGTTCCATAGGTCGTTGTTGCGGAGATATGTGGCTCCTATGGTTCCCTCCGTTGACCCTCCTGCCCCGGTGTTGGTTGAGGGGGAGTTGGAGTATGTGGTGGAGAAGATTTTGGATTCTCGTATTTCGAGACGGAAACTTCAGTACCTGGTCAAGTGGAAAGGTTATGGTCAGGAGGATAATTCCTGGGTTGTTGCCTCTGATGTTCATGCTGCTGATCTGGTTCGTGCCTTTCATTTGGCTCGTCCTGATCGGCCTTGGGGCTCTGGTGAGGGTTCGGTGACCCCTCCTCAAGGGGGGGTACTGTTGTGAATTCTGTTCTCGAACTCCCTCCTGTGGTCAGGATTGGTACTTTGGCGAGTTCTGTCCATGGACTCCCTCTGGTGGCTGTGAGTGGAGCTGCTGGTTCTGAGGTTCCTTCTTCAGCTGACCTCGTTTAGTCCTGGCTGGCTGCTCTATTTAACTCCACTCAGATCGTTACTTGATGCCAGCTGTCAATGTCCTAGTACTGGTTCAGTTTTCTCTTGGATCTTTCAGATGACCTGTCTACTCCAGCAAAAGCTAAGTCCCTGCTAGCTTATTTGTTCACCACTGCTTTCTTATCCAGCTTGCTATCATGATTTTGCCTTGCTAGCTGGAAGCTCTGGGATGCAGAGTGGCACCTCCGCACTATGAGTCAGTGCGGGGATCTCTTTTGCACACTCTGCGTGGTTTTTTGTAGATTTTTGTGCTGACCGCAAAGATACCTTTTCTATCCTCAATCTGTTTAGTTAAGTCTGGCCTCCTTTGCTGAAACCTGTTTCATTCCTGTGTTTGTGACTTCCATCTTAACTCACAGTCAATATGTGTCAGGGGCTGCCTATGTCTTTGGGGAATTTCTCTGAGGTAAGTTAGGCTTAATTTTCTATCTTTAGGGGTAGTTAGCTCTTAGGCTGTGAAGAGGCGTCTAGGCAGAGTCAGGTACGCTCCACGGCTATTTCTAGTGTGTTGTGATAGGATTAGTGGTTGCGGTCAGCAGAGCTCCCACTTCCCAGAGCTAGTCCTGTATTACTAGTTTGCTCATCAGGTCATTCCGGGTGCTTCTAACCACCAGGTCATCATAACAGTGGGCTCACCTGCAGCAACCTCACGTGAACCTAAACCCTCTCCCAAAGGTGGCGTCTCATGCTCCCCCTGACGCAAACGGCGATCAATGCGGACAAGACTCATAGCGGAATCTAGAGAAGCAGGAGTCTCGTAAATCAGGAGGGCTTTTTTAACCCTTCCAGAAACCCCATGAATAAACTGACTCCATAGCGCGGGATCATTCCACTGAGTGTCGACCGCCCAGCGGCGAAATTCAGAACAGTAATCCTCTGCTACACGCTCCCCCTGGCGAATAGCACATATCTTAGATTCTGCTAGAGCCATTCTGTCAGGGTCATCGTAAATGTTTCCAAGAGCAGAAAAAAAAACTCTCCACTGAGTTAAATGCAGCAGAATCAGAAGGCAAAGAAAACGCCCATGCTTGAGGATCCCCGTTCAGTAATGACAACACCAGGCCCACACGCTGAGCCTCATTACCTGAGGAGATCGGGCGCATACGAAAATATAGTTTGCAAGCTTCACGAAAAGCAACAAATTTACTGCGTTCCCCAGCAAACCTTTCAGGCAAAGGAAACTTAGGCTCAGCCACTTTACCTGCCGCTCCAGCTTGCACATTAGATACTGCGAGACCCTGTTGCAGCACTGCCCTCCTCAACTCAGTGACCTGTAGGGACAGCGCCTCCAACTGGCAGGTTATGGAAGTAATGGGATCCATGGAATTCAAATAATGTTAGGCCGATTTGTTGTGAAATTGGATTTTGGGCTCCCCCGGTGGCCACTGGTGGAATTGAACTTGTGTGCATCATCCCCTCTGTTCACCTGTTCCCATCAGGATGTGGGAGTCGCTATTTAACCTTGCTCCTCTGTCACTTCCATGCCGGTCAACATTGTAATCAGAAGCCTTTCTGTGCATGTTCCTGCTACCAGACAACTTCCAGCTAAGTCGGACTTTTGTCCTTGTTTGTTTTTTGCATTTTGTTCCAGTTCACAGCTGCAGTTTCGTTTCTGTGTCTGGAAAGCTCTTGTGATCTGAAATTGCCACTCTGATGTTATGAGTTAATACTAGAGTCTTAAAGTAATTTCAGGATGGTGTATTGATAGGGTTTTCAGCTGACCATGAAAGTACCCTTTCTGTCTTCCTGCTATATAGTAAGCGGACCTCGATTTTGCTAAACCTATTTTCATACTACGTTTGTCATTTTCATCTTAAATCACCGCCAATATATGTGGGGGCCTCTGTCTGCCTTTCGGGGAAATTTCTCTAGAGGTGAGCCAGGACTATATTTTCCTCTGCCAGGATTAGTTAGTCCTCCGGCCGGCACTGGGCGTCTAGGGATAAAACGCAGGCTACGCTACCCGGCTACTGTTAGTTGTGCGGCAGGTTTAGTTCATGGTCAGTTTAAGTTTCCATCCTTCCAAGAGCTAGTTCCTATGTATGCTGGGCTATGTTCTCTTGCCATTGAGAACCATAACACCGATTATAATGTCACGGGAAGCCTAGGAAGGCAAGAACTAATAACCCAGGCCCCTGCGATCTCCCTCAACTCTGGGAAAACCTGACTGACCCTCTCCCAGAGTTTACACTGATGGTGTGCATGTCTGGGCCTCCACCCTGACCCTATCTCCTGTTTCAACCCTAGGCTGAAACCTCCACCCACCACCCAGTGACAAGTCCACACACCAATACCTACAGTTAGGACAGACAAGGATAACAGAAAATATGCACCACGCCGCAGTCACTCAGGAATACACTATAAGTGCACAGGGCAAAACAAATACAAATAAAGGAAAGAGAAAATACGACAAAGGGAAATACACCACCAGATACGAAACTCCTTCTCCTAGACCACCACTCCAGACCGAGATAACTGAGCACAAGACAGAAGCTATAATCGGCGATGCCCAATGTTCTGAACTATTTAAAGGCAGTGGGCGTGACCCAGCTTCCAATCCGAGCACCAGCTAAATTAACCTGACAGGGATCCTGACAGAGGCCTAGCGAACAAGACAAAACATTAAGGAACCGCGCCTGCACTACATTGCGGCGGTATCTCAAGAAATGACAAGAAGCGAGGTTTATTGTGGAGAAGTGAGAAACGAGATCGCAGCACAAAGGAGATAAAAGCCAGTAGGAGTCGTGCCGTAAGATCGAGGCAACATCCTACTGAGGCGCGTAGCCGGTGGCCGGAACGCCGAGGAAGTATTGGGCTCCAAGCATTACTTCAAACAGCGTCAGGACAGTTAATTATAGGTTGGCTGTCTCACCTAAATCACCTAAGCAGACATAGGGGGCAATTGTGGGAGAGGGGCGACTCTAGGGTCCCGGAAGAACTCCAGGCCTACCCGTCATACGGGTGCATCCTAACCATATCATCTGAGGGATGGAGAAGAACATCAGAACAGATACCAGTTGTGAGAAACAACATCAGAAACAGACACAACAGTTGTGAGGACTATCCCGTGGTGCTCAGCAGGGAGGTACTACAACACACAGGCGCTAGAAGGTAGGCACTGATTTCCACCTGCAAAGGGAACTCTGTATGTGCCTTCGGACCGGCCGGTCTCAGCCAGCCCTGATAGCGGTACTCCGGATTGCGGATCCTGAAGCCTTCAGTAAAGAGGTAAAGAGACTGCAACCCTGTGTCCTCGTTATTCAACGCACCTTGCACCACGCACCGGCATCACACCTTTCATTGGACGCCCCTTAGCAGGGTCACGGACCGGGTCTAGCCACCGTGACAACCCCAGGACCAAGACTGAGAGGCCCGGTACCGAGTACCCCGCGGCCCTGCGTCTGGGGGCGCTCCAACTCCTCTTTACCAACCTCCCTGGACCGTGATCCTGGTAGCGCGCGTGCGCTGTCTGTGTTCTGGAGTCCCGGCGCGCCGCATCCCCGTATCCTTGGCAACGTCGGTTACTCGGCCCCCGTACGTCCAGTCACGTGGTGCGGACACCGGGACTTCCGGATCCTCCTGACCACACACGCGCCAAGTATGCCCGGGCCGCAGTGATAGGGGGATGTTAGTTATAAATAGATCTTTGATTTTAACAATAGCCACCCCCTGACGAAGGATCATTTCCGAAACGCTCGTCGGGGTGCGCTAATACAGGACGTGACAACTTATTCAGGTAGATACTCAGTACCCTTTCCTCACTCAGTCTGCACTTATCACTTTTGGTCACTAGAAGACTTGTTGTATATCTAGTCAGTGCCACTTTACACATTGCACTTTGGATATTATATATTGCTGCATTTGGATTTGTTTTTGGCACTTGCATACTATCTGAATTATATAGTTACATATTCACATCAGTTTTAGATGTGAATTGCTGCTTTGCACATTGCACTTTTTTGGTTCTTTTTGCTGTTTTTGCACAATTTGCACTTGAGGGACGCATTTATACAGTGCCTACAAGTAGTATTCAACCCCCTGCAGATTTAGCAGGTTTAATAAGATGCAAATAAGTTAGAGCCTTCAAACTTCAAACAAGAGCAGGATTTATTAACAGATGCATAAATCTTACAAACCAAAAAGTTTTGTTGCTCAGTTAAATTTTTATAAATTTTAAACATAAAAGTGTGGGTCAATTATTATTCAACCCCTAGGTTTAATATTTTGTGGAATAACCTTTGTTTGCAATTACAGCTAATAATCGTCTTTTCTAAGACCTGATCAGGCCGGCACAGGTCTCTGGAGTTATTTTGGCCCACTCCTCCATGCAGATCTTCTCCAAGTTATCTAGGTTCTTTGGGTGTCTCATGTGGACTTTAATCTTGAGCTCCTTCCACAAGTTTTCAATTGGGTTAAGGTCAGGAGACTGACTAGGCCACTGCAACACCTTGATTTTTTGCCTCTTGAACCAGGCCTTGGTTTTCTTGGCTGTGTGCTTTGGGTCGTTGTCTTGTTGGAAGATGAAATGACAACCCATCTTAAGATCCTTGATGGAGGAGCGGAGGTTCTTGGCCAAAATCTCCAGGTAGGCCGTGCTATCCATCTTCCCATGGATGCGGACCAGATGGCCAGGCTCCTTGGCTGAGAAACAGCCCCACAGCATGATGCTGCCACCACCATGCTTGACTGTAGGGATGGTATTCTTGGGGTCGTATGCAGTGCCATCCAGTCTCCAAACGTCACGTGTGTGGTTGGCACCAAAGATCTCGATCTTGGTCTCATCAGACCAGAGAACCTTGAACCAATCAGTCTCAGAGTCCTCCAAGTAATCATGAGCAAACTGTAGACGAGCCTTGACATGACGCTTTGAAAGTAAAGGTACCTTACGGGCTCGTCTGGAACGGAGACCATTGCGGTGGAGTACGTTACTTATGGTATTGACTGAAACCAATGTCCCCACTGCCATGAGATCTTCCCGGAGCTCCTTCCTTGTTGTCCTTGGGTTAGCCTTGACTCTTCGGACAAGCCTGGCCTCGGCACGGGAGGAAACTTTCAAAGGCTGTCCAGGCCGTGGAAGGCTAACAGTAGTTCCATAAGCCTTCCACTTCCGGATGATGCTCCCAACAGTGGAGACAGGTAGGCCCAACTCCTTGGAAAGGGTTTTGTACCCCTTGCCAGCCTTGTGACCCTCCACGATCTTGTCTCTGATGGCCTTGGAATGCTCCTTTGTCTTTCCCATGTTGACCATGTATGAGTGCTGTTCACAAGTTTGGGGAGGGTCTTAAATAGTCAGAAAAGGCTGGAAAAAGAGATAATTAATCCAAACATGTGAAGCTCATTGTTCTTTGTGCCTGAACTACTTCTTAATACTTTAGGGGAACCAAACAGAATTCTGGTGGGTTGAGGGGTTGAATACTAAATGACCCTCTGAAAAGACTTTTCCCAATTTAAAAAAAAAATAAACAAAGAAATAACATTCTTTTTTGCTGCAGTGCATTTAACACTTCCAGGCTGATCTACAGTCCAAATGTCACAATGCCAAGTTAATTCCAAATGTGTAAACCTGCTAAATCTGCAGGGGGTTGAATACTACTTGTAGGCACTGTATATGAATTTGGCCAACCAGTACTATCTACACTGTGAAACAACTATATATGTTGTTCTTTGTCCTGTTATGCGCACAGATATTTGTTGTTTTATTTTGCCATCATAATTAAATAACGACATTTTGTAATCTATTCCTGTGTGGTGCCTCCCTGGATATCCGTAGATTGGTTGTTGTGCTGTTTTTCCTGATTTGGTGGTTCTCACCTTTTTTCACAGAGCACTGGATTATTGTTTCTGTATTTTTATATATTACATTGTTTTATATATATTTTATTGGAGCAATTTTTGATGTATCTGTGGATTTAACATGCAGTCTGTTCTGGGAGAGCTGATACCTGTCTTCCGCCTGTTCTGGGGGCAGAATACTCAGATCCATTTGTGTCTTGTTTTTCCGCCTGTTCTGGGGGCAGAGTACCTAGATCCACCTATCCGGGAGGCTGCATATCCAGTCCGTTTGTGTTTTGTTTTTCCGCCTGTTCTAGGGGCAGAGTACCCAGATCCGCCTATTCTGGAGGCTGCATATCCAGTACCTGACCATGTCTGAACTGTGTCTTGTGTTATGTTCCTGAAGTCCTTTTGTGTCTGATACCCCATACCCAGTGACTGTGAACTTTCTGGGCTCATCTTTTAAAGATGGAGTCTAGTGTTCTTGCTGAGCTTATACTATGCTGTGCTCAGCCTGCTATGCGGTTCTAACCCCGTCCAACCCAGATTCAGTCCGGCGGTGCTTGCACCATCACGCTTGATTTCCTTCCTAGGTCCGATGCCCAGAGCCTAACAGCCATAGCTAGGAACCTGATGATCGCTGCTGCCTAGTCCTGTGCCATCCGTGTCCCAGCCGATGACCTGGGCTGCCATGCCAGTGTCCCAGATGTCTATCCGGTGTCCCCGATATCCTGATGTAGTCGATGACCTGGGCTGCCGCGCCAGTGTCCCAGATGTCTATCCAATATCCCTGATGTCCTGCTTGTGTCCGATGACCTGATGTCCTGCCTGTGCCCAGATGTCCAGCCTGAGTCCAATGACCTGATGTCCAACCTGAGTCCGATGTCCTGAGGTCCAGATGTCCAGCCTGTGTCCGATGACCTGATCTCTTGTAATAGAGTGCAGGGTTGAGTATGTCACCATGGAACAGACAGACCAACTGTTGAGAGGAATTTATTAACAGGAGTAAGATTCTCCTCGCAGGGAGTAAACAGGGGGTTAATAGAGGTCAATCAAACAGTAAACAGTTAAGCAAAAACAAAAGGGTTAACGAGTGTTCTTGTAACTTATCAGTCCAGGGAGGTCCTGACTCTAGGGTTCCAATTCCAGCGTGGGTACAGTCACCAGCAGAGTCCGCTTTCATGTACTCACAAGATGAAGTCTTTAGCTTTTACAGCACAGCCAGGAATCAGGGGCTCTGCACTGTTAAGTCTCTCACCAAGAATCACAGTCTCTGTACTGATACTGTGGGGACCAGGGGATCGTAGTCTCTTCTCTGTTTCCTGGAAACTGGAAACTCCGGGGTTAAGACTTCTCCCAGTGAAGCTGCAAGCAGGAAATCACACAGCCACTTTGCTGCCAGTCTCTGTGCACCAGGCTGACAGTCTCTCTCTTTCAGCAGCAAGAGTACACACACACTGAGCAGTTTCCTTAGTCACACACAGGGGTCCTGGTTTGTCAGTGCAGTCACATGGTCCCTTCTGTCCAGGGCAGAAATTCTTCCCCCCGACAACCCAGCTGTCTGACTAAGTGGTTCCAGGTAAGGAGCAGGGAAAGCAACCTCCTTACACTCTAGTGATGAGCGAACGTGCTCGCCACTAGTCGTTACTCACCCGAGTATAAGTGTACTCAGTGTACTCGGCGAGCACCGAGCATTTCTGGGATTATTCTTCGGTAACTGGTGTCTCCACCCAGCATTTTGGCGGACTTTAGAGATCCAAACACGCTGCAGGGATTGTCTGCCAGGCCAGGAAACGCGGCAGTCATCTTTGTTGTAGTCATGCAGTGATTGGCTTGGCCGCGCAACATCATCCCGAGTATAAGAGACCTGGCGCTGACCTGCTCATCACATTCAGCTCTGGATTCAGCGAGAGTAGGGAGAGCTGCTGCTGAGATAGGGTCAGAATCATGGGTTAATAGCTAGTGTAGGTCTGCAACTGTTAATTCTACAACTCCTCAGAAACCAACAGTCCTTTTTAGGGCTAATTCGTGGGTCCCGAGATTGCATCACTAGGTAGGCAGGGCACGGCATATCCACATCAGTGCAAGGTCTGCAGGCACTGTATTTGCGTACATAGCTCCCACTGCATCCCTCCCAAAGCTCCATAACTGTCTGCTGCTGCTTATTTACTATTAGATTGTGGCCCGATTCTAACGCATCGGGTATTCTAGAATATGCATGTCCCCGTAGTATATGGACAATGATGATTCCAGAATTCGCGGCAGACTGTGCCTGTCGCTGATTGGTCGAGGCAACCTTTATGACATCATCGTCGCCATGGCAACCATTATGACATCTACGTCGATACTGTGCCCGTCGCTGATTGGTCGAGGCCCAGGCTGCCTCGACCAATCAGAGACGCGGGACTTCCAGGACAGACAGAAAAACCCTTAGACAATTATATATATAGATATACCTTGTTGCAGTTTTCATTTTTTTTTCTTTTTTTTTTAAATTTACCCCCCCAAAAAAATATACAGTCTGTTCTGTCAGATTGATACCTGTTTAACCCTTTCATGACCTTGGGATTTTCAGTTTTTCCGTATTGGTTTTTCGCTCCCCTCCTTCCCAGAGCCATAACTTTTTTATTTTTCCGTCAATATGGCCATGTGAGGCCTTTTATTTGCGGGACGAGTTGTACTTTTGAATGACATCACTGGTTTTAGCATGATGTGTACTAGAAAACGGGAAAAAAATTCCAAGGGTGGTGAAATTGCAAAAAAAGTGCAATCCCACACTTGTTTTTGTTTGGCTTTTTTGCTAGGTTCACTA
This sequence comes from Ranitomeya variabilis, assembly GCF_051348905.1. NCBI lineage: Eukaryota > Metazoa > Chordata > Amphibia > Anura > Dendrobatidae > Ranitomeya > Ranitomeya variabilis. The sequence goes on along the minus strand of NC_135234.1, from coordinate 310,425,811 downwards.
AATGCTAAAACTGACCTGCCAGTATGATTGCCCAGGTCATTACGAGTTCATAGACATCTAACATGGCTAGGTTATTTTTTATCTAAGTGGTGAAAAAAAATTCCAAACTTTGCTAAAAAAATTTGCGCCATTTTCCGATACCCGTAGCGTCTCCATTTTTCATGATCTGGGGTCGGGTGAGGGCTTATTTTTTGTGCGCCGAGCTGACGTTTTTAATGATAGCATTTTGGTGCCAATACGTTCTTTTGATCGCCCGTTATTGCATTTTAATGCAATGTCGCGGCGACCAAAAAAACGTAATTCTGGCGTTTCAAATTTTTTTCTCGCTACGCTGTTTAGCGATCAGGCTAATGCTTTTTTTTATTGATAGATCGGGCGATTCTGAACACGGCGATGCCAAATATGTGTAGGTTTGATTTTTTTTTTCATTGATTTATTTTGAATGGGGCGAAAGGGGGGTGATTTAAAATTTTATATATTTTTTAATTTTTTTAACTTTTTTGTAACTTTTTTTTTCTACTATTGCCATGCTTCAATAGCCTCCATAGGAGGCTAGAAGCTGGCACAACGCGATCGGCTCAGCTACATAGCAGCGATCATCAGATCGCTGCTATGTAGCTGAAATGCAGGTGTGTTATAAGCGCCGACCACAGGGTGGTGCTTACAGCTACAGGGGATCAGTAACCATAGAGGTCTCAAGGACCTCTATGGTTACTATACAGAAGCATCGCCGCCCCCCGATCATGTGATGGGGGTTGGCGATGCGCTCATTTCCGGCCGCTCGGCCGGAAGCGCCAATCAAATGCCGCTGTCAGCGTTTGACAGCGGCATTTAACTAGTTAATAGGCGTGGGCGGATCACAATTCTGCCCGCGCCTATTGCGGGCACATGTCGGCTGTTCAAAACAGCTGACATGTCCCAGTTTTGATGCGGACTCACCGCCGGAGCCCTGCATCAAAGCGGGGGTTCTGACCTCGGACGTACTATCCCATTAGAGGTCAGAAAGGGGTTAAATATCATAGTTTGTCAGGCATACGTAGCATTGTTGTGTGTGCTAGCCTTGTGCCACTGTTTTTTTTAATTCATCCAAAATCCCCCCAAAAATTAACCCCTCTCTGACCTTAGACGTACTATCCCGTCGAGGTGACCTGGGCCTATCTGACCCTCGATGGGATAGTACGTCATAGTGATCGGCCGTGCTTACGGGGGGAGCGCGGCCGATCGCAGCCGGGTGTCTGCTGACTATCGCAGCTGACATCCGGCACTATGTGCCAGGAGCGGTCACGAATCACCCACGGCACATTAACCCCCAGCACACTGCGATCAAACATGATCGCAGTGTTCCGGCGGTATAGGGAAGCATCGCGCAGGGAGGGGGCTCCCTGCATGCTTCCCTGAGACCCTCGGAGCAACGCGATGTGATCGCGTTGCTCCGAGCGTCTCTTACCTCCTATCCCTGCAGGCCCCGGATCCAAAATGGCTGCAGGGTCCTGCAGGGACTACTTCCGGGTCCAGAGCAGGCGCTGGTAAGCCTGCAGCGCAGTAAGTTAGATCGCTGATCTGACAGAGTGCTGTGCAAACTATCAGATCAGCGATCTGTGAAATCCCCCCCTGGGACAAAGTAAAAAAGTAAAAAAAAAAAAATTCCACATGTGTAAAGAAAAAAAAAAATTCCTAAATAAAGAAAAAAAAATATTCACATAAATATATTTCTTTATCTAAATAAAAAAAAACAATAAAAGTACACATATTTACGCGTCCGTAATGACCCAACCTATAAAACTATAAAACTGTCCCACCCAAAACTGTCACCCTTCAGTGAACACCGTAAGAAAAAAAAAAAAGAGGCAAAAAACAACGCTTTATTATCATACCGCCGAACAAAAAGTGGAATAACATACGATCAAAAAAACGCATAAAAATTACCATGGTACCGCTGAAAATGTCATCTTGTCCCGCAAAAAACGAGCTGCCATACAGCATCATCAGCAAAAAAATAAAAAAGTTATAGTCCTCAGAATAAAGCGATGCCAAAATAATTATTTTTTCTATAAAATAGCTTTTATCGTATAAAAGCGCCAAAACATAAAAAAATGATATAAATGAGATATCGCTGTAATCGTACTGACCCGAAAAATAAAACTGCTTAATCAATTTTACCAAACGTTGAACGGTATAAACGCATCCCCCAAAAGAAATTCATGAATAGCTGGTTTTTGGTCATTCTGCCTCACAAAAATCGGAATAAAAAGCGATCAAAAATTGTCACGTGTCCGAAAATGTTACCAATAAAAATGTCAACTCGTCCTGCAAAAAACAAGACCTCACATGACTCTGTGGACCAAAATATGGAAAAATTATAGGTCTCAAAATGTGGAGAAGCATAAACTTTTTTGCAATAAAAAGCGTCTTTTAGTGTGTGACCGCTGCCAATCATAAAAATCCGCCATAAAAAAATGCTATAAAAGTAAATCAAACCCCCCTTCATCACCCCCTTAGTTAGGGAAAAATAATAAAATTAAAAAAATGTATTTATTTCCATTTTCCCATTAGGGTTAGGGCTAGAGCTAGGGTTAGGGCTAGGGTTAGGGTTAGGGCTAGGGTTAGGGCTAGGGTTAGGGCTAGGGTTAGGGTTGGGGCTAGGGTTGGGGCTAGGGTTGCAGCTAAAGTTAGGTTTAGGGTTGGGGCTAAAGTTAGGGTTAGGGTTGGGGCTAAAGTTAGGGTTAGGGTTTGGATTACATTTACGGTTGGGATTAGGGTTGGGATTAGAGTTAGGGGTGTGTCAGGGTTAGGGGTGTGGTTACAGTTACCGTTGTTATTAGGGTTAGGGGTGTGTTTGGATTAGGGTTTCAGGTAGAATTGGGGAGTTTCCACTGTTCAGGCACATCAGGGGCTCTTCAAACGCGACATGGCGTCCGATCTCAATTCCAGCCAATTCTGCGTTGAAAAAGTTAAACAGTGCTCCTTCCCTTCTGAGCTCTCCCGTGCTCCCAAACAGGGGTTTACCCCAACATATGGGGTATCAGCGTACTCGGTACAAATTGTACAACAACGTTTGGGGTCGAAGTTCTCTTGTTATCTTTGGGAAAATAAAAATTGGGGGGGCTAAAAATCATTTTTGTGGGAAATTTTTTTATTTTATTTTCACGGCTCTGCGTTGTAAACTGTAGTGAAACACTTAGGGGTTCAAAGTTCTCACAACACATCTAGATAAGTTCCTTGGGAGGTCTAGTTTCCAATATGGGGTCACTTGTGGGGGGGTTTTACTGTTTGGGTACATCAGGGGCTCTGCAAATGCAATGTGATGCCTGCAGACCAATCCATCTAAGTCTGCATTCCAAATGGTGCTCCTTCCCTTCCGAGCTCTGCCATGCGCCCAAACAGTGGTTCCCCCAAACATACGGGGTATCAGCGTACTCAGGACAAATTGGATAACAACATTTGTGGTCCAATTTCTCCTGTTACCCTTGGGAAAATACAAAACTGGGGGCTAAAAAATAATTTTTGTGGAAAAAAAAATATTTTTATTTTCACGGCTCTGCGTTATAAACTGTAGTGAAACACTTGGGGGTTCAAAGCTCTCACAACACATCTAGATAAGTTGCTTGGGAGGTCTAGTTTCCAATATGGGGTCACATGTTGGGGGTTTTAATGTTTAGGCACATCAGGGGCTCTCCAAACGCTACATGGTGTCCCATCTCAATTCCAGTCAATTTTGCATTGAAAAGTCAAACGGCGCTCCTTCCCTTCCGAGCTCTGCCATGCGCCCAGTCATTCACCCCCACATATGGGATATCAGCGTACTCAGGACAAATTGCACAACAACTTTTGGGGTCCAATTTCTTCTTTTACCCTTGGGAAAATCAAAAATTGGGGGCGAAAAAATCATTTTTGTGAAAAAATAAGATTTTTTATTTTTACAGCTCTGCATTATAAACTTCTGTGAAGCACTTGTTGTGTCAAAGTGCTCACCACACATCTAGATAAGTTCCTTAAGGGGTCTACTTTCCAAAATGGTGTTACTTGTGGGGGTTACAATGTTTAGGCACATCAGGGGCTCTCCAAACGCAACATGGCGTCCCATCTCAATTCCAGTCAATTTTGCATTGAAAAGTCAAATGGCGCTCCTTCCCTTCCAAGCTCTGCCATGCGCCCAAACAGTGGTTTACCCCCACATATGGGGTATCAGCGTACTCAGGACAAATTGTGTAACAACATTTGGGGTCCATTTTCTCCTGTTACCCTTGGTAAAATAAAACAAATTGGAGCTGAATTAAAAATTTTTTAAAAAAAGTTAAATGTTCATTTTTATTTAAACATTCCAAAAATTCCTGTGAAACACTTGAAGGGTTAATAAACTTCTTGAATGTGGTTTTGAGCACCGTGAGGGGTGCAGTTTTTAGAATGGTGTCACACTTGGGTATATTCTATCATATAGACCCCTCAAAATGACTTCAAATGAGATGTGGTCCCTAAAAAAAATGGTGTTGTAAAAATTAGAAATTTCTGGTCAAATTTTAACCCTTATAACTCCCTAACAAAAAAAACATTTTGGTTCCAAAATTGTGCTTATGTAAAGTAGACATGTGGGAAATGTTACTTATTAAGTATTTTGCGTGACATATCTCTGTGATTTAAGGGCATAAAAATTCAAAGTTGGAAAATTGCGAAATTTTTAAAATTTTCGCCAAATTTCCATTTTTTTCACAAATAAATGCAAGTTATATCGAAAATTTTTTACCACTACCATGAAGTACAATATGTCATGGGAAAACAGTGTCAGAATTGCTAAGATCTGTTGAAACGTTCCAGAGTTATAACCTCATAAAATGACAGTGGTCAGAATTGTAAAAATTGGCCCCGTCATTAACGTGCAAACCACCCTTGGGGGTAAAGGGGTTAATGTAGTCTGTTAAATCAGAAGGAGTCCTGGTGTATCAGTTTTTGAAAAATCTAATTTTCGCAGTAGCATAGTTCTGTGTGGTAGCCTTGTGCCACTCTTTTTTTTGGGGGGGTTTAAATTCACCAAAAAACAAAAAAAGCCTCATATATCTGTGTGCAACAAGTTTGGGCATTTTAGGCCAGTTTTCCACTGTTTTTGCTGTCTGTTACTCTACTTATATACAGCACTATTTTTCATTTAAAAAAATACAGGACACATATTTTTCAGTGTGGTATTTCCGTGACAGGCCTTATATATCTGCGTGCTCCAAGTTTGGGCATTTTAGGTCGGTTTTCCACTGTTTTTGCTCTCTGTTATTCTTCTTATATACAGCACTATTTCGCATTTAAGAAAATACAAGCCACATATTTGTCAGTGTGGTATTTCCGTGACAGGCCTTATATATCTGCGTGCTCCAAGTTTGGGCATTTTAGGCCGGTTTTCCACTGTTTTTGCTCTCTGTTATTCTTCTTATATATAGCACTATTTTGCATTTAAAAAAATACAGGCCACATATTTGTCACTATGGTATTTCCGCGTCAGGCCTCATATATCTGTGTGCAACAAGTTTGGGCATTTTAGGCCGTTTTTCCACAGTTTTTGTTGTCTGTGACTCTACTTATATTCAGCACTATTTTGCATTTAAAAAATACAGGCCACATATTTGTCAGTGTGGTATTACCGTGACAGGCCTCATATATCTGTGTGCTCAAAGTTTGGGCATTTTAGGCTGGTTTTCCACTGTTTTTGTTGTCTGTGACTTTACTTATATACAGCACTATTTTACATTTAAAAAATACAGGCCACATATTTGTCTGTGTGGTATTTCGGTGACAGGCCTCATATCTGTGTGCTCCAAGATTGGGCATTTTAGGCCGCTTTTCCACTGTTTTTGCTGTCTGTTACTCTTCTTAGTTACAGCACTGTTTTGCATTTAAAAAATACAGGCCACATATTTGTCAGTGTGATATTTGTGCGACAGGCCTCATGTATCTGCGTGCTCCAAGTTTGGGCATTTTGGGACAGTTTTCCACAGTTTTTGCTGTCTGTTACTCTTCTTAGTTACAGCACTATTTTGCATTTAAAAAATACAGGCCACATATTTGTCAGTGTGGTATTTCCGTGACAGGCCTCATATTTGTGTGTTCCAAGTTTGGGCATTTTAGGCCGGTTTTCTGCTGTTTGTGCTGTCTGTTACTCTACTTATATACAGTACTATTTTGCTTTTAAAAAATACAGGCCACATATTTGTCAGTGTGATATTTGTGCGACAGGCCTCATGTATCTGCGTGCTCCAAGTTTGGGCATTTTGGGCCGGTTTTCAACTGTTTTTGCTGTCTGCTACTCTACCTATATACAGCACTATTGTGCATTTAGAAAATACAGGCCACATATTTGTCAGTGTTGTATTTCCTTGACAGGCCTCATATATCTGCATGTTCAAAGCTTAGGCATTTTAGGCCTGTTTTCCACTGTTTTTGCTCTTTGTGACTCTCGTTATATAGAACACTATTTTGCATTTAAAAAATACAGGCCACATACTTATCCGTGTGGTATTTCCGTGACAGGCCTCATATATCTGCGTGCTCCAAGTTTGGGCATTTTGGGCCGGTTTTCCACTGTTTTTGCTGTGTGTTACTCTACTTATATACAGCACTATTTTGCATTTAAAAAAATACAGGCCACATATTTGTCAGTGTGGTATATCCGCGACAGGCCTCATATATCTGTGTGCTCAAAGTTTGGGCATTTTAGGCCGGTTTTCCACAGTTTTTGTTGTCTGTGATTCTACTTATATTCAGCACTCTTTTGAATTTAACCCCTTCCCGACCTTTGATGCAGCGTATGCGTCATGAAAACCTGTGTCAATCCGACCTGTGATGCAGCATATGCGTCATGGTCGGATCGCGTCCCTGCAGGCCGGGTGAAAGGGTTAACTCCAATTTCACCCAACATGCAGGGACAGGGGGAGTGGTACTACAGCCCAGGGGGGGGTGGATTCACCCCCCTGTGGCTATGATCGCTCTGATTGGCTGTTGAAAGTGAAACAGCCAATCAGAGCAATATGTAATATTTCACCTATGAAAATTGGTGAAATATTACAATCCAGCCATGGCCGATACTGCAATAGCATCGGCCATGGCTGGAGACCCGGATCTGGCCCCCCAACTGACTGACGGCGGTGATCTGCAGCCACCGTCAGTGTTCCATACCCCTCCGTCCTGTCCTAAGCACCTTTCTCTCCCCTCTGACCCTCCCCCATCCTCCCCTCCGCTCCCCGCTGTCTGATCGCACCCCCCCATACTTACCTAGTCCCGGTGTCCCTCCCGGTGTCCTCGATCTTCTAGCATGGGCGCCGCCATGTTAGAAAATGGCGGGCGCATGTGCAGTGCGCCCGCCGAATCTGCTGGCCGGCAGATTCGTTCCCTGTACATTTTGATTGCTGTGATAGGTTCTATCACAGCGATCAAAATAAGAAAAAGTAAATAAACCCCCCCCTTTATCACCCCCCATAGGTAGGGACAATAATAAAATACAGAAAATATATTTATTTTTGTTTTTCCGTTAGGGTTAGGGGTAGGGGTAGTGTTGTGAATTCCGTTCTCGGGCTCCCTCCTGTGGTCGTGAATGGTACTTTGGTGAGTTCTGTCCTTGGACACCCTCTGGTGGCTTTGAGTGGAACTGCTGATCTTTCAGGTTGGCTTTCTCAGCTGCCCTTGCTTCTGCTGGCTTCCCTATTTAACTCTGCCCAGGTCGTTAGTTCATGCCAGCTGTCAATGTCTCAGTACTGGTTCAGATCTCTCTTGGATTTCTCAGATGACCTGTCTACTCCAGCAGAAGCTAAGTCCCTGCTAGTTCATTTGCTGTTCATTGGTTTTTGAATATATTTCTCAGTACATGCTATGTTTCTAGTCCAGCTTGCTATTATGATATTTCCTTGCTAGCTGGAAGCTCTGGGGGTGCAGAGCTGCACCTCCACACCGTGAGTCGGTGTGGAGGTCTTTTTGCACACTCTGCGTGGTTTTTGTAGTTTTTAATACTGACCGCACAGTTCCCTTTCCTATCCTCTATCTAGAGAAGATTCTGCCTCCTTTGCTAAAATCTGTTTCATTCCTGTGTTTGTTACTTCCCTCTTAACTCACAGTCAATATTTGTGGGGGGCTACCTTTACTGTGGGGAATTTCTCTGAGGCAAGGTAGGCTGCTATTTCTACCTTTAGGGGCAGTTAGCTCTTAGGCTGTGAAGAGGCGTCTAGGGAGAGTTAGGCACGCTCCACGGCTATTTCTAGTGTGTGTGATAGGATTAGGGATTGCGGTCAGTAGAGTTACCACCTCCTCAGAGCTTGTCCCAGGTTTTTCTGTTTTAACCATCAGGTCATTACGGGTGCTCCTAACCACCAGGTCCATAACAGTACAGCTGACCAACAAAGTGTTAATGCATCTCAAAAGAGGGATAAGAGAAGTTCTGAGTCAATTTTTTTTTCTTTACAGCTTGTTTTGTCTTTCTTTTCCCCTTAACCTCTGGGTGGTTCAGGACTCAGGTGTAGATATGGATATTCAGGGTTTGTCCTCTTGTGTGGATCAACTCGCTGCAAGGGTAAAAAGTATACAAGATTATGTAGTTCGGAATCCTATGTTAGAGCCTAGAATTCCAATTCCTGATTTGTTTTCTGGGGATAGATCTAAATTTTGGAATTTCAAAAATAATTGCAGACTGTTTCTTGCTCTGAAACCCTGCTCCTCTGGTGACCCCATTCAGCAAGTAAAGATTATTATTTCTTTGTTGCGTGGCGACCCGCAAGACTGGGCATTCTCCCTTGAGCCAGGAAATCCTGCATTGCTTAATGTAGATGCATTTTTTCTGGCGCTTGGATTGCTTTATGACGAACCAAATTCTGTGGATCAGGCAGAAAAGATCTTGCTGACTCTATGTCAGGGTCAGGATGAAGCAGAAGTATATTGCCAGAAGTTTAGAAAGTGGTCTGTGCTTACACAATGGAATGAGTGTGCCCTGGCAGCAATTTTCAGAAAGGGTCTTTCTGAAGCCCTTAAAGATGTTATGATGGGGTTCCCCACGCCTGCTGGTCTGAATGAATCAATGTCTTTGGCCATTCAGATTGATCGGCGTTTGCACGAGCGCAAAGTTGTACACCATTTGGCGGTGTCCTCTGAGCAGAGGCCTGAGCCTATGCAATGTGATAGGACTTTGACCAGAGCTGAACGGCAAGAACACAGACGTCAGAATGGGCTGTGTTTTTACTGTGGTGACTCCTCTCATGCTATCTCTGATTGTCCTAAGCGCACTAAGAGGTTCGCTAGGTCTGTCACCATTAGTACTGTGCAGCCTAAATTTATCTTATCTGTTACTCTGATCTGCTCATTGTCGTCCTACTCTGTTATGGCATTTGTGGATTCGGGCGCTGCCCTGAACTTGATGGACTTGGAGTTTGCCAGGCGCTTTGGTTTTTCTTTGGAGCCTTTGCAGAGTCCTATTCCCTTAAGGGGGATTGATGCTACGCCATTGGCCAAGAATAAACCTCAGTACTGGACTCAGCTGACCATGTACATGGCTCCCGCACATCAGGAAAATATTCGCTTTTTGGTGTTGCATAATTTGCATGATGTTGTCGTTTTGGGTTTGCCATGGTTACAGGTTCATAATCCAGTACTGGATTGGAAATCAATGTCTGTGTCTAGTTGGGGATGTCAAGGGATACATAGTGATGTTCCTTTGATGTCAAATGTTCTTCCACTCCTTCTGAAGTCCCTGAGTTTTTGTCGGATTACCAGGATGTATTTGATGAGCCCAAGTCCAGTGCCCTACCTCCTCATAGGGACTGTGATTGCGCTATTAATTTGATTCCTGGTAGTAAGTTCCCTAAAGGCCGACTGTTCAATTTATCTGTGCCAGAACATGCCGCTATGCGGAGTTATGTAAAGGAGTCCTTGGAGAAAGGGCATATTCACCCGTCTTCGTCACCGTTGGGAGCAGGGTTCTTTTTTGTGGCCAAGAAGGATGGCTCTCTGAGACCCTGTATAGATTACCGCCTTCTCAATAAAATCACGGTCAAATTTCAGTACCCTTTGCCTCTGTTGTCTGATTTGTTTGCTCGGATTAAGGGGGCTAGTTGGTTTACCAAGATTGACCTTCGAGGGGCGTATAATCTTGTGCGTATTAAACAGGGCGATGAATGGAAAACAGCATTTAATATGCCTGAGGGCCATTTTGAGTACCTGGTGATGCCATTCGGGCTTTCTAATGCTCCATCTGTGTTTCAGTCCTTTATGCACGACATCTTCCGGAAGTATCTGGATAGGTTCATGATTGTATATTTGGATGATATTTTGGTCTTTTCGGATGATTGGGAGTCTCATGTGAGGCAGGTCAGGATGGTGTTCCAGGTCCTTCGTGCTAATGCGTTGTTTGTGAAGGGGTCTAAATGCCTCTTTGGAGTTCAGAAGGTTTCCTTTTTGGGCTTTATTTTTTCCCCTTCTACTATCGAGATGGACCCTGTTAAAGTTCAGGCCATTTATGATTGGACTCAACCTACATCTGTGAAGAGTCTTCAGAAGTTCCTGGGCTTTGCTAATTTTTACTGTCGCTTCATCGCTAATTTTTCTAGTGTGGCTAAGCCTTTGACTGATTTGACAAAGAAAGGCGCTGATGTGGTGAATTGGTCCCCTGCGGCCGTTGAGGCTTTTCAGGAGCTTAAACGTCGTTTTACTTCGGCCCCTGTGTTGCGTCAGCCAGATGTTTTGCTCCCTTTTCAGGTCGAGGTTGATGCTTCTGAGATTGGGGCAGGGGCTGTTTTGTCTCAGAGAAGTTCTGATGGCTCTTTGATGAAGCCATGTGCTTTCTTTTCTAGAAAGTTTTTGCCTGCTGAGCGTAATTATGATGTCGGCAATCGGGAGTTGTTGGCTATGAAGCGGGCATTCGAGGAGTGGCGACATTGGCTTGAGGGAGCCAAACATCGCGTGGTGGTCCTGACTGATCACAAGAATCTGACTTACCTCGAGTCCGCCAAGCGGTTGAATCCTAGACAGGCTCGATGGTCACGGTTTTTCTCCCGTTTCGATTTTGTGGTCTCATACCTTCCGGGATCTAAGAATGTGAAGGCTGATGCCCTTTCTAGGAGTTTTTTGCCTGATTCTCCGGGAGTCCCTGAGCCGGCTGGTATTCTCAAAGAGGGGGTGATTCTGTCTGCCATCTCCCCTGATTTGCGGCGGGTGCTGCAGGAGTTTCAGGCTGATAGACCTGACCGCTGTCCAGTGGAGAAACTGTTTGTCCCTGATAGATGGACTAGTAGGGTTATTTCTGAGGTTCATTGTTCAGTATTGGCTGGTCATCCTGGGATTTTTAGTACTAGAGATTTGGTTGCTAGGTCCTTTTGGTGGCCTTCCTTGTCACGGGATGTGCGTTCTTTTGTACAGTCCTGTGGGACTTGTGCTCGGGCCAAACCTTGCTGTTCTCGTGCCAGTGGGTTGCTTTTGCCTTTACCTGTCCCGAAGAGGCCCTGGACGCATATTTCCATGGATTTTATTTCTGATCTTCCTGTCTCTCAAAGGATGTCTGTCATCTGGGTGGTTTGTGATCGGTTTTCTAAGATGGTCCATTTGGTACCCTTGCCTAAATTGCCTTCCTCCTCTGATTTGGTTCCATTATTTTTTCAGCATGTGGTTCGTTTGCATGGCATTCCGGAGAACATTGTGTCGGACAGAGGTTCCCAGTTTGTTTCTAGGTTTTGGCGGTCCTTTTGTGCTAAGATGGGCATTGATTTGTCTTTTTCTTCAGCGTTCCATCCTCAGACAAATGGCCAAACCGAACGAACCAATCAGACCTTGGAAACCTATCTGAGATGCTTTGTTTCTGCTGATCAGGATGAATGGGTGACCTTCTTGCCATTGGCCGAGTTCGCCCTTAATAATCGGGCTAGTTCTGCTACTTTGGTTTCGCCTTTTTTTTTGTAATTCTGGTTTTCATCCTCGTTTTTCTTCAGGGCAGGTTGAGCCTTCTGACTGTCCTGGTGTGGATTCTGTGGTGGACAGGTTGCAGCAAATTTGGACTCACGTGGTGGACAATTTGACGTTGTCTCAGGAGAAGGATCAACGTCTTGCTAATCGCCGTCGCTGTGTTGGTCCCCGACTTCGTGTTGGGGATTTGGTTTGGTTGTCTTCTCGTTATGTTCCTATGAAGGTTTCTTCTCCTAAGTTCAAGCCTCGTTTCATTGGTCCTTATAAGATTTCTGAAATTATCTATCCTGTGTCGTTTCATTTGGCCCTTCCAGCTTCTTTTGCCATCCATAATGTGTTCCATAGGTCGTTGTTGCGGAGATATGTGGCGCCTATGGTTCCTTCCGATGATCCTCCTGCTCCGGTGTTGGTTGAGGGGGAGTTGGAGTATGTGGTGGAGAAGATTTTAGATTCTCGTATTTCGAGACGGAAGCTTCAGTACCTGGTTAAATGGAAGGGCTATGGTCAGGAGGATAATTCCTGGGTTGTTGCCTCCGATGTCCATGCTGCCGATTTGGTTTGTGCCTTTCATTTGGCTCATCCTGATCGGCCTGGGGGCTCTGGTGAGGGTTCGGTGACCCCTCCTCAAGGGGGGGGGGTACTGTTGTGAATTCCGTTCTCGGGCTCCCTCCTGTGGTCGTGAATGGTACTTTGGTGAGTTCTGTCCTTGGACACCCTCTGGTGGCTTTGAGTGGAACTGCTGATCTTTCAGGTTGGCTTTCTCAGCTGCCCTCGCTTATTGCTTCTGCTGGCTTCCCTATTTAACTCTGCCCAGGTCGTTAGTTCATGCCAGCTGTCAATGTCTCAGTACTGGTTCAGATCTCTCTTGGATTTCTCAGATGACCTGTCTACTCCAGCAGAAGCTAAGTCCCTGCTAGTTCATTTGCTGTTTATTGGTTTTTGAATTTTTTTCTCAGTACATGCTATGTTTCTAGTCCAGCTTGCTATTATGATATTTCCTTGCTAGCTGGAAGCTCTGGGGGTGCAGAGCTGCACCTCCACACCGTGAGTCGGTGTGGAGGTCTTTTTGCACACTCTGCGTGGTTTTTGTAGTTTTTAATACTGACCGCACAGTTCCCTTTCCTATCCTCTGTCTATCTAGAGAAGATTCTGCCTCCTTTGCTAAAATCTGTTTCATTCCTGTGTTTGTTACTTCCCTCTTAACTCACAGTCAATATTTGTGGGGGGCTACCTTTACTTTGGGGAATTTCTCTGAGGCAAGGTAGGCTGCTATTTCTATCTTTAGGGGTATTTAGCTCTTAGGCTGTGAAGAGGCGTCTAGGGAGAGTTAGGCACGCTCCACGGCTATTTCTAGTGTGTGTGATAGGATTAGGGATTGCGGTCAGTAGAGTTACCACCTCCTCAGAGCTTGTCCCAGGTTTTTCTGTTTTAACCATCAGGTCACTACGGGTGCTCCTAACCACCAGGTCCATAACAGGGTAGGGTTAGGGTTAGGGTTGCACTTAGGGTTAGGGTTGCACTTAGGGTTAGGGTTGCACTTAGGGTTAGGGTTGCACTTAGGGTTAGAGTTGCACTTAGGATTGCACTTAGGGCTAGGGTTGCACTTAGGGCTAGGGTTGCACTTTGGGCTAGGGTTGCAGTTAGGGTTGCACTTAGGGCTAGGGTTGCACTTAGGGCTAGGGTTGCACTTAGGGTTAGGGTTGCACTTAGGGCTAGGGTTGCACTTATGGCTAGGGTTAGAATTAGGGTTAGAATTAGGGTTAGGGTTAGAATTAGGGTTAGGGTTGCAATTAGGGTAAGGGTTAGAATTAGGGTTAGGGTTAGAATTAGGGTTAGGGTTAGAATTAGGGCTAGGGTTGGAATTAGGGTTAGGCTATGTGCACACGGTGCGGATTTGGCTGCGGATCCGCAGCGGATTGATCACTGCGGATTCGTAGCAGTTTTCCATCATGTTTACAGTACCACGTAAACCTATGGAAAACCAAATCCGCTGTGCCCATGGTGCGGAAAATACAGCGCAGAAACACTACGTTGTATTTTCCACAGCATGTCAATTCTTTGTGCGGATTTCGCAGCGTTTTACACCTGCTCCATGATAGGAATCTGCAGGTGAAATCCACACAAAAACACTGGAAATCCGCGGTAAATCCGCAGGTAAAGCACAGTGCGTTTCACCTGCAGATTTTTCAAAAACGATGCGGAAAAATCTGCACACAAATCCGCAACGTGGGCACATAGCCTTAGGGTTAGGGTTGGAATTAGAGTTAGGGTTGGAATTAGGGTTAAGACTAGGGTTAGGGGTGTGTTGGGGTTAGGGTTGTGGTTAGGGTTGGGATTAGGGTTAGGGGTGTGTTGGGGTTAGTGCTGGAGTTAGAATTGAGGGGTTTCCACTGTTTAGGCACATCAGGGGGTCTCCAAACGCGACATGGCATCACCATTGATTCCAATCTTGCGTTGAAAAAGGCAAATGGTGCTCTCTCCTTTCCAAGCCCTGGCATGTGCCCAAGCAGTGGTTTACCCCCACATATGGGGTACCAGTGTACTCAGGAGAAACTGGATAACAACTTTTAGGGTCCAATTTCTCCTGTAACCCTTGGGAAAATAAAAAATTGCGGGCTAAAATATTATTTTTGAGGAAAGAAAAATGATTTTTTATTTTCACGGCTCTGCGTTATAAACTTCTGTGAAGCACTTGGGGGTTCAAAGTGCTCACCACACATCTAGATAAGTTCCTTGGGGGGTCTAGTTTCCAAAATGGGGTCACTTGTGGGGGAGCTCCAATGTTTAGGCACACAGGGGCTTTCCAAACGCGACATGGTGTCCGCTAACGATGGAGATAATTTTTCATTCAAAAAGTCAAATGGCGCTCCTTCCTTTCCGAGCCCTGCCGTGCACCCAAACAGTGGTTTACTCCCACATATGAGGTATCAGCGCACTCAGGACAAATTGTACCACTAACATGAAGCCCAATATGTCATGAAAAAACAGTCTCAGAATCGCTAGGACCTGTTGAAGCATTCCTGAGTTATTACCTCATAAAGGGACACTGGTCAGAATTTCAAAAAAAGGCCAGGTCATTAAGGTCAAAATAGGCTGGGTCATGAAGGGGTTAAAAAATACAGGCCACATATTTGTCAGTGTGGTATTTCCGTGACAGGCCTCATATAACTGTGTGTTTAAAGTTTGGGCATTTTAGGCCAGTTTTCCACTGTTTTTGCTGTCTGTGTCTCTTCTTATATACAGCACTATTTTTTAACCCTTTCACCCACGGAGCTTTTTCCATTTTTTCGTTTTCGTTTTTCGCTTCCCTCCTTCCCAGAGCCATACCTTTTTTATTTTTCCATCAATATGGCCATGTGAGGGCCAATTTTTTGCGGGACGAGATGTACTTTTGAACGATACCATTGGCTTTACAATGCCTTGTAACAGAAAACGGGAAAAAAATTCAAAGTGTGATGAAATTGCAAAAAAAGTGCAATCTCACACTTGTTTTTTGTTTGGCTTTTTTGCTAGGTTCACCAAATGCTAAAACTAACCTGCCATTATGATTCTCCAGATCATTACGAGTTCATAGACACCTAACATGTCTAGTTTATTTTTTATCTAAGTGGTGGAAAAAAAATTCCAAAGTTTGCAAAAAAAAAAAAATTGCGTGTTTTTCTGATACCCGTAGCTTCTCCAGTTTTCGTGATCTGGGGTCAGATGAGGGCTTATTTTTTGCATGCCAAGCTGGTGTTTTTAATGATACCATTTTGGTGTAGATACGTTCTTTTGATCGCCCGTTATTGCATTTTAATGCAATGTCGCGGTGACCAAAAAAACGTAATTTTGGCGTTTTGATTTTTTTTCTCGCTACGCCATTTAGCGGTCAAGTTAATCCTTTGTTTTTTATGATAGATCGGGCGATTCTGAATGTGGCAATACCAAATATGTGTATGTTTGATTTTTTTAAATTGTTTTATTTTGATTGGGGCGAAAGGGGGGTGATTTAAACTTTTACATATTTTTTATTTTTTTTATATTTTTAAACACTTTTTTTAATTTATTTTGGCATGCTTCAATAGCCTCCATAGGAGGCTAGAAGCATGCACAACTCAATCGGCTCTGCTACATAGAGGTGAAGTACAGATCACGTCTATGTAGCAGAAATCCAGGTGTACTTTGAACGCCGACCACAGGATGGCGCTCATAGCAATCGGCCATCAACAACCATAGAGGTCTCAAGGAGACCTCTGGTTGTTATGGCAATGCACCACTGACCCCCGATCATGTGACGGGGGTCAGCGGTGCGAGCACTTCCGGCCGCGCAGCCGGGAGCGCTAGTTAAATGCCGCTGTCAGCGCTTGACGGTGGCATTTAACTAGTTAATGGGCGCGGGCGGATCGCGATTCCACTCGCGCTCATTGCGCGCACATGTCAGCTGTACAAAACAGCTAACATGTCGTGGCTTTGAGGTGGGCTCATCGCCGGAGCCCACCTCAAAGCAGGGGATCTGCCAGCTGACGTACTATTCCGTCAGCTGGCAGAAAGGGGTTAAAAAATACAGGCCACATATTTGTCACTGTGGTATTTCCGTGACAGGCCTCATATATCTGCGTGCTCATAGTTTGGGCATTTTAGGCCGGTTTTCCAGTATTTTTGCTGTCTGTTACTCTACTTTTATACAGCACTATTTTACATTTAAAAAAATACAGACCACATATTTGTCAGTGTGGTATTTCCGTGACAGGCCTCATATACCTGCGTGCTCCAAGATTGGGCATTTTAGGCCGATTTTCCACTGTTTTTGCTGTCTATTACTCTACTGATATACAGCACTATTTTGCATTTAAAAAATATAGACCACACATTTTTCAGTGTGGTGTTTCTGTGACAGGCCTCATATATCTGAGTTCTCCAAGTTTGAGCATTTTAGGCCGGTTGTCCACTGTTTTTGCTGTCTGTTACTGTTACGGCTAGCGGAACGCACCGAGTAAATATAGCTGTTTATTATAAATGGTGCGTTCGCAGCCCGGGGTCCACCATGCAGGAGGAACCTTCTGCTAGTGAATGGTGGCACTGTTTGGCGGTATAGGCTAGCTCTGTTACTTCACAGAGTAGCCATGAGAGGAAAGCACTGCGCCTGGTTAGCCTCACAGGAGCACAAGCTTGCTGCCGAACTGATAGCAGTCAGTGGTTATGCACACACGCAATCTCCTCACCTGAGGTGCCGGAATTCTAGGGGCTTATTTCAGCTGGGTCCCTGAATCCATTCATACATAACCACACTGGCGCAAAGCACATATTTGGATTGATACTAGCGCATGGCCGTGCGGCCATGCGAGCCTTTTATAGCTGCAGCAAGTACAAGACCTTCCTAGAAGGACCAATGAGAGGCTGCCACAGAGCCTGTGCACCTTCAGGACCTTCCTGGAGAACCAATGGACTTTGCTGCAGTATCCAAGCATGTGACCCTCGATCTCCAATGAGAGATCTTACCCTGGGCATGCTCAGAAGGAGAAAAGCAGGACTTAGTCCCAAAAGCATCTGCTCGCCACTGCCCAGCACTGGCTTCAATGGCAGAAGCTGGAAAACCAGCAGTAACCCTTTGTACAGAGTCAGACTGAGCGAGACGCTGGGACCGACGTCTCCGCTGAGCAGACTCGAGAGAGAGAGAGAGAGAGAGAGAGAGAGAGAGAGAGAGAGAGAGAGAGAGAGAGAGAGAGAGAGAGAGAGAGAGAGAGAGAATAAAAAAAATAATTTCATTGACATACATTGGGTTTCGTGTTCCGGGTCCGGAACCCGACTTTACAGTAGAATCGGCCGATTCCATACGATCCGACATCCGAGAAGGTCGGGTTTCACAAAACCCACCTCGATCCTAAAAAAGCTAAGGTCGCTCAACCCTAGCCAGGAGCAAAGGTCGGAGCGGGGTGCCAATGTGCATCGGCGGAGGACCTCATTCTCTCCTTGGAGGCCCCAATGGCATCCTGAGTGTGGTCCCAAATATCCTGTGCCTCCACAGCCCAATCTGCCACCCTGGAGTCAGTGGAAGACACGGGCATGGGCACAGGTACCCGCGGATGCTGACCGTAGTTAAGGAGGAATGGAATTTGTCCAGTGGAATCGGCTATGGCATTGTTCAGTGCAAACTCCTCCCACAGTAGCAAGGATGCCCAGTCATCCTGTCTGGCTGAGACAAAATGTCGCAGATATGTGACCAAGGTCTGGTTGTCCCCCTCTACCAACCCATTCGTCTCGGGATGATATGCGGAAGAGAGATTCAACTCAATGCTGAGAAGACGACAAAGCTGTCTCCAGAAACGAGACACAAACTGGGGACCCCGGTCATTGACAATTTTGTCCGGCATACCGTGTAGGCGGAAAATATGTTTTATAAACAATGCTGCCAAGGCCCGTGCAGAAGGTAGCCGTGGAAGCCATACCAAGTGCACCATTTTAGAAAAATGATCGGTGATAACCCAAATGATGGTACAGCCACGAGACTTGGGCAAACCCACCACAAAGTCCATCCCGACCATCTCCCAGGGCCTGTCTGCCACTGGCAAGGGATAGAGTAACCCAGCTGGCCGTTGTCGAGGAGACTTATTTTTGGCGCAGGAGACACACGCCCAAATATAATCTCCGATGTCACAGACCATATGTGGCCACCAGTACGTCCTCGCCAGCAGTTCAGATGTCCTCTTTGTCCCAAAGTGTCCACCCACCCTGGACGAATGAGCCCAAGAGAGAACCTCCGGTCGCAAATTAATGGGTACAAAAGTCTTGCCCGGAGGAAAAGACTCTAGCGAAACCAGAGCTACGGTTCTCAGGCTCTCAGAAGGGACAATAAGGCGAGGCTCACCTTCCTCCTCCTCAGATGACACAACAGAGCGAGAGAGGGCGTCAGCTTGAAAGTTCTTCTCCCCAGCGAGATAATGGAGGGTGAAGTGGAACCGGGATAAGAACAAGGACCATCTGGCCTGACGAGAATTTAGCCGCTGGGCTGTTTGCAAATATACCAGATTTTTGTGGTCCGTGAAGGCTTGAAAGGGAAAGCGAGCCCCCTCCAAAAGATGTCTCCACTCCGAGAAAGCCAACTTCATTGCTAACAACTCCCTGTCCCCGATGGAATAATTCCTCTCTGCTGGTGTGAAGGTCTTGGAGAAGAAGAAGCAAGGATGCTTCTGACCTTGAGCATCCTTTTGGAAGAGGACTGCTCCTGCACCAACGGATGAGGCATCCACTTCTAATATAAACGGCTTATCAACATCGGGAAGATGTAGGATAGGAGCGCTAGAAAATGAGACTTAATGGAAGAGAAGGCCCTGGAGACCTCTTCAGACCACAATTTGGGATTTGCTCCCTTCTTGGTGAGGGCTACCAAGGGAGCTACCAAAGTTGAGAAGTGGGGAATGAACTGGCGATAGTAATTAATGAACCCCATAAAGCGCTGCACCGCTTTAAGAGAATGGGGTTCTTTCCAGTCCATCACAGCCTGCAGTTTGGCAGGATCCATAGCCAATCCTTGGGCAGAGATGATATAGCCCAGGAAAGGTAAAGACTCCTGCTCAAACATACATTTCTCCAACTTTGCATAGAGGGAATTTGCCTGTAAGAGGTCGAAGACTCTGCCAACATCTGTCCGGTGGGAGTCAATATCTGGAGAGAAGATGAGAATATCATCCAGATAGACTACGACCAAGGTGGAGAGCATATCCCGGAAGATATCGTTGACAAAGTCTTGGAGAACGGCTGGGGCAATACAGAGCCCGAAGGGCATCACCAGATATTCATTGTGCCCATCCCTGGTATTAAACGCCGTCTTCCATTTGTCCCCTGCATGGATGCGAATCAGGTTATAAGCACCCCGCAGATCTAATTTGGTAAATACCCTTGCTCACCGTAGCCTATCAAAGAGCTCGGAAATCAGGGGCAATGGGTACTTATTCTTAATGGTAATGGCGTTAAGACCCCTGTAATCTATGCAAGGACGTAACTCTCCGTTCTTCATCTGCACGAAGAAGAACCCCGTCCCTGCAGGTGACACTGACTTCCTAATGAACCCTCTTGCCAAATTCTCCTTGATGTATTGGGACATAGCCTGTTAGGGGACGAGTTCCTGCCTCTACACAGGGAGAATCTCAGGCCATCTCCGCTGTGGTCTCCCATTCTTCTCCTGCCACAGTGGAGCCTGCTCAGCAGAGACGTCAGTCCCAGCGTCTCGCTCAGTCTGACTCTGTACAAAGGGTTACTGCTGCTTTTACAGCTTTTGCCATTGAAGTCAGTGCTGGGCAGCGGAGAGCAGACGCTTCTGGGATCCTGCTTTTCTCGTTCTGAGCATGACCAGAGTAAGATCTCTTAGTGGAGATCGAGGGTCACATGTTCAGATACTGCAGCTAAATCCGTTGGTCCTCCAGGAAGGTCCTGTACTTGCTGCAGCTATTTAAGGCTCTCATGACCGCACAGCCATGCGCTAGTATTGAATCTGTTACGTGCATGCGCCAGTGTGGTCATTTATGTGTGTTCAGGGACTCGGCTGAAATAAGCCCCTAGAATGTCGGCACCTCCGGCGAGGAGATTGTGTGCATGGATTTAGGGCCCCGGCTGAAATAAGCCCCTAGAATACTGGCTCCTCCGGTGTGGAGATTGTATGTTTGCATGACCACTGACTGCTCTCTGATGGGCAGTTAACCTGTGCTCCTGTGAAGTCTAACAGGGCGCAGAGCTTTCCTTTCTTGGTTACTCTGTGAGGTAACAGAGCTAGTCTATACAGCCAAATAGTGCCACCATTTACTAGCAGCAGGTTCCCCTGCACGGTGGACCCCGGGCTGCGAACGCATCAATAATAATAAACATCTATATATACTCTGTGCTTTCCGCTAGCCCTAACAGAATACTAGCGCCAGGGTCTGGCTAGTAAATGGCAGACATACAGCAGTCCTTGCGGTACATCCAGCAGCTGGAGGGTAGGTTGGCGGCTCTTGAGCGCACAACCTCAGCTGTGGATGTTACCGCAGTTGCTGTACAGGCTGCTAGCGTTGCTGCAGCAACCTTGTCCATTGCCACCCGTGTTCTGACATTATCTCGCCTCCCGCTGCCAGAAACTTTTTCTGGAGATAGTAAATCTTGTAGGGGTTTCGTGAGTCAGTGCTCTATATACCTCGAGCTCCTGGCTGCACGTTTTCCCACAGAGCGGGCAAAGGTGGGATTTATTGTGTCTCTTTTGTTGGACAGGGCGCTGGAATGGGCTACGCCGCTGTGGGAACGTGGCGATCATGTGGTGCAGAGTGCTCCGCTGTTCCTGAGCACTCTGAAACAGGTCTTTTTAGGACCTCGAGTCACCCATGACACGGCGCTCCAACTGCTGGCATTGACTCAGGGTTCCTCCTTGGTCAGCCATTTTGCCGTCCACTTCCGTACCCTAGCATCTGAGCTGGAGTGGTTGGATAAAGCCCTTATCCCCATATTTTGAAGGGGGCTGGCTGACCATATGAAGGACACTCTGGCCGCTAGGGAGATTCCCGCCACACTGGAGGAGTTAATAGCTGTCTCCATTCGTATTGACCTCCGTTTTAACGAGGGGAGGTTAGAGCGAGCCCAGTGTAGGCAGAGGTTTCGGCTGGCACCCACCTTCGCCAAACCTCTGGAATCTCCGGTCCTGGTCCCTGAGTCACATGAGGCCATGGAAGTGTCATGAGCGGGATCTGAGTCCCAGACCGCTTGTGCACACAAGGTCTGTCATGTTTGCCAGCAGTCAGGACATCTTGCCACCAGATGTTCCCAGCGGTCGAGGAAACGTCAGCGTCTAGTGGTAGTAGGTGGAGGTACACTAGACACGGCGATGTTTGCCTCCAAATTGTCCTTTAAGGGGACAATTACTATAGGCTCATCCACCCACTCGGTGGAGCTCTGCGTGGATTCTGGGGCGGAGGGCAATTTTATGTCTTCTGCCTTCGCCCAACATCACGCAATACCCCTGGTGATGCTAGCTCAGCCAGTGACGGTACGAGTGGTGAATGGGTCGACACTGCCCTCACAGATAACACACCAGACCATCCCTTTTACTCTGTCCATGTCGCCATCCCATCAGGAGATTATATCTCTGCTCGTCATTCCTGAGGGAATTGATGAGGTCCTGTTGGGGATACCTTGGCTACGGTACCACTCTCCTCATATCGAGTGGTCCTCAGGTAGAATTCTGGGATGGAGTGAATCTTGTGGTGGGAGGTGCCAGAGGGAATGCGTTCAGGTTGCTACTACTGAGGTACCCGCAGATCTATCCTCTCTCCCCAAGCAATATTGGCCCTATGCGGACGTGTTCTCCAAAAAGGCGGCAGAGACCCTTCCGCCCCACCGCCCCTAAGACTGTCCTATTGATCTCTTGCCTGGTGCTGAGCCTCCCCGGGGTCGAGTCTATCCGTTATCTCTCCCAGAGACGGAGGCAATGTCTCAGTACATTCAAGAGAATCTGGCAAGAGGGTTCATCAGGAAGTCAGTGTCACCTGCAGGGGCTGGGTTCTTCTTCGTACAGAAGAAGAACAGGGAACTATGTCCATGCATAGATTACAGGGTTCTTAACGCCATCACCGTTAAGAATAAGTATCCTCTGCCCCTGATATCGGAGCTCTTTGATAGGCTTCAGGGAGCAAGGGTATTCACAAAATTAGATCTGCGGGGTGCTTACAGCCTGATTCGCATCTGTGAGGGGGACGAATGGAAGACGGCTTTTAACACCAGGGATGGGCACTATGAATATCTGGTAATGCCCCAGCCGTTTTCCAAGACTTTGTTAATGATATCTTCCGGGATATGCTGTCCACTTTGGTCGTTGTCTATCTGGATGATATTCTCATCTACTCTCCAGATATTCACTCCCACCGGAGAGATGTTGGCAGAGTCTTCGACCTCTTACGGGCAGATTCCCTCTATGCAAAGCTGGAGAAGTGTATGTTTGAGCAGGAGTCTTTACCTTTCCTGGGCTATATCATCTCCACCCAGGGATTGGCTATGGATCCTGCCAAACTGCAGGCTGTGATGGACTGGCAAGAACCCCATTCTCTTATAGTGGTGCAGCGCTTTATGGGGTTCATTAATTACTATCGCCAGTTCATTCCCCACTTCTCAACTTTGGTAGCTCCCTTGGTAGCCCTCATCAAGAAGGGAGCAAATCCCAAATTGTGGTCTGAGGAGGTCTCCAAGGCCTTCTCTTCTACTAAGACGCATTTTGCTAGCGCTCCCATCCTACATCGCCCCGGTGTAGATAAGCTATTTATCATGGAGGTGGATGCCTGATCCGTTGGTGCTGGAGCAGTCCTTTTCCAAAAGGATGCTCAAGGTCGGAAGCATCCTTGCTTCTTCTTCTCCAAGACCTTCACACCAGCGGAGAGGAATTATTCCATCGGGGACAGGGAGTTGCTAGCCATGAAGTTGGTTTCATTTCACCCTCCATTTTCTTTCCAGGGAGAAGAACATTCGTGCTGACGCTCTCTCTCGCTCCGTGGTGTCATCTGAGGAGAAGGAAGAGGAGCCTCGGCTTATTGTCCCTTCCGAGAGCCTGAGAACTGTGGCCCCAGTTTCGCTAGAGTCTGCGCCTCCGGGCAAGAATTTTGTACCATCCAATTTGCATCCGGAGGTTCTCTCTCGGGCTCACTCGTCTAGGGTGGGTGGACATTTCGGGACCAAAAGGACATCTGAGTTACTGGCGAGGACATATTGGTGGCCTCATATGGTCCGTGATGTCACAGATTATGTTCGGGCATGTGTCTCCTGTGCCAAGAACAAGTCTCCTCGTCAATGGCCAGCTGGGTTGCTTTACCCTCTGCCGGTGGCAGATAGGCCCTGGGAGATGGCTGGGATGGATTTTGTGGTGGGCTTACCCAAGTCTCGTAGCTGCACCATTATTTGGGTGATCACCGACCATTTTTCCAAAATGGTGCACTTGGTGCCTCTTCCACGGCTACCTTCTGCATGGGCTCTGGCGGCGTTGTTTATCAAACACATATTTCGTCTACACGGTATGCCGGACAAAATTGTCAGTGACCGGGGTCCCCAGTTTGCGTCTCGATTCTGGAGAGAGCTTTGTCGTCTACTCAGCATTGAGTTGAATCTCTCCTCAGCATATCATCCTGAGACGAATGGGTTGGTAGAGAGTGCCAACCAGACCCTGGTCACATATCTGCAACATTTTGTCTCTGCCAGGCAGGATGACTGGGCATCCTTGCTACCGTGGGTGGAGTTTGAGCTTATTAACGCTGTAGCTGACTCCACCGGTCAAACTCCTTTCCTCCTTAATTATGGCCAGCATCCGCGGGTTCCTGTGCTTATGCCCGTGTCTTCTGCTGACTCCAGGGTGGCAGACTGGGCAGTGGAGGCTCGAGACATTTGGGACCGCACTTAGTGTTGAGCGATACCGTCCGATACTTGAAAGTATCGGTATTGGAAAGTATCGGCCGATACCGGCAAAGTATCGGATCTAATCCGATACCGATACCCGATACCCATACAAGTCAATGGGACACCAAGTATCGGACGGTATCCTGTATGGTTCCCAGGGACTGAAGGAGAGGAAACTCTCCTTCAGGCCCTGGGATCCATATCAATGTGTAAAATAAAGAATTAAAATAAAAAATAGGGATATACTCACCCTCCGACGCAGCCTGGACTTTACCGCCGTAACCGGGAGCCGTTGTACCTAAGAATGCGCGCTTGAAGGGCCTTAGATGAGGTCACTGCGCTCTGATTGGTCCGTAGCGGTCGCGTGACCGCTACGCGACCAATCACAAAGTAGTGACGTCACCTAAGGTCTTTCAAGCACTTTAAATACCTTAGAAGACGTCCGCAGCTTCTGATTGGTCGCGTAGCGGTCGCGTGACCGCTACGCGACCAATCACAAAGCAGTGACGTCTTCTAAGGTATTTCAAGCGCTTGAAAGACCTTAGGTGACGTCACTGCTTTGTGATTGGTCGCGTAGCGGTCACGCGACCGCTACGGACCAATCAGAGCGCAGTGACCTCATCTAAGGCCCTTCAAGCGTGCATTCTTAGGTACAACGGCTCCCGATTACGGCGGTAAAGTCCAGGAGCCACCGGAGAGATGAGTATATCCCTATTTTTTATTTTAATTCTTTATTTTACACATTGATATTAATCCCGATACCGATTCCCGATACCACAAAAGTATCGGATCTCGGTATCGGAATTCCAATACCCGCAAGTATCGGCCAATACCCGATACTTGCGGTATCGGAATGCTCAACACTAACCGCACTCAGGATGCCATCCCGGCCTCCAAGGAGAGAATGAGGTCCTTCGCCGATGCACATCAGCACCCTGCTCCGACCTTTGCTCCTGGCGACTTAGTGTGGCTTGTTGTGAATTCCGCTCTTGGGCTCCCTCCGGTGGTTATAAGTAGCATTTTTGTGAGTTCTGCTCTTGGGCTCCCTCCTGTGGTTTTGAGTGGTATGGCTGCTTCTTGGATTTAGCATCAGCAGCTGTTTTCACTGATCGTCTTTCTGGCTCTGCTATATTAGTCTGGCCTTTTCCCTAATTCAATGCCAGTTGTCAATTGTTGAGCTTGGAGTCATGGCTCTCTGAGGATTTCCCTGTCACTCTGACCATTTCAGCAAAGCTAAGTCCTTGCTTGTCTTTTTGCAGTTCACTTGTTGTGGACTTTGTTGTTTGGCATTTTCTCTGTTTTGCTCATTTGTCCAGCTTATCAGTATGTATCTGGTCAGCTAAGCTGGAAGCTGTGGGCAACAGAGTTTGCCCTCCACACCTTTAGTCAGGTGTGGAGATTTTTGCATTTCTCTGCGGTGGACTTTTTCTAGTTTTTATTACTGACCACACAGTGTTCTGTCCTGTACTAATTCTTTCTAGCTAGTAGTGGCCTCCTTTGCTAAATCTTGTTTCATAATATGTATGTCATTTCCTTCTCCTCTCACAGTCATTATTTGTGGGGGGCTGTCCTATCCTTTGGGGATTTTCTCTGAGGCAAGATAGCTTTCCTGCTTCTACCTTTAGGGGTAGCTAGATCTCCGGCTGTGACGAGGTGTCCAGGGAGTGACAGGAACATCCCACGGCTACTGCTAGTGTCTGTGTTAAGATCAGGAACTGCGGTCGGTATAGTTACCACCGGCTCAGAGCTAGTCGCATGTCGCTCCTTAATCACCAGACCATAACAGTACAACTGGCCCAAAAATGAGCTGAATGCATCTCAAAAGAAGGAAAAGAAAAAGAGTTCTGAGCCATTTTTTTTTTCTTTAGTCTGTTTTGTCTTTTTCCTTCCTCTTAATCTCTGGGTGATTCATGATTTGGATGCGGGCATGGATGTTCAGGGGTTGTTTTCTCGTGTGGATCAGCTTGCTGCAAGAGTACAGAGTATTCAAGATTATGTTGTTCAGACTCCGGCCTTAGAGCCTAGAATTCCTACTCCAGATTTGTTTTACGGGGATAGATCTAAGTTTTTGAACTTTAAAAATAACTGCAAATTGATTTTTGCTCTTAAACCCCGTTCCTCTGGTGACTCCATTCAGCAAGTAAAAATAGTTATTTCTCTGCTGCGTGGTGACCCTCAGGACTGGGCATTCTCCCTTGAGTCAGGGGATATGGCATTGCTTAATGTAGATGCATTTTTTCAATCGCTTGGATTATTGTATGACGAACCTAACTCTGTAGAGCATGCTGAGAAAACACTGTTGGCCCTGTGTCAGGGTCAGGAAGCGGCAGAATTATACTGCCAGAAATTTAGAAAATGGTCTGTGCTCACTAAATGGAATGAGGACGCTCTGGCAGCAATTTTCAGAAAGGGTCTTTCTGAAGCCCTTAAAGATGTTATGGTGGGGTTCCCCACACCTGTTGGTTTGAGCGAATCTATGTCTCTGGCCATTCAGATTGATCAGCGCCTGCGCGAACGCAAAGTGGTGCACCATATGGCAGCGTCCTCGGAGCAGAGTCCTGAGCCCATGCAATGTGATAGGATTTTGACGGAACAGAGGGGATACAGACGTCAGAATGGGCTGTGTTTTTACTGTGGTGATTCTGCTCATGCTATTTCTGATTGCCCTAAGCGTATTAAGAGGGTCGCTAGATCTGTTACCATTATTACTGTGCAGCCTAAGTTTCTCCTGTCTGTGACCCTGATTTGCTCATTGTCATCTTTTTCTGTCATGGCATTTGTGGATTCGGGCGCTGCTCTGAACTTAATGGACTTAGAATTCGCTAGGCGCTGTGGTTTTTCTTTGCAGCCTTTGCAGAGTCCCATACCCTTAAGGGGTATTGATGCTACACCATTGGCCAAGAATAAACCTCAGTATTGGACTCAGCTGACTATGTGCATGGCTCCAGCACATCAGGAAGATTGCCGTTTTCTGGTGTTGCATAATTTACATGATGTTGTTGTACTGGGTTTTCCATGGTTACAAGTACACAATCCAGTGCTGGATTGGAAATCAATGTCTGTGACTAGTTGGGGTTGTCAAGGGGTACATAGTGATGTTCCTTTAATGTCAATTTCCTCTTCCCCCTCTTCTGATGTTCCTGAATTTTTGTCAGATTTCCAGGATGTATTTGATGAGCCCAAGTCCAGTTCCCTTCCTCCACATAGGGACTGTGATTGTGCTATTGACTTGATTCCTGGCTGTAAGTTCCCTAAGGGCTGACTTTTCAACCTGTCTGTGCCTGAACATACCGCCATGCGGAGCTATGTAAAGGAGTCTTTAGAGAAGGGGCATATTCGGCCGTCTTCGTCACCATTGGGAGCGGGATTCTTTTTTGTTGCCAAGAAGGATGGCTCCTTGAGACCCTGTATTGATTATCACCTTCTTAATAAGATCACGGTCAAATTCCAATACCCTTTACATTTGCTCTCTGATTTATTTGCTCGGATTAAGGGGGCTAGTTGGTTTACCAAGATTGACCTTCGAGGGGCATATAATCTTGTTCGTATTAAACAGGGTGACGAATGGAAAACTGCATTTAATACGCCCGAAGGCCATTTTGAATACCTGGTGATGCCTTTCAGGCTTTCTAATGCTCCATCTGTATTTCAGTCCTTTATGCATGATATTTTCCGCAATTATCTTGATAAATTCTTGATTGTGTATTTGGATGATATTTTGATTTTTTCCAATGATTGGGAGTCTCATGTGAAGCAGGTCAGGATGGTATTCCAGATCCTTCGTGATAATGCTCTATTTGTGAAGGGGTCTAAGTGCCTATTTGGAGTTCAGAAGGTCTCTTTTTTGGGGTTTATTTTTTCTCCTTCGTCTATAGAAATGGATCCTGTTAAGGTCCAAGCCATTCATGACTGGATTCAACCCACATCTGTGAAGAGCCTTCAGAAATTTTTGGGCTTTGCTAATTTTTATCGCCGTTTCATTGCCAACTTCTCTAGTGTGGTTAAACCCTTGACCGATTTGACGAAGAAAGGCGCTGATGTGACTAATTGGTCCTCTGAGGCTGTTGAGGCCTTTCAGGAGCTTAAACGCCGATTTACTTCTGCCCCTGTCTTGCATCAGCTGGATGTTTCTCTTCCTTTTCAGGTTGAGGTTGACGCTTCTGAGATTGGGGCAGGGGCCGTTTTGTCACAGAGGAATTCTGATGGTTCCTTGATGAAGCCATGTGCCTTCTTTTCCCGAAAGTTTTCGCCTGCGGAACACAATTATGATGTCGGCAATCGGGAGTTGTTGGCTATGAAGTGGGCATTTGAGGAGTGGCGACATTGGCTTGAGGGAGCCAAGCACCGCAGTGTGGTCTTGACCGATCATAAGAATCTGATTTACCTCGAGTCGGCCAAGCGGCTGAACCCTAGACAGGCTCGGTGGTCCCTGTTTTTCTCCCGTTTTGATTTTGTGGTCTCATATCTTCCGGGATCTAAGAATGTTAAAGGGGATGCCCTCTCTAGGAGTTTTTTGCCTGATTCTCCTGGAGTCCTTGAGCCGGTTGGCATTCTTAGGGAAGGGGTGATTCTGTCTGCCATCTCCCCTGATTTGCAGCGGGCACTTCAGGAATTTCAGGCTGATAAACCTGACCGCTGTCCTGTGGGGAAGCTGTTTGTTCCTGATAGATGGACAAGTAAGGTAATTTCTGAGGTCCATTGTTCTGTGTTGGCCGGTCATCCTGGGATTTTTGGTACTAGAGATTTGGTTGCTAGGTCCTTTTGGTGGGCTTCCTTGTTGCGGGATGTGCGTTCTTTTGTGCAGTCCTGTGGGACTTGTGCCCGGGCTAAGCCTTGCTGTTCCCGCGCTAGTGGGTTGCTTTTGCCTTTGCCTGTCCCGGAGAGGCCTTGGACGCATATTTCCATGGATTTTATTTTGGATCTACCTGTGTCCCAGAGGATGTCTGTTATCTGGGTGGTTTGTGACCGGTTCTCTAAAATGGTCCATTTGGTACCTTTGCCTAAATTGCCTTCCTCCTCTGATTTGGTTCCATTATTTTTTCAGCATGTGGTTCGTTTGCATGGCATTCCAGAGAATATTGTGTCTGACAGAGGTTCCCAGTTGGTTTCCAGGTTTTGGCGGGCCTTTTGTGCTAAGATGGGCATTAATTTGTCTTTTTCTTCGGCGTTCCATCCTCAGACAAATGGCCAAACTGAGCAAACTAACCAAACCTTGGAAACCTATTTGAGATGCTTTGTGTCGGCTGATCAGGATGATTGGGTGGCTTTCTTGCCGTTGGCCGAGTTTGCCCTTAATAATCGGGCCAGTTCGGCTACTTTGGTTTTGCCTTTCTTTTGTAATTTTGGTTTCCATCCTCGTTTTTCTTCAGGGCAGGTTAAGCCTTCTGATTTTCCTGGTGTGGATTCTGTTATGGACAGGTTGCAGCAGATTTGGACTCATGTGGTAGACAATTTGACGTTGTCTCTGGAAAAGGCTCAGCGTTTTGCTAACCGCCGCCGGTGTGTTGGTCCTCGGCTTCGTGTGGGGGATTTGGTCTGGGTGTCCTCTCGTCATGTTCCTATGAAGGTTTCTTCCCCTAAGTTCAAGCCTCGGTTTATTGGTCCTTATAAGATTTTTGAGATTATCAATCCAATGTCTTTTCGTTTGGCCCTTCCAGCCTCTTTTGCCATCCACAATGTTTTCCATAGATCTTTGTTGCGGAGATATGTGGTACCCATTGTTCCATCTGTTGATCCTCCTGCCCCGGTGTTGGTTGAGGGGGAGTTGGAATATGTGGTTGAGAAAATTTTGGATTTTCGTTTTTCGAGGCGGAGGCTTCAGTATCTTGTCAAGTGGAAGGGTTATGGCCAGGAGGATAATTCTTGGGTGGTTGCCTCCGATGTCCATGCCGCCGATTTGGTTCGTGCTCTTCATTTGGCTCGTCTTGATCGGCCTGGGGGCTCTGGTGAGGGTTCGGTGACCCCTCCTCAAGGGGGGGTACTGTTGTGAATTCCACTCTTGGGCTCCCTCCGGTGGTTATAAGTAGCATTTTTGTGAGTTCTGCTCTTGGGCTCCCTCCTGTGGTTTTGAGTGGTATGGCTGCTTCTTGGATTTAACATCAGCAGCTGTTTTCACTGATCGTCTTTCTGGCTCTGCTATATTAGTCTGGCCTTTTCCCTAATTCAATGCCAGTTGTCAATTGTTGAGCTTGGAGTCATGGCTCTCTGAGGATTTCCCTGTCACTCTGACCATTTCAGCAAAGCTAAGTCCTTGCTTGTCTTTTTGCAGTTCACTTGTTGTGGACTTTGTTGTTTGGCATTTTCTCTGTTTTGCTCATTTGTCCAGCTTATCAGTATGTATCTGGTCAGCTAAGCTGGAAGCTGTGGGCAACAGAGTTTGCCCTCCACACCTTTAGTCAGGTGTGGAGATTTTTGCATTTCTCTGCGGTGGACTTTTTCTAGTTTTTATTACTGACCGCACAGTGTTCTGTCCTGTACTAATTCTTTCTAGCTAGTAGTGGCCTCCTTTGCTAAATCTTGTTTCATAATACCTATGTCATTTCCTTCTCCTCTCACAGTCATTATTTGTGGGGGGCTGTCCTATCCTTTGGGGATTTTCTCTGAGGCAAGATAGCTTTCCTGCTTCTACCTTTAGGGGTAGCTAGATCTCCGGCTGTGATGAGGTGTCCAGGGAGTGACAGGAACATCCCACGGCTACTGCTAGTGTCTGTGTTAAGATCAGGAACTGCGGTCGGTATAGTTACCACCTGCTCAGAGCTAATCGCATGTCGCTCCTTAATCACCAGACCATAACAGTGGCTCTCCGCTCGTAACATCAGGCTGCGTGTTGAGTCCACTAAGTTTGCACCTCGCTACTTGGGTCCCTTCAAGGTCCTCGAACAGGTTAACCCTGTGGTCTACCGTCTGGCCCTTCCTCCATGCCTAGGTATCACCGACACCTTTCATGTATCCCTCCTTAAGCCCATATACATTTTCCAGGTTTTCGGAGTCATCTGCCAGGACATCGGGTTCGTCTACGGACGATTACGAGGTGAACGCTATTTTGGGGTGCAAGGTGGTACGTGGCAAAAAATTTTATTTTGGTGGACTGGAAAAGTTATGGTCCTGAGGACAGGTCCTGGGAGCCTGCTGAGCACATTCAGGCTCCACAGCTCATTGCTGCCTTCGAGCATAGCGAGGCCCAAGGAGGGGGGGCCTAGGAGGGGGGGTAATGTTAGGGGTCAAGTTCCTGCCTCTGCACAGGGGTAATCTCGGGCCATCTCCGCTGCGGTCTCCCATTTTGCTCCTGCCGCAGTGGAGCGTGCTCAGCGGAGACGTCAGTCCCAGCGTCTCGCTCAGTCTGACTCTGTACAAAGGTTTACTGCTGCTTTTACAGCTTCTGCCATTGAAGACAGTGCTGGGCAGCAGCGAGCAGACGCTTCTGGGACTAAGTCCTGCTTTTCTCGTTCTGAGCATGCCCAGAGTAAGATCTCTCAGTGGAGATCGAGGGTCACATGTTCAGATACTGCAGCTAAATCCATTGGTCCTCCAGGAAGGTCCTGAAGGTGCTCAGACTCTGTAGCAGCCTCTCATTGGTCCTTCTAGGAAGGTCCTGTACTTGCTGCAGCTATTTAAGGCTCTCATGACCGCACTGCCATGCGCTAGTATTGAGTCTGTTACGTGCATGTGCCAGTGTGGTCATTTATGTGTGTTCAGGGACTCGGCTGAAATAAGCCCCTAGAATGCTGGCACCTCCGGCGAGGAGATTGTGTGCATGGATTTAGGGCCCCGGCTGAAATAAGCCCCTAGAATACTGGCTCCTCCGGTGTGGAGATTGTATGTTTGCATGACCACTGACTGCTCTCTGATGGGCAGTTAACCTGTGCTCCTGTGAAGTCTAACAGGGCGCAGAACTTTCCTTTCTTGGCTACTCTGTGAGGTAACAGAGCTAGTCTATACCGCCAAATAGTGCCACCATTTACTAGCAGCAGGTTCCCCTGCACGGTGGACCCCGGGCTGCGATCGCATCAATAATATTAAACATCTATATTTACTCCGTGCGTTCCGCTAGCCCTAACATAGCCTCCGTCTCCGGGAGAGAGAGGGGATAGACACGTCCCCTAGGAGGTTCTGCTCCAGGCAAGAGATCAATAGGACAGTCATAGGAACGGTGAGGCGGAAGAGTCTCCGCAGCCTTTTTGGAGAAGATAAAACGCACCAAACTAGATGATCCCTAGATCTAAACGATCAATAAAGGAAAGGTCATAGACCGAGAATCAGTGCATAAGAATAGAGGTACAAAAAACAGTAGTAATGAATAAGAATTTATTAAGGTATCAAATATACACACAATATTAAATATAATAATACATGGACAAGAGGGTGGTAGAAGGAAGCAGCTAAAAGATAGCATGTAATGGATGGCAAAAAACAATGCTGGCGATAACATGAAAAAACAAAAAAAGAAAAAAGATATGAGCACCCTACTCTGACCGCAGCCCAGTGAATACTGGATGATGTGCCAAAATAGTATGCACAAAGTGTCAAAGGGATAAGTCCCTATAGTGATCCCTTAACTAAGGTGAATAGTGAGGGATATATGTCTAAAGAAGGTAACATAATAATGAGTGCAATAAGTGGGCTAAGGATAGCATACTGTTACCTTGGGACATGATTGCAGTAGATGACAGGGTGCTGCAGGCAGAGAGGGAAGCTTCCCTCTCTGCCTGCAGCACCCTGTCATCTACTGCAATCATGTCCCAAGGTAACAGTATGCTATCCTTAGCCCACTTATTGCACTCATTATTATGTTACCTTCTTTAGACATATATCCCTCACTATTCACCTTAGTTAAGGGATCACTATAGGGACTTATCCCTTTGACACTTTGTGCATACTATTTTGGCACATCATCCAGTATTCACTGGGCTGCGGTCAGAGTAGGGTGCTCATATCTTTTTTCTTTTTTTGTTTTTTCATGTTATCGCCAGCATTGTTTTTTGCCATCCATTACATGCTATCTTTTAGCTGCTTCCTTCTACCACCCTCTTGTCCATGTATTATTATATTTAATATTGTGTGTATATTTGATACCTTAATAAATTCTTATTCATTACTACTGTTTTTTGTACCTCTATTCTTATGCACTGATTCTCGGTCTATGACCTTTCCTTTATTGATCGTTTAGATCTAGGGATCATCTAGTTTGGTGCGTTTTTTTAGGTTCATATGATTAGGCCTAGAGGTATGCCCTCGGCTGGCCGAGAGGGCATCATTGTTTAGGTGTTCTTTTTGGAGAAGATGTCTGCATAGGACCAATAGCATTTGGGAAGAGAAGAAAGATCTGCGGGTGTCTCAGTGGTGGAAACCTGAACGCACTCTCTCACACATCTGCCCTTACATGATTCACTCCAACCCAATATCCTCCCAGAGGTCCACTCAATATGTGGGGAGTGGAAACGGAGCCAGGGTATTCCCAGCAGAATCTCGTCCATTCCCTCGGGAAGGACAAGAAGGGAAATAATCTCCTGGTGGGAAGGGGACATGGATAACGTGAAAGGGACAGTCTGGTGTGTGATTTGTGTGGGAAGTGTCGACCCATTCACTACTCTAACAGTCACCGGTTTGGCGAGCATCACCTGAGGTATTGCATGGCACAGAGCAAAAGCAGAGGACGAGGACATGAAATTCCCCTCTGCTCCAGAGTCCACACAAAGCTCGACTGTTAGAGAAGATGAGCCTAATGTGATTGTCCCTTTAAAGGACAACTTGGAGGAAAATGCCGCTGTGTCTAGTGAACCTCCTCCAATGGTTACTAGACGCGACTGTTCTCCCGACCGCCGTGGACATTTATTGGCATAATGTCCTAGTTGTTGGCAATTTTTACAAACCACGGGTACCCGAGCGAGCCGGAAGTTAGGTCCCGCTCGAGAAACCTCCCTGGCCTCATGGGAGTTGGACGCCTGAATGGAAGATTCTAGAGGTCTGGTGAAGGTGGGAGCCAGCCTAAACCTCTGCCTACACTGGGTCCGCTCTAACCTCCGCTTGTTAAAACGGAGGTCGATGCGGGTAGATATAGTAATGAGCTCCTCCAGTGTGGCGGGAATCTCCCTGGTGGCCAAGGCGTCCTTCACATGGTCTGCCAGTCCTTTCCAGAACACCGGAATAAGGACTTTATTCGGCCACTCCAGCTCTGAGACCAGAGTCCAGAATTGGACGGCAAACTGACTGACCATGGACGAACCCTGTTTTATTGCCAACAATTGGAGTGCGGTATCATGGATGACACGAGGTCCCAAAAAGACCTGTTTCAGAGCGTCCAGGAAAAGAGGAGCACTCTGCTCCACATGATCATTACGCTCCCATAGCGGCATTGCCCACTCCAACGCCCTGCCCGACAAAAGGGATAAAATAAATCCCACTTTCGCCCGTTCCATAGGAAAACGTGCAGCCAGGAGCTCAAGATGTATGGAGCACTGACTCACAAATCCCCAACATAGCTTACTGTCACCAGCAAACTTGTCTGGAAGCGGGAGACGTGATAAAGTTGGAGCAGGGGTGGCAGAGGACAAACTGGCTGCAGCTACACTTGCAGCCTGAACAGCGACTGCGGTAACATCCACAGCTGAGGTTGTGCGCTCAAGAGCCGCCAACCTACCCTCCAGCTGCTGGATGTACCGCTGTAAACGCTGATCGTCCGCCATTTACTAGCCAGACCCTGGTGCTAGTATTCTGTTACGGCTAGCGGAACGCACCGAGTAAATTTAGCTGTTTATTTTAAATGGTGCGTTCGCAGCCCGGGGTCCACCGTGCAGGAGGAACCTGCTGCTAGTGAATGGTGGCTCTGTACTAGCTCTGTTACTTCACAGAGTAGGCGTGAGAGGAAAGCACTGTGCCCTGTTAGCCTCACAGGAGCACAAGCTTGCTGCCGAACTGATAGCAGTCAGTCGGTTATGCACACACCCAATCTCCTCACCGGAGGTGCCAGAATTCTAGGGGCTTATTTCAGCTGGGTCCCTGAGTACATTCATACAATCTCCTCACTGGAGGTGCTGGTATTCTAGGGGCTTATTTCAGCCGGGTCCCTGAATCCATTCATACATAACCACACTGGCGCAAAGCACATATTTGGATTGATACTAGCGCATGGCCGTGCAGCCATGTGAGCCTTTTATAGCTGCAGCAAGTACAAGACCTTCCTAGAAGGACCAATGAGAGGCTGCCACAGAGCCTGAGCACCTTCAGGACCTTCCTGGAGAACCAATGGGCTTTGCTGCAGTATCCAAGCATGTGACCCTCGATCTCCAATGAGAGATCATACCCTGGGCATGCTCAGAAGGAGAAAAGCAGGACTTAGTCCCAAAAGCGTATGCTCGCCGCTGCCCAGCACTGTCTTCAATGGCAGAAGCAGGAAAAGCAGCAGTAACCCTTTGTACAGAGTCAGACTAAGCGAGACGCTGGGACCAACGTCTCCGCTGAGCAGACTCCACTGCGGCAGGAGACAAATGGGAGACCACAGCGGAGATGGCCCGAGATTACGCCTGTGCAGAGGCGGGAACTTGACCCCTAACAATTACTCTACTATATACATCACTATTTTGCATTTAAAAAATACAAGCCACATGTCAGTGTCAGGCCTCATATATCTGCATGCTCAAAGTTTGCGCATTTTAGGCCTGTTTTCCACTGTTTTTGCTGTCTGTTACTCTTCTTAGATACAGCACTATTTTTCATTTAAAAAATACACTCCACATATTTGTCAGTGTGGTATTTCCGAGACAGGCCTCAAATCCGTGTGCTCCAAATTTGGGCATTTTAGGCTGTTTTTCCACCGTTTTTGCTATCTGTTACTCTACATATATACAGTAATATTTTGCATTTAAAAAATACAGGCCACATACCGTATATACTCGAGTATAGAATCTGAACACACTGTCACGTCACTCCTTTTTTTATCGGGTGCTCTGAAAAGGGATGCCACCCCTATAACAATATAATGAAAAAAGTCCGGCACTCCAAAATTATGCAAATAATTTCATTTTATTTATGATCCCAAATTTATAACGTTTCGGTCAATTCTGACCTTCCTCAGACTAGGATATGAAAGAAAAAATATATATCATCAATCCACAATATATCATTAATGACATACAGCATAATATAATTCAAAATTGTAACAGAAAATTCATCCAATATAGTAGGTAGGTTATACAGAATATGTCTTCTTCCATAATTTCTCTGTTACTCACATTCCTGTGATAATTAAATAAGTGGCTCCTCCAAATTCTATTGGTGTTTATATTCATCTCTCATATAGAAAACATACTATACTTCAATTTATGAGGCTGAAAAACGAAATTCATATACACAACCCATAAGACCAGTGGTATTGAATTTGGACATCAAAGATCAAAATAAAAAACAAAAAAACAAAAACAAATAGAATACGTCAGGGGATCCTCCTAATAGAGAAATTCAGTATATCACATGCATCATTATATAATTATCTACGGACCATAACGTATCCCACATATAAAGATAGAAGCTTACCGCTAGATGCAGTGACTGAAAAAACCGACCTATAGAGTATGTGACTCCGTCTGGAGTTCTAAGAAAGAAAAAAATAGAACTCATTGAAAACACCAGATGAAAAGATTAGTAGCCCAAGTATCCGCATAATTGCGAGGTCCAGAGAGTGTGTGATACAAAGAAGAGGCTTACCGCGTATGCACGGTGGTCCCGGGAAAAACAAACCGCAAGCTGCGGCGCGTGGTATGTCTGCATGCCTTGCCGTACCGGTGTCCGCATTAAAAAGCCCTAGTTCCGGAAGTGACATCAGTGTGAGAGACTGAACCGCTAAGTGGAACGCACGGAGAAGGTCGGCGCTACCGGAAGTGCGTCACCACAGTGTATAGAGGCCGGAGCCCCTATACGGGACGCTGATTGAGGGAAAGAAACAGACGGTGAGCCTCATAGTATCAAAAGAGAAGCAGTGCCCATTCGCGTGAATAGAAGAATACAACGCTGGAACCTGCAGCCCGGGTAAGTATAGTGTAAAATTAAGAATCAATTCGCCGCCTGAAAAAACAAGAAAAAGAGAAAATTATAACATGTCATATATAAGTACATCAGCATACAAAATAATTGCAAATAGTTATATATGCCACTGGTTAAGTGAATCAAACTATATCTAAAAGAGCTCTTACCAATGAAAAGTCATTTAACAAGTCTCAAGAACTGTAAATTCAAACCCTAATTTTATACTAAATCCTAAATCGGAACACAAAATACCTATTAGAAGAGACCTGAAAGGTTATAATCCCTGTTTAACCCCTTAGGTTCCAAACTTTGTAAAAAGTAAATCCAGAAGGCCTCCCGCTGTAATAATCTTTTGTGTAAGTTACCCCCTCTTCTATTCAAGGATACCTGTTCTAGCACCAAAAATCGCAATTGTGCCACAGTATGTCCTGCCTCCCAAAAGTGATGAGGAATAGGAAGATGGTATTTTCCACACCGAATGTCCGATTTATGGTGTGAGATATGATCCTTGATCGCCTGCGTTGTCTCACCTACGTACATTTTACCGCAGGGACATTTTATAGCATATACTACCTCTTTCGAGTTACAAGTAAAGAATCCTTGAATGGGGATATGTGCTGTCAATGGATGGGAAATGTTAGGCCCTTTCAAT